>NC_045792.1:58457128-58779821 GCF_009873245.2 Balaenoptera musculus
CATGTCTTTGGGGGCTGGTGGCAGGGAGACTACCTATGCTCTGGCGGCCTCTTAAAGAGGGCGGACAGTAGCTCTTCAAGACGGCACCTCTGGCTGCAGGCACTGTATGCGATCGCCCTCTAGTGTTCAGATTGGGCCCACAGCAACATCTGGGTGGCTAGAGCTGGAGGTGCATGCGCACCTGAGACTCAGGATGTCTATGCACCCTCACTGGGGCTATTCCTCCCACTCCTTCACTTAGTAGCCAAATGATATAATTAGACTCTTCCAGTCTCCAGTCTGTCCAGAGAGCCCTAGGGGAGGAATGAGAAGACCCTGGAGCTGATGGAGGCAGGGGGCTGGAGAGGGTGACCCCCTGCAACCTGATTCCCTGTGATCTCCATTTTCTCCATTCCAGGCTCTTCTCCAAGTGGCAAAGAACCTCTTCACTCACCTGGGTGAGTGCACTGCCCTCCTTCATGCCTAGCTGTGAGGTGGGAGTGGGGGGGGTGGCATTTTGAGGAGGGGAGGTGGGCGGGCTTGGCCTCAGCACTCCAGCCTGGTCTCACCACTGTCCCCCATGCTTCTTGCTCCCCCAGATGACGTCTCTGTGCTGCTCCAGGAAATCATCACAGAGGCCAGAAACCTCAGCAATGCTGAGATGTGAGTGAATCCACCCTGGGGTAGGGCGAGAGAGGCCTTGGGCCTCAGTAGTGACCTCTTCTTTCCTCCCCTCTTTTTTTCCCCTCCATTGTCTTCTTGTGGGACCCCATCACGTTTTGTGTGATTCTTTGTTTCATGCCTGTGTCTCTCACTAGACTGTAACATCAAGTGACAGCAGGGGTGGGGCTTACTTTGCTGGCCATGGGTCCTCAGCTCCTAACACAGTGCCTGGCACAGAGTAGGCGCCACCAAAAAAAAAAAAATCATCGATCTGGACTAATGTCTGGAGTCAACCAGCCCTGAGGAGAGTCTCTCACCACGGGTCACTCCCTCCAGGCCTCAAAATCCAGGCTTTGCCTCTAGTCGTGAGATTTGAGGGGTGGCGGGAGAGGGGTGGCGGGAGAGGGGTGGCGGGAGAGGGGTGTCAGGGCCCTGTGGACCAAAGCCATCTCTCCACAGATGCTCTGTGTTCCTGCTGGATCAGAACGAGCTGGTGGCCAAGGTGTTCGATGGGGGCGTGGTGGATGATGAGGTGAGGCAGGGCCTTGAGGAGGGAGGGTGTGGCTGTGGTCCTGGGGGCCAGGAGTACGCAGTGGGCGCTGGGGAGCAGGCCTGATGGTTGATGGTCCGCTCTGCGACCGGCCACCAACTTCCTCTCTACGCCATCCCTGGCCCGGCAGAGCTATGAGATCCGCATCCCGGCCGACCAGGGCATCGCGGGCCACGTGGCGACCACGGGCCAGATTCTGAACATCCCGGACGCGTATGCACACCCACTTTTCTACCGCGGTGTGGACGACAGCACCGGCTTCCGGACACGCAACATTCTCTGCTTTCCCATCAAGAACGAGAACCAGGGTGCGTGGTCCTGGCGGCTCCGGGAGGAGGGGCGGGGCGGGGCCTGAGCAGGATGGGGAGGAGCCGAGCGGAAGTTCCACAAGCCTTCTCCACCACCCTAGCGTCCCTAAGCCGAAGGGATGGGGTTTCCCAAATATGTGACGTCCCTTGAGGACACCCTGGGAGGGTAGATCTCCGTCGGACACATCCACTGGTTCATCCTAGCCCCTCTTTGGTCCCCAGAGGTCATCGGTGTGGCCGAGCTGGTAAATAAGATCAACGGACCATGGTTCAGCAAGTTTGACGAGGATCTGGCGACAGCCTTCTCCATCTACTGTGGCATCAGCATCGCACATGTGAGGAGGACAGGGGCGTGCAGGACCCTCTGTTCTCCTCTCCACATTGGCTCTCCTTGCTCTGTCCAGACCTGCCCTGGTCCGTGCCCTGCCCTGGGGCTCAGAGCCCTGCTGCTGGGTTGCTGTGCAATCTTCAGTACCTACTGGTCACCTCTGGCCTCAGTTTCCCATCAGAAAATCGGAGATACTACTTCCTGTCCTGTACAGTTAGCCTCCCAGGACTATGGGAGATCTGTATTATTTCCCTCCGTTCTCTGGAAGCAACCTCAACCCAAGCTCCTGGTTATTCTTTTTGGGATATGTTGGGTCTCACTGTCCAGGGCTGGGAGCTCTGGCCCAGGAATCCAACTCCTAGGCCCCCGGCGCTGTACCCCCTTCCTTGCTTCTGTCTCTCTGTTGTGGGCCTCAGGTTCCATCACTGAAGCCTGGGGCAAGCTCAGGAGAGTGTGCAAAGTGCCAGCTCAAGTGCTAAGAGGCACTGGGAAGGAGGAGCAAGGGGAGGTCTGGATGAAAGTTGGAGGGGGCTCCCTACTCTGGGCTGGAGCTTGAAGGCTCAGACTGGGCCCAGCATGGGACAGGAAGGGGGCAGGGGTTCTATCTGATCCCTTTGCCCCAGTCCTGGACATTCTGAGATTTCACAGCCACCTTGCCTGAGCCCCATCTTTCCCTCTCTCCCCCCAGTCCCTCCTATACAAGAAAGTGAATGAGGCCCAGTATCGCAGCCACCTAGCCAACGAGATGATGATGTACCACATGAAGGTGAGCCCTGCACGGAGCTCCTGCCTTCCTTGTCAGGGCCCCAGGGTCCCCTGAAGCCCACCTGTTCCTCCCCCGCCTCCCCAGATCCTCAGGCGCCCAAGACAGGCTGGGCTTTCTGATCATCCTCTCTTGAATATAAGAAGATAGACCCAGAGCAATGCCTCGCCTTTTGCTCTGCCGCTCTCCTTCGGGGCAGCCTGCCTTCAAAGCAGTTTCTGGTTCAGCCCCAAGGCTGGCAGCAGGACTTAGCCCAGGGAAGAATTGGTTCAGCCAGGTGTTCCCAATGTCCAGGGATAATTCCCATCCTGGGAATTACTGAAGCCTGGGAAGCCCACCCAGGGCCCTTCTGACAGATCCCTTAAATACAGTGGTCATGCAGTCCTGGGCAGTCCCATTCCCAGACCTTGTGTTAGAAAAGCTGTCCCAGACTTTAATTCAGAGTATGTGGTGGTCATTGTTCATTTGAACATTCCTCTCATCTGTGTCTAAACCAAAGTCTCACAGACTTTGTGGCTACGGTCAAAGCTGTAGCAGGAAGGATTGAGGTTAGACTCTGGGATGGTCCTCCCAAAAGAAGGAATCTTTAATTTATTGTCTATGAAAGGCTACCCATGCTGTCATGAAGAGGAGTTCTCTGTCTTTGACAAGGATAGGCTGTTACAGATGAGGGTGGTCACAGGAAAGGAGGCATAGTAGGTGGGCTGCAGGATGGTGAGGGGAGGGTGGTGTTCTCCTGCCCAGTGATAACCCACGGAGTGGATGGCCCAACTGGGGTGCATTCTGAGTGGGAGGTCCCTGCCACTGTGGGAATTTGAGGTTGAAGACATTGGATTGGGTGGAGGCCGTCTTCTAATACCCCGGCTGGTTCCCTCTAGGTCTCTGATGATGAATACACCAAACTTCTCCATGACGGGATCCAGCCTGTGGCTGCCATTGACTCCAGTTTTGCCTGTTTCACCTACACTCCTCGCTCTCTGCCCGAGGATGACACCTCCATGGTGAGCTGGCCTGTCCCGCTTGAATGTGGAGGTGGAGAGTGTACGGCCGGAGGTTGAAGTTAGATGTGCATAGGAACTTCCTGGCAAGACAGAACCATCAAAGAAGGCTATGGAGTCTCCTCAGAGATGGAGGGGGCATGTGGTCTGCCAGCATGGGCCGCAGGGCCTGCCCAGGGGCCAGGGGCTGGGCTGGAACCAGCGATGGCCTCAGGATTGGCACCTCCCTCCCTGTTTTTCTAAGATTTTGTGTGAACTTGGTTCCAAGAGTTCTTAGATGTCATATTTCTAAGTTCATGGCTCTGAGAATGCTTGGCTCTACCATTTTATAGTTCTCTAGTTTAGATCTAAAGTTCCAAGACTCCAAAGTTTTGGAGGCTCCAAGAAGGGCCAAGGCTGGGGGCGGGGCAGCCCATCTTGAAACTGACGATCCCTCTGATCCCTCCCTTCCACTGTCTCCAGGCCATCCTCAGCATGCTGCAGGACATGAATTTCATCAATAACTACAAAATTGACTGCCCGACGCTGGCCCGGTGTGTGTCCCCAGCCCTCCCCTCCGTGCAGGCAGCCCCGTCTCTGCCTCCCTCCTAAGTCTACTCTCACATCCATTGCCCCCCGCACTCTGGGAAGGACTCTCTGAGGATGACTAGGGGAGGCGCACTCTTGTGAGGGTGGGGAGGATCTGTGAGTGAGAAGCAATTCACAGACACTGGGACCACGAGGATAGGAAAGGAATGGGGCAGGGCAGAGCCTGGAGGGTTTCCTGGAGGAGGAGAGCCTGAGGCCCGTGTGCTGCCCTCTCCCCTCCCCCAGGTTCTGTTTGATGGTGAAGAAGGGCTACCGGGATCCCCCCTACCACAACTGGATGCACGCCTTTTCTGTCTCCCACTTCTGCTATCTGCTCTACAAGAACCTGGAGCTCGCCAACTACCTCGAGTGAGTGACTGCACTTCCCCCCATCTGGTAGCTGGTGGGGTCCCCTTCCCTGGAACAGGGCAGCACCTCCTGTGTGGCAGGCTTTACACACACTGCCTCACGGGACCCTCTTAACAGCCCAGTTAGAAAGGTACAAGGCCCCTTTCCAAGAAGGGGACCCAGGTGTCCTGAGCTCCTGTCGAGGTGGTTCCTGGACATCTGCAGTCAAATACTCAACCACTGAGCTATTCCCCTTATCCTGGACATCTCATCCAGCTGGCCCTCCTTTGGAAGTGTGGGGAGGCAACAGTGGCTGACCTCCTTGTCCTCTGTCTCCTCCCAACCAGGGACATGGAGATCTTTGCCTTGTTTATTTCCTGCATGTGTCACGACCTGGACCACAGAGGCACAAACAACTCCTTCCAGGTGGCCTCGGTGAGACCCTGCCCTCATCACAGTGGGCACCCTCCCCGAGGTGTCTGGGAGTCTCCCCCCTCCAGCCTGAGGAGAGGCGGGAGTTGGTGAGACCAGGAGCCAGTTTAGAGATGGGAGGAGGCTCTCCTAGGCTTTGGGAGATGGCGGGAGGAGCAGGGCAATTCTGAGCCTAATATGGCAGCACTTGCCTCTGGATGTGAGGAGTGATGGAGTTTTCTCGGGCTTTTCCAGAAATCTGTGCTGGCCGCGCTCTACAGCTCAGAAGGTTCTGTCATGGAGGTACCACCATTCTGCCCAATATCCCCGTTCCCACTGTCCCCTTAAGGCCAGTGACTTAAAAAGTTAGACTGTGGCCCAGCTCCTCCCCCTCCCAAGCCCTGCTCCTCAGACAGGCTATGAGAACTGCAGCCACCCCCAGGGCACGTCTGGCTCTTGTTCGTGGATGGGCTTGGAGGGGTGCAGGTGTGGCTGGGGGTATGAATCAGGCAGCAGTTTCCGCCTGAGCCCAGGTTTGCCAAGGGAGGACTTGGATTTAGCATGTTTCTCTCTGCATGTCTGGGGACACCCTATGAAACCCCCTCCCCGCCCAGCCTGGCACGGGCTTCACTCCCATCATACTCAGCTTTGCCTTAGACTGATGTGGGTCTGCACACCTCCAATGGGAGCTCCTGGGGGCAGGGACAGAATCGGGGACATCTCTGAGTTCCCTGCACCTGGCACAGGGCTTGGCACAGTGGGAGTCAAACTTCCAAGCTCGCCTTGCCCCACACGGCCCCCGCAGCCCCCCTCCAGAGCTGCTCCCGCTTGCACACCCCCAGAGACGAGGGGCTCACTTCCTCCTGGGAGGCCTGGTGGCAGCCCTGCTTCTGCCCTCCATGCCCTGGGCTTACCTGCCCCTCCTCTGAGTGACAGCCCTTCAGCATCTGGAGACAGGGGCCTTGCCCTCGCCTCACCACCCTTCCTTGTCAGCACACAAATGCTGGCTGCATGAATTAGTGTCCAGGACTCCGAGGGATCATTTCAGAATCGTTCCAGCTTGAGAGGCCCTCAGAGCTTACCTTGTTGTGTCCCTCCATGTGACAGCTGAGGAATCCAAGCTGGCCAAGGTGGCCAGGGACTTGCCCAGGGTCACATAGAGGGTTGAAACAGAGCCCAGAAAGGGAACGGGCCACCCCCCAACTCCCCAGTTCTGCCTGCTCAGCTCACCTTGGGGGCCGGGGCTGGGCCGGGCCTGCTGCCTCTCTTGGGGTCAGTGAGGAGGGAAGCCCCCCACCCCAGCTGGACCCCCATCACTCCTCTCCCCCCAGAGGCACCACTTCGCTCAGGCCATCGCCATCCTCAACACCCACGGTTGCAACATCTTTGACCACTTCTCCCGGAAGGTGATGAGGCCGGGGGTGGGGTTGGGGGTGAGGGAGTGGGAGCTGGGAGCTGGTCTGAGATGGGAGAAGGAGTGAAGCTGAGGGATGGAGGTTCCTGAGGTCTGGGGGTGAGGGTGGGGTGTCTGGCCAGAGGCCTTGACACCCTCCCCAACCCCCGGCCCTGGCCCAGGACTATCAGCGCATGCTGGACCTGATGCGGGACATCATCTTGGCCACAGACCTGGCCCACCACCTCCGCATCTTCAAGGATCTCCAAAAGATGGCCGAAGGTGCCTGCCTTTAGCCCAGGCCTCAGGGTTGGGGAGGGACCACCAAGAGGGGGATTCTCCTGGAGAGCATCCCCAGGGGTTTAGATCCACCCTCTCTGGCATCAATCCACCAGGCAGACCCAGCCCTACATCCCTGGCTCCCATCCAGGGTGCTGAATTCCCTGGACCACTTTGGGATGGGCCCTGGGACCTTGCCCTCAGAGAGAGGGTACCAGGATGCTGGGGCCCTCTCCTTGACCCCGTTCTCTCCCCAACAGTGGGCTATGACCGAACCAACAAGCAGCATCACAGCCTCCTTCTCTGCCTCCTTATGACCTCCTGTGACCTCTCTGACCAGACCAAGGGCTGGAAGACGACGAGGAAGATTGCAGTAAGTGCTGCCCCAGCCTGGGAAGGCGCAGGCTGTACTCCCTGCCTGGCTCTGTGTGGCTCCTGCAGCCTGAACACCCTCCCTGTGCTGAGCTCAGCCTGTGGGGGAGACAGAAACCTGGACCACCTCAGGATGACAGGTGGGGAGATTCAGGGAGGGGCATGGACTCACTGGGCGGTCACTCATAGCAAATCAGTGGCTGGTGGAAGGTGGGCCAGAACCCAGCCACTCCTCCCCATCTGGGGCCCATCCCCCTGCCAGCCCGGGGATGGTGAGGGCAGGTCCTGAGGTCACAGTGCCGCAGTTTGCCCCCTTGGGAATGGGCTGTGGAGGAGCGTGGGTGGATGGATCCCACTCACAGGAGGTAATGAGAGTGTTGACCTTTCAGGAGCTGATCTACAAAGAGTTCTTCTCCCAAGGAGACTTGGTATGTGGGGAGTAACCGCAGGGTGTCCAGGTTGGGGGAGGGTTCCTAGCCTGGGCCCCGGGAGGGGCTGGGTTAGCCTGATCCGGGTGCTTATGGAGGAAGGAGAGGGCCAGGCCTGACGACTTGATGCCTGCAGGAGAAGGCCATGGGCAACAGGCCGATGGAGATGATGGACCGTGAGAAGGCCTACATCCCCGAGCTGCAGATCAGCTTCATGGAGCACATCGCAATGCCCATCTACAAGTGAGCGAGCTCGTGGGGCCTGCTGGGGACCCCAGCCAGGGACGGCAGGGTGGGTGGGATGGGGCTGGCTGTGGCCGTCACAGCAGACACAGGTGCTGGGCTGGCCTGGCTCTGCTCCAGCTCATCCACTCCCTGCCTCTGGGCACAACCTCTCCTGCTTTGCCCCTAAATGGGCCCTTCACTTCATCCTTGGTCCCTTATGGAAAGAGACCGCCATGTTCTCCTTGTGCTTCCAGTCCTACGCCTCATACTCTTGTGGAAGTTCTACCTGTGGTCCAGCCCTAATCTTTCTTGCTGCTCACAGTCTAATTTCTGACCTCTAACCCTGCCCCCGCACATCCCCAGGCTGCTGCAGGACCTGTTCCCCAAAGCAGCAGAGCTGTATGAACGTGTGGCCTCTAATCGTGAGCACTGGACCAAAGTGTCGCACAAGTTCACCATCCGCGGCCTCCCGAGCAACAACTCGCTGGACTTCCTGGACGAGGAGTACGAGGTGCCTGACCTGGATGGTGCTGGGGCCCCCATCAATGGCTGTTGCAGCCTTGATGCTGAGTGAGTCCCTCCTGGGACTCCTCTTCACCCAGGCCTCCTCCCACAACTCTCCACTGGCCTGGCCACATGCCCTGGGACCAGAGCCACGGGTCCTGGATTCTAGACCAGGACTTCCCATGTGACCCCGGGCAAGGCTGACCTTCCCCGGTCTCAGCTTTCTCGTCTGTATAATGGAAGACTTCCAGCCTCACCAAGACTTTGTTATTTGTCCTCTGAGAGCACAGGGATGACAATGAGCAGTGCGCCCTGCTCTGCACCTCTGACCACACCTTGGCAAGTGGCCCCCCCCCCCAGGCCACTCCTCTGAGGCAGCCTGGATGGTTTCTCCTGGGCCCCATTCCTGCCCCACCAGATCTGTGCCCTTTTCCTCTGAGGACACCCCCTGCCCCCAAGGATCCTCATGCAAGAAGGTGAGACATCTGAGTGGGCAGAGGGTTGGTCTTAGAGACGGTCATCAGCTTGGCTGGAGGACTAGAAATAGCCATGGGGCCACAGGTGGCCCTGAGGACTGCCACTGTACTTATAGTGGAGACTGGGACCTGGGGAGATGAAGGGGGTCCCATAAGGAAGCTGCCAGGGGGGCAGCTCAGTGCTCTGGGAGAGGGGGCTCAGGAAGAAAGCAGGATAAGAACAGTGGGCAGGAAGGATCCCTGGGCTGGGAGGCAGGCCCAGCATGGGTCAGCAGTGCTTCATCCTGGCTGTCCCTGGGCAAGTCCCTTCCCCTATCTGGACGAAACAGGAGAGTGAGACAATCCATTCTCTAAGACCCCTTTTAGATCAAAGTCCCCATAGCTCTGTGGAGTCCCAGGAGAGGCCATGGAGTGTCCCTGGCCCCCTGGGGCAGAGAGCCAACACTGAGTCCCTCAGTGGCCCCCTGAGTGTACCCCCTTAGCCCGAGCCCCTCCTGCATTCCTGCAGCCAGAGGGGAACCTGGCCTCAGCCCTGGTAGGGCTTGTCTCCTCTTCAAGGCCATATCCACCTGTGCTCCGGGGCTTGGGAGACCCCATAGGGCCGGGCCTCTGGGGTCATCCCGGCCGCAGGTTCCTCCTTTCTCTGTTTTGTTCAGTACGCGTTGTGGGCTGGGAGGAGGGGGCCACCTGCCTTACCTATTCTGAGCTGCCTTTAGAGAGATGCGTTTTTCTAGGACTCTGTGCAACTGTTGTATATGGTCCCGTGGGCTGACCGCTTTGTACATGAGAATAAATCTATTTCTTTCTACCAACCCTCCCCCACAGGGCTGTTTGCAGACTTTGTACGTGGGGTTGGAGTGGGGTGTGGGGAAACAGCCCTGAGGGAGGCAAATGCCTTTTAGAACTCTCAGGCTACTGGAGCTCCCACCTCTGCTGCCTAGCCCCTCTTCTGGGGGAGTCCTAGACCTGTTGGGGTATCCCCGGACCAGTCCTGTGACAGATAGTGGGGACTTAGGTGTGGATGGCAGATACAGAGGCCTGAGCATGGGGCAGCAATTGTGGACTGGAAAGGGAGAATTGAGGGGCTGAAGCAATCAAGGAGGCTGCCTAGAGGAGGTGACCTGGTGCTTCTCCTAGACCCTCTGTCTGCTGGCCTTCCTTAGTCATGAGTGCCCATACAGCCAAGGCCTGGGCCTCTGAACCCCCTCCTAGCCACGGGGATGCCTGTCTGTGTCCCTGTAAATCCAGCCAGAGGGGTACCCTTGAGTCTGACTCTACCTCAGATACAGCCCTGGGTTGTGTCTGCGGGGTGTGTTCCCTGCTCTCCTGGCTGTGAGAGTGTTTGCTTCTGCACAGATAGAGAGGGGCAGGTCCCAGATTGGGGACCATGAGGAGGCTCTGACTGGCACAGTCTCCATACCCCACTCCCCACCTGCCTATACCCCTCCCATCTTCTATCCCTGTTCATCTCTCCCAGATCAGTAAAGGTTGGCATGTTAAGGGACTGAGCACTGGGCTCTCCTTTCCTAGGAGAGGGAGGGCTGGGAGGAGATGGACAGGAGCATCTTGAGACCACCCACAATGGCCCCAGGGTGCCATCCGTGCCTTTGGGACCACAGAGCCTGTCTGCTTCTTCTGCCCCACAGTCTGTCATGCTTTGGAATCTGCTCCTCTGGGCTGAATGGTCCCAGGGCTCTAGCCTCCCCTTGGGGCCATGGGGTCCAGGCCCCTCCCCAGCCCAGCCCCTGCTTTGGGCTCCCCCAGTCTGTCTGCCCTCTCACAGCACAGGACCCAGGCTGACCAGTGGGCCCCCAGGTGGGGATGAATGAGTTCGTGGCCCAAGGCTGACACGGGAGGACTATTCTAATGGTGCCCAGCTGATGCCAGCGTCGGTGCGGGCTGACATAGGTGCTCCTCTACCTGTGACCCCCAACCCCGAATGTGTGTGTGTGTGTGTGTGTGTCCTCTTCCACAAGCCTTTGGCAAAGCCTTTGGGCAAAGTGGAAGCACAACCTGGGTACCCACCCCTGGGCCTTACTCCCCCTCCCTTGCATCTGCTGTCTCCAGCCCAGCACTCCCTTGAGGACATTTAATCCCGTTCGAGGCCCTCCCTCCTTGCCACCAAATTGAACAACTCACAAATATTTCCTCATGCACTCGGGACCCTATGCTGAGGCCCAGAGCTAAATTCAGCCTTGTCCCTGGTCTGGAGGGTCTAACAGCCTGGTGGGGGAGACACAGGCCATGATACCTGTGGTCCCAGGCAGGGGCCTGAGAAGAACAGCAAGGTTTGGAAGATGAGCAGGCGTTTTCCTGTGGGCAAAGGGGGTTGGGCACTCCTGGGAGAAGGAACTGTTCCTACAAATGCACGGAGGAGGGGAGTGGAGTGGCTGGCACACGGGGAGTGGAGAGTTGGAGGGGGAGCTAAGGCCAGATCAGGGAGGGCCATGAAAGCCAGGCTGTGCAGTTCGGCTTGATTTTGTGGGCAGTGGGGAGCCAGGGAAAGGTTTTCAGTGGGGAGTGGCTCAGACAAGCATTTTAGAAGCTCCAGCAGGAGGGCAGAGCAAGGACTGGGCGGGAGAGGTTGGGCAGGGATCATTCTAGGGCGATGCTCCGTGCCCTGGGCGAGGCGAGGGAGGAGGAGTTCAAGACGCATTGGACTGACAGAATTTGTGACCAATTGGATGGGGGCGGGGGCGGAGGGCGGACTGGCAAGTGCCCTGGAAAATGAGCTGGAAAATGAACCGGCTCATGAACAGCCCTGGGCAGATTTTCAGCACCACCTTCACCGGCCACCAGGTGTTGGGTGGAGCCTCTAGCTGGAGGTGAGCTCCCTGGGAAGATGGGCGGGGCAGCTGTTTGGGGCTGCCAGGGGAGGGGGCGGGAGGAGGGGTGGGAAGACAGATGGGAGGAGGGCCACGCATCTGCAGAGCCACGGGCAGCCCTCACCAGGTCAGAGAACCCAAGGCTTGGCCCCAGGGCTTCAAGTAGCTGCCCTGCTGTCCCAACTTAATGGTTTCATTTTACAGGAAACGTCACGAAACCTCACGATTCTTTTTTTTTTTTTTTAATTTAATTAATTTTTTTATACAGCAGGTTCTTATTAGTCATCCTTTTTATACATATTAGTGTATACATGTCATCCCAATCTCCCAATTCATCACACCACCACGCCCCCCCCCGCCCCTCCGCCACTTTTCCCCCTTGGTGTCCATACGTTTGTTCTTTACATCTGTGTCTCTATTTCTGCCCTGCAAACCGGTACAGATGAACCGGTTTGCAGGGCAGAAACCTCACGATTCTGTGGCGTAGATACTATTATCTCATTCTGTAGCCAAGAAGCTTGAGGTTCAGGAGGTTAAGTAATCGGCCAAGGTTGGTGTGTGAGCCTGACTCCTCTCCAAGGGCTCTTTCTCTGAGATAGAGGAAGGAGATTCAGGAGGGCAGGGTCTCCATCTGCCTCCGCAGGACTGTGGTGGGTAGGGGTGGTGGGCAAGTTGGCTGGGGCCCCAGAGAAGGGTCTGGGATCAGCTCTGTGTGCCTGAGTTGCCAGGGAGGGTGGGGCACGAGAAAAGGGGTGAAGAGGATGGTGGCCTGTAGTGCAGCTCGTGGCCACCAGGTGGCGCCCAACCCTTGCTGTCCTGACCTCTCTGGCGGTCTGAGAAGGGCATGTGAGGGAGAGGGGTGTGATGGGGGCTAACCTCACTCCTGTCCACTCTCTCACTGGGGTGATGAGTTCTCTGGAAGGCGAGGCCTTCAGGGTACAGGAGGGTGTGCTGGGAGGCCACCGTGTTCCAGGGAGTTTGTGTGAGTAAAATCTGCTCAGAGACGGCACAGCCAGATTGTTCTCTGAGGGCATAATAGGATGGGTCCGTACAGGATGTGAAGTACACCCTCAAGTCTGAAGACTGGCAGGGTAGATGTGAGAACGGAGGTGTTGCAACTTCCTGACAAGATGGCTGCCACTCTCCATTCCTAAATCATCCCTGGAGAAACCATAGGACTGAGCGGGAAGCGGGAAGCATGGAATTCTAGGAACTAACAAAAATAGTCTGGGGTGCAGTGGGGTGGGGGGAGTTGGGGAGAGATATAAGCGAGATGCTGGGTCAGCAGAAAGCACTTGCCTCACCCTTATTGCCTTGGACAGTCAATCATTGCCTGTCCCCTCACTTCTGCACAAACTCCTGGGGCTTCTTCATCTCCTCTTGGCAGTAGCTGGAGGAAAAGAATGATCTCTTGATTGGGAGGCTCTCCCAAGGATGAACAGGGATTATTGTCCCCTTTGTGGTCTAGAGAAACTGAGGCCCAGAAGCTCAGCTGGTGGGAACCTCCTTCAGAGTAAAAGGAGCTTAGCCTCCCCAGGGTCAGATGAGGAAACTGAGACCCGGAAAGTCTGCACAAAGATCTAGAGGCAGAGCAGGGATGGGCACCAGCTCCCACTTCCTGGCCCAAGGTTCTCCCCCTTTCCCAGGGATGGCAGTCTTTGCTTCCTCAGGTCCCACCTGGAACTCACACTGCAGGCTAGACCTGGGGAGCTGGTCTATGTCTCCCACATCACTATGTCCCCACATCCACGCAGTGCTGGGATCAGGGTCGGGAGGGGATGGTGTGGGCTAGAACAGTGGACCCTCTTTTCTATTCACATCTGCCCTGAACCATTCCTCTGGCTCTCAGCTTAGACTCCTCAGGTGGTGTGTGCCTGCTGAGTGCATGTGGTTTCTCTCCTCCGTTAGACTGGGAGCCTGGTAAGGGCAGGAACAGATCTGCCTCAGCTCTGGTTTCCCACATCCCTCCTCAGTGTTTGGCACATAGTAGGTGCTCAAAACAAGCGTGTTGATTGACAGAAAGTGGCAGAGTCAGGACTCCAATGCATGCATTGGTCAAAACTCAGCTGAACAATGAGGGAGACCCTCTGAAAATCTCCAGAATTCTCTCTCTCTGCAGCTCTTTCATCTCTGGCACTCTGCCCTGTAAACTCTAGCCAACTAGCCTCTTCAGACTCACAGCTCCATCTCCTCAACTCAGGGGGACTTCCAGGCTTCACCTGGTTCATCTTGCCTGCGTGGTGGCCTGGAAACTCTCTCCAGGCAGTGTGGGCAATGGTAGGGTTTACATGTGTTCTCTGCCTCTTAAGATCCCAAGCATTGCCTGATAACCAATGCCTTGAAAACCTTTATTTCATACATTTTGCCGAGTTTTGTTGTTGTTATTTCAAGTAGGAGGGTAAATTTGGTCTTTATTACTCCATCTTTGATGGGAGTGTAAGTCTATTTTATAACTTTCATTGCAATATAGTACACCATGTAGGAATGTTGACAGACATTTGGATATTAATGTTTTGGCTATTAGAAACAATGACCACATGACTATTCTTGTATATGTATATATTTTGCGTATTCCATTGTATGAATATCTTTACTTCTATTGTTGATGTATATCTTCTAGCTTCCATCTAGGACCATTCCTTTTTATCTATGAACACTCTTTCAGTATTCCTTTTATAGCAGGTCTGCTGATGATGAACTACCCTGGTTTTTGTTAGTTTGAAAATGTCTTTGTTTTTCCTTTATTCTTGAAGGATGTTTTTGCAGCTATTGAATTCTAGGTTAGGGAAGTATTTTCTTGTAGCACTTTGAAGATAACATTCTATTCTCTTTTTGACTTTCATTGTTTCTGATGAGAAGTCAGCTATCAGTCTTTTTATTGTGCCTTCAAAAGTAATGCATCTCTTTCACTGGCTGCTTTTGAGATTTTATCTTTGTTTGTGGTTTTCAGCAGTTTTATTGCAATATGCTTAGATATGGTTTTCTTTGTATTTAGCCTGCTTTAGAATCATAATGTGTCTTGAATCTGTGATGATTTTCCCTCCCCTCAATTCAATCTTCATCAAGTGTAGATAAGTCATTTCTCATAATTCAATGCATGCTAAGAACATTCTGCAAAATTTTACTGAAATCCTGGGTTAACAAGAAAGAAATAATGATGCAGAGGTGGGGAAAATATTTTTAATCAACCACTAGATTCTCATCCTTGGGGTTCAAATTCACATCTCTCCTTAGGAGAGAAGGGTCACCAGTGGTGGTCTCTCTCCTTAGCTCCTGATCTATAACTGAGGATCTGTCCCTGACCAGACATCCCTACCTGGAATCAAGACTTTCCACCATTTGTCAAGTGGCTGATAAGAGGGAAAAACTACTTTCTCTCTGTCTCTCTAAATTTTGCCTCTTAGTCAACACATTTTAATGCAGAACAGTTCAGTATTTAATTGTTTAGAACTTCTACATATCAGAATAGGAGTCTGGATTTACCATCTAAGGGAATTCCCTTCATGATAGTAAGTAGATCCCAGAGTGCTGAGTTCTAGCCCAACAGAATAAAGAAGGGCCAGCAGGCAGCCAGGGTTCCCCTGCCCTGGCAGGTTTCTTACTCTTTGCTTTGACCATTAGGCTTCAAGTGCACCTGTATGTGGAGGTAGGAAGGCATCAAGGAGCAACCGTCACACTTCTGTCTCTATCTCTGTCAGCTCATTTGCTGTTTCAGTGGTGAATCAAAGTGGAAGCACCCTTGTACCTGGTCTGAGTCACCATTCTCACCAATCTTTGCACCTGGGCGAACACTCTGTGATCTCTCCCAGCTCACTGGTCTGTATATCTTTTCTGAATTTCAGATACAAACATCCAGTTGCCCAGTCCCTTCTGGATTGCTTTCCTGTGTTATAGAAGCTGGAAAACTAAAGTAACATTTCCCACATTCCACGTGGGTTTCACGTGTAACCTGGGTTCCATATAGAAGGTGTTCCTTTCTCTTTTTTTTTGGCCACGCTGTGTGGCTTGTGGAATCTTAGTTCCCTGAACACGGATTGAACCCGGGCCCTCGGCAGTGAAAGCACAGAGTCCTAACCACTGGACCGCCAGGGAATTCACAGGTGTTCCTGATAAGACATGGAGGTGGAAGGAAATTATGGGCACTGATGTCTGCATGCAGGTAGATAAGATCACCTGGAAGGCATCTGTGATGGGGGTGTCTGGGTGGTCTAGGGGCATCCGTGGAGGAGTTTTTAATAGCCATCACCTCACATAGGTGCCAAGCAACAGATGGCAGGCTGGTGATATTTCCACTAGAAAATTCCCCTGGTGTGGATGGGTGTTTGGGCTGATGCTCTGGCCCTGACCTTTAACTGTGTAGCACTGAGCCTGATTCTCTTCTCCTTCTGTTTAAACCTGTATGGATTATGGTGTAGACAACCAAGAACCTCAACTGACAGTTCTCTTGAAGCACTGATCTCATTAGTTGTGATTATCCATCTCCCCCAATAAAATGTGAGCTCCCTGAGGGGAGTGACTAGTACCCAACACAGAGCCAAAAACAGAGTAGGCACTCAGAAAATTTATTGACTGCTTAAGTGAAGTGTTAGGCATTATAAATCCAACCGAAGTGACTGCATCCTCTGAGGGGTCTGGGGCTGACCTGCATATCCTGAGGGGTATCTCAGTAGTGATCATGGACATGTAAGAGTTACCACATTCAACAGAAGAAAATAGTCTTCTCAGTAAAACCATGCCTGCGTGACAAAGTCAGGCCTCCCATCAGAGGAAATCATGTTCACAGTGGAATCAGGCTTGCGTGACCAGCGCTGAACATCAATCAAAACAAACTGGCTTCCAGAACACCGGCAGGCTCCAGGATGCGAAAGGATATTCACCAGGAGTAGGCCTGTAAAAGTAGAACAGAGAAAAATAACTGAATTTATATTACATCAATCATCAAATGAATTTAAAACTATCACCAATGGAAAATTCCTCCCTAAAGAAATGTCACCCCAAACTACATCTTGTTTTCATCTCTTCATGTGACCTGTGACTCCTTATCCCTAGGTCCTCTTAACAACCAAACCCAGGCCCCCAATTCTGTGTTCTCTCTTATCTCTTAGCAGTTTTCTCATGACACTCTTCTAAGTTGCCGGATGGGTTTACCTGGACCCTCTTGGCGGCTAGCAGATGTACCACCAAGGGAAGCAGCTAGGCGGTAGAGTGCGGTGGTGAAGGATGTGGTGTCTGCCGTCAGGCAGACCTGGATCAAGTCTCTGCTCTGCCTGTTCCCTGCTGTGAGACTGTGTGTGAGGCACTTACCTTCCCTGAGTCTCAATTTCCTCGTCTATAAAATGGGAAGAATGGTAAATCTTCTTGAGGTTGTTGTGAGGATTAAATGAGAAAAGGCAGGAGAGCCTTTGGCCACTGTCAAAGCTGCCAGCTGTGGAATTGCAGGGCTCTATCAGGGTGCATTTCTGGGAATGAGGAGCATTGCTTCATTTTTGGCAAAAGCTGAGGGGTCAGGGGAGTGGTCCCAGGAAGAAGGCTTCAGTCTCAGATACAGAAAGGGCAGGTTCAAAAGAGTTTGAAAGAGGTAACTGTGGCATTCTGGGTTAGTGTATTGAATTGTGTCCCCCAAAAGATATATTCAAGGTCCTGGACTTCCCTGGTGGTCCAGTGGTAAAGAATCTGCCTTCCAATGCAGGGGACACAGGTTCGATCCCTGATCGGGGAACTAAGATCCCACATGCCGCAGAGCAACTAAGCCCGCGTGCTGCAAACTACAGAGACCACGCACTCTGGAGCCTGTGCGCCACAACTAGAGAGAAGCCCGGCTGCCACAAAGAAAGATCCCTCGTGCCTCAACAAAGATCCCGCGTGCCGCAACTAAGACCCAATGCAGCCAAAGAAAGAAAGAAAAATAAATAAATAAAATTTTTAAAAAAGATATATTCAGGGGCTTCCCTGGTGGCGCAGTGGTTGAGAGTCTGCCTGCCAATGCAGGGGACACGGGTTCGAGCCCTGGTCTGGGAGGATCCCACATGCCACGGAGCGGCTGGGCCCATGAGCCACAATTACTGAGCCTGCGCGTCTGGAGCCTGTGCTCTGCAGCAAGAGAGGCCGCGATGGTGAGAGGCCCACGCACCGTGATGAGGAGTGGCCCCTGCTTGCCACAACTAGAGAAAGCCTTCGCACAGAAACGAAGACCCAACACAGCCATAAATAAATAAATAAATAAATAAATAAATAAATAAATAAATAAATAAAGAGTGGATCTGTGTATAAAAAAAAAAAAAAGATATATTCAAGTCCCATCCCATCCCTCGGTACCTGTGAATATGACCTTATTTGGAGATAGGGTCTTTGCAGATGTCATTAAGTTGAGGTCCTTATGAGAAGAAGGAAATGTGGACATAGAGACACACAGGAAAAAGGCCATGTGAAAACAGAGGCAGAGATTGGAGCGATGCTGCCATAGCCAAACAACGCCCAGGATTGCCAGCAACCACAGAAGCTAGGAGAGGGTCAGGAAGAACCTCCCCTAGAGCCTTCAGAGAGTCCTGCCAACCCTGTGATTTCAGACTTCTATCCTCCAGAGCCCTGAGAGAATACATTTCTTTTGTTCGAAGCCTCCCAGTTTGCGGTATTTGTTACAGCAGCCCAAGGAAACAACACAGTGGGTGAGGCAGGGGGCAGGGGACTTCAGCTCACAGGGCACAGATGGATTGGAGGGAGGAGGGGACATAGCTGACCATCATTTTCCAACTTTGGTGTCTTGAGGCCAGCTGGCAGGACACCTAATCACTGAAGACTATCTGGGACATACACACAAAAGCCTGGCTGTCTTGCCTCAAAATGGGACAGCTCTGCAATACAATCCATGATTTATGCTCCAGACCCTCCTTCCCCACCAGGCTGAGGCTAGGGTCCCCTTAGACCACATCTGTCCTCAGTTCTTTCCCCTTTCCTGTCCTGCTTGCCTCACTCCCTTCCAGGTTGTTTCTGACAAACACTCTCATCCCCATCAACCATGTGGCCACCATCACTCAGAGCGGTCAGTACACACTTCCCCAGGCCCAGTCATGTGCTGCCTGCTGGGGGGTGGTGTTGGTGCAGAAAATTTAAGGCAGGTCCCTGCCCCGAGGGAGCTCACAGTAACCTGGGTGAAACATTAATTTATTGATTAATCAACTAGTTAATTAATTAAACAAACACACATTTGTTGAAAACATACTATGTTCTGTCCCTGGCTGGGCATTGGAAAGGCTGCAGAGAGATCAACGAAACCGGACAACAAGCTTGTGGAGGGATAAACAATCAAACTGAGATAGGCTGGGGCCTGGGACCCTTTAGTGCAGTGCTTGCACCTGGATAAATGTCTCTTCAAGCAACAGAATACAAAGAAAACATAAAGACTAAAAGTAACTACACGCATGCGCAGTTGAGGCAATTAGGACCAACAAGCTACAAAAAGGCCACAAACCAACTGCCAGTTGGGAAGTGCCAGGAGCAAAAGCAGGGACCGCGCCTGATTCCTGCACACAGCACCACCAAGGGGGTGGGCAGACCACTTAAGCCACCCCTCTGGCCTGACCCACTAATCCGCCCCTACCCTCACCCCATGTAAGGAACCAGCACCCCCTCCTCGGGAGCGAGCAAGGGCACCTGTTACTTGTTTTCATTCCCTTGTGCCGCAGCACAAGTCCCAGTAAAGCCTTGCTTGAATTCCTCATCTGGATTCTTATCAATTTCTATTGATTAAAGAGTCCAAGGACCCGAATAGGTAACATAACAAACTCACAAGCAAGTGTAGAACTGTAACAATGCCAACTGGGCCATTAAGGAAAAGTAGATGTTGCTACAAGAGCCTTTGACAGGGGGATTTGACCTGGTCATGGTGGTTAGCCGAGTCTTAACAAACAAAAGGAGGGAGGCTGGGCTAAGACATCAGGTGGTAAGAGTTAACTAGGCAAAGAGGGGAGGGAACAGCATGTGTGGAGAGCGCCCATGGCTGGAGGAAGCACAACAAGAAGAAGGGACTTCAGCAAGGTCAGTGGACAGCGTGGCTGGGAGAGTATGAGAGGAGGAGGGGACTGTGTGTAAGGCGCAGGAGGCAGGCAGAGGCCAGGCTGTGTTAGAGAATTTGGGCTTTATCCCCAAAGGAATTAACATTAAGGGTTTCCAGTAGGCAGGCTACCTGGTCAGAAACGGAGACACCCACTCTGGCTGCAGCACGGGTAAGAGCCCTTAGGATGGCTTCAGTGCTGTGGACAGAACAGTGAGGGAGCTCTTGCAGTGGTTCAGGTGAGAATGTGATAGTAACACGGGTCATGGTCACGGAAGATGGAAAGAAATGCACAGATTTGAGAGACAGCCTTGGTGATGGGTTGGATATGATGTGTGGGAGGGAGAGAGGTGGGTTGATGGTTACTCTGCTTTTCTGGCTGTGCAAACAGATAGATGGTGGTGCCATTTGCTGGGAGAAGGATCCCTGAAAGAGGACCAGATTTGAAGGAGAAAATCCTAAATTCAGGCAAAAGTCCTTTGTAAACCCTATGGTTGAGGGATGTCAGCTTTTACCATCTACTCATTCAAAAGTTATTTAATAAGCACTTGCTGGGCTTCCCTGGTGGTGCAGTTGTTAAGAATCCGCCTGCCAATGCAGGGGACACGGGTTTGAGCCCTGGTCCGGGAAGATCCCACATGCTGTGGAGCAAAAAAGCCCATGCGCCACAACTACTGAGCCTGCGCTCTAGAGCCCATGAGCCACAGCTACTGAAGCCCGCGTGCTACAACTACTGAAGCCCACGCGCCTAGAGCCTGTGCTCCGCATCAAGAGAAGCCACCGCAATGAGAAGCCTGCGCACCACAACGAAGAGTAGCCCCTGCTCGCCGCAACTAGAGAAAGCCCGCACGCAGCAACAAAGACCCAGCTCAGCCAAAAATCAATCAATCAGTCAATCAATCAATCAAAAAAAAAAAGTGCTTGCTGTATGCTGGGCCCTGTGCCAGATGCTGGAGATTAAAGGGAAGGGAATTAACATTTGGTGCACAACTCTGCGAGGAGGTGGGGTAGAGAGATTAAGATGGTCATCACGGTATTAGACAGACTTGGCTTTGAGGCCCGGCTCTACAGCTTTCTAGTTGTATGACCTCAGGCAAGTCACTTAAACTCTTTGTGTCTCAGGAACCTCTGTAAAATGGGATTCATCAATACATCCCTATCTCCTAGAATGTTGTATGGGTATGGTGACAACACATGTAATGCCTTTAGCACAGTGCTTGGCACACAGTAAGTGCTTAATAAAAAGATGCTATTATTGGTTCTCTATGTAAGGCACTGTCATGTGTCATTCTGTTCAATATCTAATCCTTACCACAGCATCATGAGGAGAGAATTATTGCTGTATCTCATTTCAGAGAAAAGGCAGCCCTGCTGATTGTCTCCCCAACAGCCTTTCCCCTCTTCCTCACTGTAAGGAAGTAGGTTTTGTTTGAGTGTTCATCATTCTACATTCAGGAAAGCTGGCTCCCTCTCTTGTCTCAGGGTGTAAATCCTGATTAGTCTAAACCAATCATGGTAAGTCCACTCCCCTATCCAATGACTGACTTAGGCAGTCATAGGGTCCATTCCTACCCAGTTATGAACTCATTCATGTTGCCCAGGAATGTCCTGGTTTTAGTACTAGTAGTGCTGATTCCCAGGAAACACGTCAGTCCTGGGCAGACTGGGTTGGTTGGTCACCCTGCTTAGCCACTGAGACCTGAGCAGGAGACTTCTACAGGTGTCTGTGTGTGTGTGTGTGTGTGTGTGTGTGTGTGAGAGAGAGGGAGAGAGGGAGGGAGGGAGGGAGAGAGATGGGGCATCTGGAAAACTTTCTCTTTGCTAAGAATAAATGGTAAAGGCATATGTGGGAGGACACACCCTCTTTGCTGGATGTCTTTGTTTCTATATGCTATGCTTGGAGTTGCTGTAGCCATCCTGTGACCACAGAGGAAATAAACGACATGCTGAAGATGGCAGGGAGAAGAAATGGAAAACACCTGAGACCTTGAGGAGACGGCTGGGCTGGAAGTGCTTAGCTCAGGAGTTGTTGCTATGAGACTGATAAACTACAATATCTACTGATATCTGTCACTTGCAGCCAAAAGCATCCTGGTGCAAAATGTCACCCAGCTGGGTATGAGCCTGTCTCCATCCTGATGTTCATATCTTAATACTAAACACTAGGACAGAGATAAGACAGACTCTGGGAACAATTCCATTTGCCTAGGACAGTATTTCTCAAAATATGTTTCTTCCATGAGATGCTCTTTGCAGAAGGGTTCCATGGTCAAGTGGGCTTGGGAGACGTGACATGCAATATTCTTACCAATACATATTAATCTTGGGTTAACTCAAGAGTTTCTCAAAATCATTTCAATGTGGAATTTTTAGTTTCTTTTTGTTTTTGTGAAGCCCTATTGATATCTCCCAGGTGCTCCACAGAACACAGTTTGGGAAATGGTGAGGTAACAGACGAAGAAGCTGTCTGGAGCATCAGACCTTAGTGTTGGGCTCTGGATAGGAGACCACACAGGCCTTGGTTTGCCTGTTGTCTGTTGTGATTATCAATGGTGCCCCCTTTCCCTCTTCACTGTGTCCCAGTTTGGGATGATCAACGGTGTGATCACTCAGCTCTGGATGAGGAGGAGGGCTTCCCAGGCAGAGGAGGAAGTGAGGGGCCCCTTAGGATGAGAGATCACTGCTTTCCCCCAGGGAGCAGGATGGTGTGGCCAGAGTGTGTTGGCTGGGGCGATGGCACAGCCCGTCAGGAAGAATGAGAGAGTATGAAGTTGAGCTTCTGCACACACTGTACATGTGATGCAGAAAGGGAGGTAGGGAGGTGGGGCGGTGGTGCAGGGTGATTAGCCTGGCTGGGCAGAAAGGAATGGCACTTTTACGTATAGTACTGTACATTTTGACATGTACCATTCCAGGCTTCAGTATACAGTCAGGTCTGTTCTTCACAGTGTATCTTTGTAATAAATAAGATAGATCTGGCAAAAAAAAGAAAAGAAAAGAAAAGAAAGGGATGGCAGTGGCTTGCAGGCTGCAGCAACACGGGGTTGGCCTGGGCACCGAGGCTGAGCACAGCACCCTTGGCGGGTGTCCTCCCAGGCCCGTACTCCCGCCAGGAAGCAGGGCTGGCTAACGAGTCACTTGGGCCACAAGAACCCAGATGTGTAACCAATCTGGGAAGGCAGAGGCCTAAAGGGAGCTGCCCAGGGCTGAGTTTGTTAATCCTGCCCCCTCCAGCCCTGAGTTTTCCTTTCATTTGTCACCTGTCTCCCTCATTGGAACAGAAGCTCTCCAAGGTCAGGTAATGTGTGTGTGCTGCTCATAGTTGTATCCGTAGCACCTGAGGCTGTTCCTCATCCGCAGTAAAGGCTCAATAATTATGTGTTGAATAAATGAATCTGAGAGGGAGAAAAACATCTTCCTAAACCACCTGGTATGGAGAATCAGAAGGGCATCAAGACTTAATGAGTCTCTACTGCGCCCTGGAAGCTTGTCAGCAGGTTACCTACTACAGCATCCTCAGGCCCCATGGCAGAGGTCATGGATGGGCTAATGATATGTCACCAAATCCCATTCATCTTCTGAGGCTCAAGCCCCTCAACTCCAGGAAACCTTCCTCTTCTGAGCCACTTCCCCTTCGCTGAGCCTCCTCTCCTCCAAGCTTTATAAAATCCAGCTCTTGACTGCATGCTGTTCAGTGTGGTATTTCATCAGACTGCCTCCCACTTGACTATAAACACTTTAAGAACAGAGGCTACATCTCTTGTTTCCAAGTCTCCCCCACAGAACCAGGAGCTGAATTGAAGAACAACAACCCTCTGTATTCCTTAATTGATAGGTTTATCTTTAACACTGGTCCCAGCACGACCTTGACTCAGAGCTCTCTTCTGGCAGTTAGTTCCTGCTGCTCTGTGTATTCTCTCTGTTAGGACTGCTTTCTGCTCTGCCACAGAACACCTGACAAGCAGTGTCTTAAACAATCAGATCACTTAATTATCTCACACGAGGAGAGGTCTGGAGGCGGGCAGCCCAAGGCTGGGGCAGTGCTTCTAAGATGCCATCAGAGGCTCAGACTCATGGAGGCTTTTCGCTCTGCCCCCCTTAGTGTACTGGCTGGTTGCCTCATGGTACAAGGTGGCTGATGAAGTTTCAGGCATCACATCTATATTCCCGGCAGGAAGATGGGAGATAGGGGTGAGGCCAGCTAATGTGTCCTTTTGATCAGAAAATCAAAAGCTTTCCCAGAAACCTCTAGCAGACTTCTGCTTCACCATACTGGCTACACTAAATATAAAGGAGCCTGAGAAAACAAGTTAGGTTTTCCCACCTTTGTAGTTAAGGGGACAAAGGAAAAGTGGTTTGAGGATGAGTGTTACATTAGCCATCAACAGTGATTGCTATACAGTCTATAGAAAGAAGAGAGAAAAAAATAATCAGACTTGTCATTCTCTCAGACTGGCCATTCTGAAATCTCCTCATGCCAAGCAGGACCCTGCTTAGATTTATTTGTTTCCAGAGAGACACTCTAAGTTCTTGATTATAAATAAACATAAAAGGCATGGTCCACGCCCTTCAGGGTCACAGAGGCAGGTGGGGAGGATGTGAAGGGCTGGCGGAGATAAAGCAATCTCCATGATGTGTGCTCCATGATATGGGATGAGGAGGATCTAACTTCTCATTGGGGATGGTTAGGGAAGGCTGCCCAGAAGTAGTGACATATGAGGTTGAAATGGCAGGTAAATATATGAGGAAGGGGCTGGAGAGGATATCCTTGATAGAAGAAAGTGCGTAGGCCAAGGCGTGGTGTTGGAAAGAGAGCATAGCACATGTGAGGAGCATCAGAATGTCTGTTTTGCTGGAGCATAAGGTGCCTGAAGGAGAGAGATGAGGTTGGTGGGGCCAGGTCATGAAAGGCATGATGTATCCAGCTTGGGTGCCTGGGTAGCTGGTGGTGCCATTTTCTGAGATAGGAATTACTGAACTTAGCTTGGCAATGTTGACTTTGGGGGTCTCAAGCTGTTCTTACTCTACAGGATTTCTCAGTATAGTCTCACCTACTGCCTTGACTTCAGTTACCATCTTCTGACTCCTAAATCTCTATGCCCTGTTCAGATCTCTCTTCTATATTCCCAGCCTGCATATCCAATGCGGCTTCTTTTGCTACATGACAACCGTGTCCCAAATTTAGTAGCTTAAAACTAGAACTGCTTATTTAGTTCCTGAATCTGTAGGTTGGCGATTTATTTGGTCTCAGAAATTAATGTCTCCCTTAAAGACTTAAAGGATACAGGAGTGGTGGCTCCCATTATATCCCCCACTTAGTCTACCTGTATTAGTATCTGCAAAAACCATTTGGATCATGCTAGATCATGTTGGATCTGTCAGTGTGTTCTTTTCAATCCCCATTAGTAAGGAGAAGCAAGAGCATTTCAGGTGCATATGGGAAGAGTAGTCATTCATTCATGGTCATGCCCCAAGACTATGATAACTCTTCTGCTCTCTGTCACAGTGTAGTCTGCAAAGACCTCGGTCATCTTGACTTCACTTCAGAGCATCACTCTGGTCTACTATATTGATGATATCATGCTAATTGGACCTCGTAAGCAGAAATATGGTGTTACTCTGAATGTCCTAATAAGACACGTATGTGCCAGAGGATGCGGAGATAAACTCTACAAAGATTCAGGAGCCTACTACATAGGTGAAGGTTTTAGGGGTTCTAGGTCTGGAGCATGCTGGGACATCCCTTCTGAGGTAAAGAACAAGTTATCGCACCTTATACTCCTCATTGATAAGGAAGATGCACATGTTTTATGGGTCCTTTGGATTTTGGAGGCAGTATATGTCACACTGAGAATACTACGCCAATCCATTGATCAGGTAGTTAGAAGTCTAGCAATTTCAAGTGAGGCCCAGAGGAAGCGAGGCCTCTGCATTAGGACCAGGCTGCAGGACAAGTTGCTCTGCCACTTGGCTATAGGGTTAGAGATGTCTCATGAGATAGGGATGCTGGGCGGAGTGTCTGGCAAGCCCCAGTAGGAGATGCATGGCACAGTCCTCTAGCTAGGCCATGCCTTCTGCATCAAGGAACTATTCCTTCAAAAAGCAACTCATGATGGACCAGTGGGCCCCATTAGATGCTGACCAGGGGACAGACACCAAGTGATTATGAGACAGGAGCTGCCTATCATGAGTTGGGTATTATTAGGTCCATCAAGTCATAATAAGGTCAGGCAGGCATAGTGGTAACCCATCGTATGATGGAAATGGTACATTCAGGCCTGAGGAAGTCCAACAGGCACAAATGAGTTACACAAGCAGGTGGCTCAGAGGTGGCCCATGTCATGTAATCTGTTGCACTGATGCCTCTCCTGCAGCTCACACTTATGGCCTCATGGGGGCTTCCCTATGACCAGATGATAGAGAAAGAAAACATCTCGGCCTGCTTCATGTATGGGTAGGCTGATGTGAGCTGAAAGTGGACTGTTGCCACTCTAAAGCCCTAGGCAGTGGTGGCCCTAAAAGGCAGTATAGAAGGAAAATCCTCCTAGTGGGCAGAGCTCTGGGCAGAGATTTTGGTTGTATGCATTTGATGGAATGAGAAGTCGTCGAAGGTAGAGATAGACGCTTCTTTTCTGAGCAGCAGTGAATCACTGGCTGGCTGGTCAGTGTCCTGAAAGAAGCACCATGGGAAGATGAAGGAAGAGACATGCAGATAGGCCTCCCGGGGTGGGCACCAATGTGAAGACGTTTATGTCTCACATCAGTGTTCACTAGGAAGCATTGACCTCAGAGGAGGTACTCAACAGCCTCGTGGATGGGATGACTTCTCTGGCGGATGTCAACCGACCTCTGTCTTTAGCCACCCCGGTGCTGGAGCAATGGACCCATGAATGGAGTAGTCATAGTGTCAGGGATGGAGGCTCTGCACTGGCCCAACGGCATGGGCTGCCGCTCACCAAGGCTGTTCTAGCTGCTGCCTCTGCTGATTATCTAACTTGTCACCAACAGAGCCCCCAGTGCCGCTCCATCCCTCAAGAAGATCAAGCAAGTTGATTGCATCAGATCCCTTCTAACCTGGAGGGGGAGTGATTCTTCCTCATAGGAACTTAAACTAGCTGTGGGTATGGGTTTGCCTTCCCAGCTTACAGGGCCTCTGCCAGGACCAGCACAGAGCTGATGGTGTGACTGATTTCCTGACAAAGCACTCTGCCTCACCCTAACAGCCCCATTTCATGAAGGTGTGCCCCATTTCACACCTTCACCATTTGAAGGTGTGTCAAAGGGCACATTCCCATGGGATGCACTGGGCCTCCTATAGAATGTGTCACCTGAAAGCACCTGGCCTGAAAGTCTTAGTGAGGGTGCTAGCCTGGGGATGACTCCTTGTGGGGTCGAGTGCTGTCCCGGAGGATGTGTATTCCTGTACTGTGCTGTCCTGTACAATGTATATTGAACCAATGGCTGTTATGTGGTGCTCTGTCTCCACCAGCTGGAATACAGGAGTCCAGGAACACAAGTGTAGAAGGAGAAGCGGCCCCTCTTACCATCATTTCCAGTGACTCACTTGCAAAAGTTTTGCTTTGTGTTCCTACAACTTTAGGCTCTGTTGGAAAGAAGCCATAGTTCCCAGGGAGGGGTAAGCTCTTCACCAAAGGACACAGGAGGGTTCCATGTAACCTGAAACTATAACAGCCACCTGATCACTTTTGGATCTCTATACCAGCGATGCAGAAGGCAAAAATGGGTTTGTGATGGTGGCAGGATGTTATCAACCCTGATTGTCACGAAGAGGCAGGGCTGCTGACGCTTAGTGGGGCAGAAAGGAGAGTGCCTGGAGCTCAGATTCCCTAGGACACATCTTAGTGCTTCTGCGCTCAGTAAAAACACTGCCTGGGCAACTGAGGCATCCTTGGTCTGACAAAGACAAGGCCACAAAGGGCTCAGATCCCTTGTGGACAAAGGTCTGGGTCATCCCCTTGGCAAGCAGCCTGAGGGTGAGAGAAATTTAGAATGGACTGTGGCAGGGAGAAATGTTAAGTATCAGTTAGAAGTGCAAATTCACACTACACTGAGAGACCATTTCTCACCCATCAGATGAGTATAAACCCCACAGTTGGACAACAATTTCTCTTGATGAGGCTGTGAGGAAAAGGCACACTCACACATTACTCGGGGGCGGGGGTCGCAAAATAGTACAGCCCCTCTGGAGGGAACATGGCAACACCCAGCAAAATGACATGTGCATTTACCCATTTCTAGGAATCTATCCCAAATACACACTGGCAAAAACCTGAATTGACATTGGCACAAGACTGCTCACTGCCATACTATTTGTGTTAGCAAAAGACCCAGAGGAACATCATCAAGAGAGCTGCACTTCTTTTTTGTGGCAGCTGTTGGGAAGGGTTGGAATCCGGACAGAATGCTGGGTGATTTATTTGTTTCTAACGAATGTGTACTGAGGGCCTGCTATGTGCTTGGTAGCTTACATATGTCACTCCATTTAAACTCAACAATCTTTCATACTTTCTGGAAACACATTTATATCTGCAATCTCTAACACAGAAATTCTAAGAATACATCATGAAAAAAATGGCAACCATTTTTTATGCACAAAGTTGTCTACTGCAGTATTATTTTTCAGAACTACTTTTTACATTTTATCAAAGTTATGTAGGTACATGGTTTAAAAAAAAAAAAGCCAAGCAGTACAAAAGAGCTTATAATGGCATCAGCAATCCCCAGCTCTTCATCTTCCTGTCACAGCCTGGCCTCCGGAGGTGGCCCCTTTGAACCATTTCTAGTTTTGTATCTTTAAGAGGTTCCTTCTGTATCTTTAAATAAAATGTTTGCTTGTGTGACTCTGCTTTTAGCAAGTTTAGATATTATGTATTGGCTTTCTGCTGTAGATTACATTAGGGCTTGTTCAAAAGCAAACACTACTTTTTATTCTCTTTAGAGCCCCAGGACCTGACCTTGGGCCTGGCAGGGAGTGAGTATTAAATAAATATTTGTTAAATAAAGGAATAACCTGGGTAGTTAGGGGTGGGGGGAGGAGGGCATTGGAAGCAGAGAGAAAAACATGAGCAAAAGAACAGAGGCCCTTTCTTTCTGACTAATAGGACCTGGTTCTAGTTCAGGGTGGCTATGTTCCACCTAAAATTGCTCACCTCCCATACTCCCTTGCAGCAAGTAGAGACCATGCCGAGTACAGCTTCTGGGAAAGGTTTCCAAAGGAAATCTGAGGTAGTTGGTGTATCTTAGGCTCCTTTTTGCTCTTCCTTATTCTTCCTTCCTGGAATGAGGATGTGATTTCCGGAGGCTAGGTAGCCATCTTGCAATCACATTCTAAAGATGGAGGACCAAAACAGGGGAAGGAGCTGAATTTTTGAGGACATCATGCGGTTCGACACCAGCCTGGACTACCTATCTCTAGACTTTGTTATCTGAGACAGAGAGTGCTTTTATTTGTTTAAGATCATGTAGTTGGTTTTTCTGTTGCTTGCTGCTTCATGCATTCTTAAGGGAGGGAGATGGAAAAAGAATGGCCAAAAGTTGGTGGTTATTGTTGGTACCAAAGGGATCCTGAAAATTTTAGGTAATAAAAAGTTTAAAAGAAGTAAGGACGTAAAAAATACATATAAATCATCCTTGTAAATATGATTTCCAAAACATTTGGCAAGACATCTGGGCTTCAGAGGTTGTTGCTATGTCTTGTAAGCACACCTTAACCTCTAAAAAGTCTGGGTTTTTTCTGACCGTGCCGCGTGGCTCGCGGGATCTTAGTTCCCCGACCAGATTGAACCTGGCCCCACGGCAGTGAAAGCATGGAGTACTAACCACTGGACCACCAGGGAATTCCAAAAAGTCTGTGATTTTGATTGGTTGTCTTAATGTTTTATGCTGGTGATGACATTTAAATTGACATCTCCATTTTGGGGGGTGAAACAAATACCTGTGAATTATCTCTTTTTCACCAGAAGGGGCTCATTGGTATAGCATCTTCCTCAAAATTATACATGAGGTAACATAAAACCACTCTGCAGAACTTCTTATTTAAACAAAGAGTTTGAGAGTTTTAACTCATTTAAATTAATAAGCTAATGAGAAGCTAAGAGCAGGGGTTGTTGAGCCCATGCAGAGCTCAAATATATGAGCCAACCAAAGGGAGGCAAAATTCATCCTCATGTATTGGACTCTTGCGCCCCACCTCACACCCTGTTGGTCCAGTTTTGACTCCGGCCAAATTGCTGCTGCAACCAGATCTGTGTAGGCGTAATCCAGCATGCTAGGCCTCAGCTGTATTGTGTTTCTCTCACTTTCTGCCCAGGGCTTCTTTGAAGCCACAGTGGGAAAAGCCTATGGGAACTCACAGGCCCTCAGGCATATGAGCCCTGAATGTGGGTGAAATTAACACTCCAAGGGGCAATGCTTAACTAGTAAGGGATGAGATGCGTCAAATGCTCCCCAGTTCTGAGATGCATCTTAGAAGGTCCAGTGGGATCAAACCAACTCATCCGCTCAGCCTTGTACTGTTTTTCCCCCTCTGGGGCTAGCTCTCCACTTCCTATAGTGACCAACTTCTCCCAGTTTGCTTGGGACTTTCCCAATTTTAGCAATGAAAGCCCTGCCTCTCGGGGAACACCTCAGTCCGCAGCAAACATGGATGGTTGGTTACCCTGACAGTTCCTCACTCCTGTACCCTGGGATCACCTCCCAAATAAATCCTCTCCATGCAAGTCCTTGTCTCAGGCTCTGTTTTTAGAGGGAACCCAGGCAATGACAACCCATTTGGATCTCATTGGGGTACCTGCTTGTCTCTGAGATCTGTTTCTTTTCTTTTCTTTTGGAATAATTATCAAATCCCTTTATTGTCTCCCAAGCAGCTTAATTTCAGCTGTGACTATCGCGTGCCACAGTTCCCAGAGCTCCCCCATCCCTACCCAAACAGGTCTTTTCCTAATACCAAGGTTTTGGGAGGGTCCCCCATCCCCCAGTCCTTCCCCTGACTCCCCAGCATGCATAAGCTGTGAGTCACCAGACCATATTGGTTGCCAAGGAGACACACACCATCCCAGTCTACCTGTCCCTTTGGGTCTGGGGCTGCTGCTCCCACTCTACACATGGAAGTTGGGGGATTGTGGTGAGGCTGTGAATCACCTCACCCTGCCCCTTGGTATGCTCATCACCCCTCTGGGTCTGGGCCCCGCCAGGGAGTAGGGTGCTGATTCCCCTTATTCTCTGAGACCTGTTTCTAACCAGTTTGAGACAAGGACATCAAGTTGCAGCTGGCTGAGAACATCTATAGAGCATCGGGACGTGAAAAAGTACAGTTTCTGCTTCCTGTTGTTGTGGATTATTGTCTTGTGGTTTTTGCCAGATGTTCATGGGTATGAATCCAGAGAATACAGGTGGAGTCTTATCTGTGAGCCTGCCAGCAGTCAGAGCAGATGGAAGGGCTCTGGTGCTTCTGACTCCTGGAATGAATGTTTCTAGTTTCTAGGTTAGAATTTTATCTGTTTCGAAGCTGGAGTGATTTCTTTCTGTTCGAATTAAGGCTCAGCTAAGTGAGTTTTCCCTGGAGGCTCCAAGAGGCAAAACTCTTGGACCAGAGAAGACTGTTTTCCCCCAGAAACAGGGAACTACCGCCCCCTAGAGGATAAATAAGTATATGATGGTCAGGGAAGCTCTGGGCAGCTGTATATTTTTCTGAATTTATGCAGGGTTTCTTCTCCTTAGATGGAAAAAATGCTATTGCTTAATCTTTAGATTGTCCAATAATTTAATAACGTCTTCTGTTGTTTGAGTGAGAGATTGGCTCCACTTGCAAAAGCCCAGCTGTGTTGTGTTTGAATTGGTATGAATTGAGGGATTGGGAGTGGGGACCCAAGGATTGGAACCCCAATAGATACAAGCATTCAGGGATCTCTTGAAACCAATACAAATAGGAAATCCACTGAGGTTGAGAGACATTATAGAAGTGTTTTCTAAAAATCTACAGAGGGGGCCTAATTAATTCAGAAGTATCTTTGATATCAAACTCATTACTGTGTCATCTGTGGAATGTCCAGAACAATCCTCCAGAAACAAGCACTTGTGTAAGTCTAAAATAAAGGGATAGGGCTTCCCTGGTGGTGCAGTGTTTGGGAATCCGCCTGCCGATGCAGGGGACACGGGTTCGAGCCCTGGTCCAGGAAGTTCCCACATGCCGCAGAGCAACTGAGCCCGTGCGCCACAACTACTGAGCCTGCGCTCTAGAGCCCGCGAGCCCCAACTACTGAAGCCTGCGCGCCTACAGCCCGTGCTCCGCAGCGGGAGAGGCCACTGCAATGAGAAGCCCGCACACCACAATGGGGAGTGGCCCCTGCTCGCCACAACTAGGGAGAGCCCACTCGCAGCAATGAAGACCCAGCGCAGCCAAAAATAAATAAATAAATAAATTTATTAAAAAACATAAAGGGATTCAATGTGTGTTTGGGGGGGGTGGGATTAAGAATGCAAGCCACACCTCCAGTACTTTAAATGTGCTAGCCCTTTATGAAAAGCCCTCCGCTGAAAGAAAAATAAAAGAAAACCTTCCAAATTGCAGAACACCATGTTTACAAAGAGGCTTGAGCCATAAATTGCACTCTGTAATTTATGTTAATACATTTAAATAAATTAATTAGTTTTCAAAAGAATGAATTTTTTTTCTTATTTATTTATTTATTTGTTTGTTTATTTTTGGCTGCGCTGGGTCTTCATTGCTGCACAAGGGCTTTTCTCTGGTTGCGGCGAGCAGGGGCTACTCTTCCTTGCGGTGCACGGGCTTCTCATTGCGGTGGCTTCTCTTGTTGCAGAGCACAGGCTCTAGGTGCATGGGCTTCAGTAGTTGTGGCACGCGGGCTCAGCAGTTGTGGCTCACGGGCTCTAGAGCACAGGCTCAGTAGTTGTGGCGCGTGGGCTTAGTTGCTCTGTGGCATGTGGGATCTTCCCGGACCAGGGCTCGAACCCGTGTCCCCTGCATTGGCAGGCGAATTCTTAACCACTGCGCCACCAGGGAAGCCCCAAGAATGAATCTTTTTAACAGTTTTTAAATTAGAAAAATGACTTCCAAGTGACAAAGCGAAACTACTCAATTGAGTATTAAGACCTTTGGGTAAAAGGTAAATTTTATATTCTTAAAAGAATAAAACAGAATATGTGAAATAACCTTGGAAAATAAACTAGTTTGTTAATACAAATTTAAACACTATTCCTGTTTTCAAATCTAAGCCTTTTCTTCAACATGTTTTTGGATGGGAATCAGGAAAATCTAACTTTGGTTTAATGGCTTCATGATTCCTGCTGAGTTTCAAAAGAAATATGCAGATCAGGCCCAATGATATGCAAATTCACACCAGGCCAAAAATTGGTAGTCACAAAGGTTTTAAGAAACGCTTCAGTACTAAGACTTCTACTAAGGTTCAGAGAATTCTGTTTCTCTGTAAAGTAAATATAAGGAAGCCCTTGATCCCCTCTGCCAAGTGGCCTGTCCACAGCCACAGCCCAGGCCCTCCCAGGTCTGGAAATTATGGGACTTCCTTTTGCTGCTTTCAAACATGACACCACCGCCCAGCTTATAGTTTACTGAAGACAAAGAGATTCAATATAGTCTCCATTTGAATTCTCCTGTTGGGAACCCCCAAGCTTCCTCATTTCCTCTCCAGAGTTCCCTTTTTTCTAAAGCAATTTGTCCTTTGTTTAATTATCTGGAACATATTACCCGCAAATGACAATGTGTTACACAAATCACTGGCAATGCTTTTCACCTTCTTAGTTTTAGTCTCTTCAAGGGTGTTTTCCCCTTATTTATGTTGATGACCCATCTTTTTTCCCAAGTCAAGGGAAACAAGCTACTGGCCTGCCTGAGAGTTCCAGAACCACTTTGAAAGACTTGTGATAGATGCTCTGGGTGTTGAGAAATGCGAGTTAATGTACACAACACGCCCCCTGGTGGCTGCACTTGTCTACGGTTTGAACCAATAATGACAGGCTACTGTATTAAATGTGAATTAGCTGGTTCTGTTGCCAGTACAGCCTGGAAGAGCTCATAAGTGACTGGATGAGGGCTGGATCTCTCACTCCTTTGATGCAAATGAACACCCTAGTGAGGCAGGAGATAGATGAGCCCCAAGCTGAGCAGCTGGAGTTTGTCCCCTGTGGACAGATACTCCAAGATGAAGATAATAGCAGGAGGATAATAGGAGAGGCTGAGCCCTTCCCAGATAAACGACAGAGACCACATATTTCTCATTCTCAAGGTCAAGGAGACCTTCCCGACTATACATGTGCAGAAAGGCTCCTTGGAGGTCAAAAGGGAGTAATGTCAACCTTCCAGCTCTTTGCTGGAATCCATCTTGGCTAATAGATGCACGCGCACACATGGGAGAACCCTGAGATAAACCAAATACAGACTCACAGCCAGGCAAAGCAAGATAACTGGCCAGAGGAAACCCGGGAGAAATGCCGGTAGTTTGAATAAGTGATTCAAACTACCACGAGGGCGCCTCTCTCTGTCTGAGCCCGCCTGTGTGTGCCTATTCACACGTACTCTTTTTCCTCCTAATAAACACTTTACATTTCACTACTTTCCTTTTCTTTGTGGGAATTCATTTCTACAAAGCTGACAGTCCAGGGGCCTTGTCACTGGCCACTGGTCCAGTGGCTAGGATGCAGCACTCTCACTGCCACGGCCTGACTTCAGTCTCTTGCCAGGAACCAAAATCCTGCTTCAAGCCGTTGCAGGCCTAGGCCACCTGAGAGCACTAGCATTTTCTAACCTGTACACAAAACTGCTCTGTGGGTGGGAATGCTTCTACCCTCTCCTGCACACAAACGCTTCAGCCAGTGTGTCTCCTGAATGTTTCCCCATTTTATCATCTTCTAAGGAAATATCTGGAACAATTAAGTTGTTTGAATTCTAAGAGAAAAATGTTGGTTTCTGCTGAGTGGGTATTTGGAGTTTTAATTAGCTCAGCTTTCCCTGCAGCACAGGCCTATGGTGTGTTTCCAAAGATGGAAGGACCTTTACTGCCCAGTAGTGGGGTGGACCAACTACTGATTCTGTCCCAGCAACTCTTACCCTCACCCTTAGGGAGTGTCCTCTGAATGTTGGTTTTGTTTCACTGAGAATCTTGCCAGAATCTGAAATCATGGACTTGTGATCTGCATGGGTCCCTGAGAATCCTTGCGTTTAGGAGAAAGAACGTGTTCTGGGTATGAATGTGCATTGTGTATGACCCTTCTCTGTTGCGGAATTAATCTTAAACAAGTATAACAGAAGCCCTCACGGCCAGAATGGGGCTGGATGGGACAGATTAGTCTGTGAAATCAGCTGCTGTTTGTGATTTGGAATTGGAGGAGGAAAGAAAAAAGAAGGAAGTAACAGCCATCTAATCTTGCCTGTGTGCATCATCAGATGGAGTTCTGCTTTATATGTCCCCCAGGTATTTTGTAGCAATGTGCCTCTATCAACTATGAGTTTTACAGGCAAAGTTCTCAAACAAACAGACATAAAATGGAAAAGTAAATAAATACCAGGAAATTAAATTCTAACACATGTGCCCTTAGTATTTTCGGTCAAGGCAAACCCTTTGAGAAAATAAATTATACTGTGAATTTTAGTTAGAAGATGACTATAGGTCTTCTCCTTGATTTTACCACAGTGGGAAATGAAAATGCAAATGTGGTATTTTAGTTCCTGCAAGACTTTGAATTTAATTTCTTGATCCCCCCCAACCAAAATCTAAATTAAGTGGAAATTTCAAGTTCCCTGATTATTATTACTTACACTAATATTTGAGTATGTAAATGAGTATTAAACTAAATTTAATTATTTTACAGAACCAGTATTTTATAAATTGGTTCTTGTACTACTGGAACTTGTGTAATATTTATATAATATTGCAAATTATGTACATCTACAGTTTTCACTTAAAATGCATAATGTTTTATCACATTTCTCTTATAAATTCTTATAATCAACAGTTATTGTTTACTGTTAACTTAGTGTATTTTCTAAAATCTGTAAATGATTCTGAATCATAGGTGATGAAATATTAAGCAAATTAATAAATTACTATTGTTTATCTGGAGATTTTTAAAGAAATTAAAATCCAGAGAGACAGAGAAAATAAAGTATATGGTTACCATATAATCCCCAGGCAGATTTCTAACCTATGTATTAATTTTCTGTGTATAAATACATTTGGTCTTTGAAATATTCCAATGAAGAGGGTAAATTAATCAAAGTATTATAAACATTGCTTTATTATGTGATTGATAATATTAATTATGATTTAAAAAACTAGATATTGTCATTTAAGCATACAGTTTGGTGTGATTATATGTGAGTATGTGTTTAACCTCAGACATGGGCTTGCATTTGAAGGGGATCAGGATATGCCAACCCAAAATATGCCACTTTAGCATAAGAGCTATTTTGGCCTGAGGCATTTGAGTTCCTGGAATCCCTTATCTGCCTAAAAGCAGAGCCTCCCAAAAGAACTCAATTGTCATAAATCCCTTCCCCAGGAGCAACTCTAACCTTGGAGGCTGGAAGTTGGCACCACATCCAACCAGACTTTGTCAGAAGACTATCATGTCTCCTATTTATTCTCCTAAGGGCCTATTTATCTTTATAAAAAGTCGTTTGTTTTCTCATAAGTGCCCTTTCTCGTCCTTCTCTTCACCTACTAAGTTAGGTATATAAGCCCCAAATTCTAACCACTCCTTTGAATTGCTCAATCAGTAGCCCTGCATATATGCGCATTACATGCAGAAATAAGCTCTTTTTTCTCTTGTTGATCTGTCTTTTTTCAGTTTAATTCACAGGCCCTATCACTGAACCAAAGAGAGTAGAGAAAAAGTTGTGGGTTTTTTTTCCCTTCCCCTACACATTCAGGCAGCTTATTTGGGAAGTGATCCTAAAAGCAGAAGGGCAAGGCCTATTAACACAATATTGTAAATCAACTGTACTTCAATACAATTAAAAAATAAAATTAAAAAAAAAAAAAGGGCAGGGCCTAAAAGTTGGAACAGGGAAGGAGCAAAGCCAACATAAGAATGCATAACAGAGTGGACCACTGCTGTGGGCAACTGGGGCTTGATCCTTTGGGGGCCTCTGAAGAGCTTTATGAAATGAGCCTCAGAATAGTCCAACTGTGGGACAAAAGAGAGACATGTTTATCCTCTGGCTTATGACCTCTGTTGGTTAGGGGTTGCCCCAAGGAATTTTTTTTTTTTTTTTAATTTTATTTATTTATTTATTTATTTATGGCTGTGTTGGGTCTTCGTTTCTGTGTGAGAGCTTTCTCTAGTTGCGGCAAGTGGGGGCCACTCTTCATCGCGGTGCGCGGGCCTCTCACTATCGTGGCCTCTCCCGTTGCGGAGCACAGGCTCCAGACGCACAGGCTCAGCAATTGTGGCTCACGGGCTTAGTCGCTCCGCGGCATGTGGGATCTTCCCAGACCAGGGCTCGAACCCGCGTCCCCTGCATCGGCAGGCAGATTCTCAACCACTGCGCCACCAGCGAAGCCCCTAAGGAATTTTGACTTCCCCACACTTCTGGGTTGCAGAGGTATGAATGCAAAGTGGGTTCTCCCAGGCATTCTGTGCCTCTGTGTTAGAAAAAGCTAGAGGCAGGAAGCGAGAGGCACAGCACATTGGGGAGATGTGTGTCAACAGGAGCCAGCATGGAACTTTTCACTACAGATGTGATGGGAATTGTTGGCGAGGCTGAGAGAGTGTGAGGTGGTGCACGAAATGTGCACATGCGTACATTATGCACATGTATGCACATGCATACATTATGCACATGTATGTACATGTATACATTAAAGTTAATGATTGAAAAAACCTCCAGAATAGTGACTGGTTGTCCAGAGAAAAGGAAAATGGTCTTTGGTTATGCAGTCTGCTCTCAGCATGAGGTAATAAAATTTTCTCTGTATTTTCTGCTCTGGTAGCAAAACTTGTGTCCCGTGAATCTGTAGTCTTACTTCTCAGAAGTCCGTTCCCATTTGTTTTGGTTCTTACCATGCTTTTGAGTACTTCATGACCTTAGACAATTTTGGGGGGAAAAAAACACTATCTACTCACTAGTGAATGAACTAAAATTTCTTATGGTGTTTATGTTACCTTCTACTATGGCTATCATAATATAGTTGCTCTGATTAATAACTGAATAGGCTATAGCCATTTCCTCTTCTCAGGCACTTTTGTTCTCATTTGCAATCAACTTACATTTTTCAGCATCTCCTTCAGATGTTGCCTCACTCTAAGATCAGGCTCTATACTCATAACCTTTGGAGACTGACCAGGGCATCTTTTCTCCCAGGTCACCTTCAGTGTTCCCCAAATGGTTGGTTTACAGCACCAAGGGTTTTCTCTTTCGTCTTGTACATGTCACCCATGGCATGACACCCATAGCACAAAGGGAATCCAGGAACAACTAGCATGTTGGAATGCACCAGAATTTTCAGAACTGTTCAACAGTATTTTTTTTTTTTTTAATTTGGTTGCACCGCATCTTAGTTGTGGCAGGCAGGCTCCTTAGCTGCAGCTTGTGGGCTCCTTAGTTGCGGCTCGTGGGCTCCTTAGTTGCAGCAGGTGAACTCTTAGTTGCGGCATGCATGTGGGATCTAGTTCCCTGACCAGGGATCGAAGCCAGGCCCCCTGCAGTGGGAGCGCGGAATCTTATCCATTGTGCCACCAGGGAAGTCCCTCAACAGTATTTTAAGAACTACACGTTTTTCAAGACTACAATGTGGGGGGAATTCCCTGGCGGTCCAGTGGTTAGGACTCAATGCTTTCACTGCCAAGGGCCAGGGTTCAATCCCTGGTCAGGGAACTAAGATCCCACAAGCCACTCGGTGTGGCCAAAAAAAAAGAAAGAAAGAAAGAAAAAAAGATTACAGTGTGGGGAAAAACGTGTTAAGACAAAGAGAGAAACTCAACTCCTACTCCCCCACTCCCCCACCCTGTCCCAACTTGGAAAGATAATTTTATACACATGAATAGAATTTAATAATTTTAAAGCAAGTCCAGGTGCAAGAATTGATACAATGTCTGTTGGCAAAGAGTTCTAAAGTTTTTCTAAAGGCTTATTCTTAAGCTTGGATTAACTTTGTCTATGAATAGTTTGTAAAGGCCTATTGAATCATGAAGGCCTTATATGGCTCACGTTTGTCTGGAATCAGGGAAGGTGGTGAAACTTCACAATGGAATTCTAGGGACTTCCCTGGTGGCGCAATGGTTAAGAATCTGCCTGCCAATGCAGGGGACATGGGTTCTATCCCTGGTCCGGGAATATCCCATATGCTGAGGAGCAGCTAAGCCCGTGACCCACAGCTACTGAGCCCGCGTGCCACAGCTACTGAAGCCTGCGCGCCTAGAGCCCGTGCTCTGCAACAAGAGAAGCCACCACAATGAGAAGTCGGTGCACTGCAATGAAGAGTAGCCCCCGCTCGCTGCAACTAGAGAAAGCTCGCGTGCAGCAACAAAGACCCAACGCAGCCAAAAATAAATAAATGAAATAAGTTAATTAAAAAACAAAACAAAACAAAATGGAATTCTAAAGAAGATTAACTGGTCAGGGTTTAAGCAGAAACTGAACTAGAGTGGCCAGATGCCCGTAAAAGCATGACATCTACCACAAATGAAGGCTGGGACTCTTTGCACCTGATCCATCCATGGGAGGCCTGTGCAATTTTTGGTTACTCCCCCATGGCCACTCCCTGGCAGAGCATTTGTGGGCAAGATGATGTTGTGTTGATTATTTCAAAGCACTAGTGATGCACATCTAAGCATTCTATTCCAGGTGCAACTACAAACTGACCTCCATAGACAGAGGAATGGCAAAAGCTGTTGAGATCACACAATGTTTATCAAAGGAAGACATCACTGGAACTTCATTGGAAGGGACCTTTTCAAGCCTTGGTAAGTACTAAACTGGCTGACAGGTGCCAGATCCTTCAGTCTGAGATCCCACGTTCTCACTATAAGAAAAATGTATCCCATCCGTCTAACAGATTTTTGCTATGAACCTCTGTTTTTCTCTTAAACACAGGGACCAATTGCTTCTCACTCGAGGTCCAGGGAGGATAGGACAGCTTCCAGGAAACTCCTGGTAGTGTTACAGAGCAGCAGGCTTGTCCTCTACTCTAACCCTGACCTGTGGTTAATTGGATTTCTATATGAAAAATGATGAAATTTGACTTCTCCTTCAACTATACTCCAAAATCAATTCCAACTGGGTTGGTGATCTATATGTGACAAAATAGCAAGCCTTCTAGAGGATAACATTGGAGAAATTCTTGTTCTTGGGGTAAAGAAAATTTTCTTAAATTGAGCATGATAAACACCAACCATAAAAGAAAAGACAGTAAGTTGGCCTACATTAAAATGAATACTTTCTATTTCTGTTAAAATAATACAATTAGGAGAGTGAAAAAGTAAGCCATAGCATTGGTGATAATATTTGCAACATATATAGCCAACAAAGAGTTTGTTGAAAGACTGTATAAAGGACTCCTAAATATCAATAAAAGAAATACAGAAAGCCCAATAGAAAATAGGGCAGGAGGCATGAGTGGCATTTCACAAAAGAGGATTCTCAAATGATCAATAAGCATATGAAAAAATGATCAGCTTCTTTCATGAGAGAAATGCAAATAAAACCACAATAAGATGCCCACCAGAATGGCCAAATTATAAAGATCAGCAATAGCAAGTATGGATAATAAAATGGAGCAACAGGAAATTTGTTCACTTCTGGTGGGAACGTAGACTAATAGACCATTTTGGAAAATTGTTTGGCTGTATCTACTAAAGTTGAACACCAACTTATGGGACATATATCATATGTCCCAGCTATCCCACTCCTAGGTATATACCCAAGAGAATTGAGTAACGTGTAAAAATATGTACACACGTATACAACAGGTACAACAATGTTCATGGTAGCATTATTCCTAAGAGTCAAAATTTGGAAAGAACGAAATGCCATCAACAGTAGAATGGGCAAATAAATTGTCATATATCCATACAATGAAATATAATAGACCAATGAAAAGGAATAAAATGCAGCTATATGCAACAACACGAATGAGTTTTAAAAATGGAATTTTGAGTGAATCAAGTCAGACACAAAAGAATACATTCCATATGATTCCATTTATATAAAATACTAAAACAGGCAAAATGAACTTCCAGGTTGGTGAACACGTGGAGGTGCTGGGATAGTGGCTCAGAGCGGGCATGGAAGCTCCCAGTCCCCCATACCATGCCTTATGCATCTCTTCCATCTCACTGTTCTTGAGTTATATTCTTTATTTTTTCTTTTCTTTTCGTTTTAAATTTATTTTTTAAATTTATTTTTGGCTGCATCAGGTCTTAATTGCAGCACGCAGGATCTTTGTTGCAGCATGAGGGATCTTTCTTTGAGGTGCACGGGCTCTTTGTTGTGGTGCGAGGGCTTCTGTCTAGTTGTGGCGTGCGGGTTCCAGAGCGCGTGGGCTCAGTAGTTGCAGTGCACGGGCTTAGTTGCCCTGTGGCATGTGGGATCTTAGTTCCCTGACCAGGGATCGAACCTGTGCCCCCTCCATTGGAAGGAGGATTCTTACCCACTGGACCACCAGGGAAGTCCCTTGAGTTATTTTCTTTTATAATAAACTGGTAATCTAGTAAGTAAAAATAAAACAGGCAAAATGAATCTATGGTGTTGGAAGTTATAGCAGTGTTACCCTTGTGGGATGCAATGACTAATGGGTGCACAGGGGCTTCTGGATTGGTGGCAATGTTCTCTTTCTTGATCAGGGTGCTGGTTACATGGGTGGGATAATATTGTGAAAATTCATCAAGCTGTACCTTTATAATTTGTGCACTTTCCTGTATGCATGCTATACTCTAATAAAACATTTAAAAAATAATGAAGTCCCCACCCCTCCCACACCCGCATTGCCCTTGATAACTCCAGATCTGCCTCTTTGGCTGGGTACCTTGAGGTACCTATTAATTTCTCCTCTAATAGCTTTCCCATTCATAGAATGAAAACAATTTATTTCTTCAGTAAAGTTTTCCCAAGCTCCTAATACATGCCAGGCATTATTCTCAGTGCTTGGGATACGTCAGTGAAGTAAACATACAGAGATCCCTGCCCTCTTGGAGTTTAAATTCTAGAGATGAGAGAGAGACAGGCAATAAATAAACACACACAAAAAATAAATGATACAGGATGCTTGTAAGTAGTAACTGCTATGGCAAAAAGAAAATTTAGGACAAGAAGAACCAGGAGTATGGAGGGGGCAAGTTGCAATATGAAATGGCATAAAAAATACATGTACAGTATTTTAAATTGTGACAAGTGCTAAGGGGAAGCATAGAGCAGGAAAAGGGAGAGAGAGAGAGTGTGTGTTTGTGGCAGGGAGGCAATTACAATTGCAGATGAACATGGCATACCTCACTGAGAAGGGGGCATTTGAGTATAGCCAGGCAGATGTCCGGGGGAAGTAAGCTCCAGGCAGCAAGAACACAAATCAAAGGCCCTAAACCAGAAATATACCTGCATGTTTCAGAAATTACAAGGAGGTCAGTGTGGCTGGAGCAGAATGAGCCATTTGGAGAGGTAGAAGATGAGATCAGAATGTTTATGGGATGCCGAATTGGATATGGCTTTTTCAGACACCGTAAGGACTTTGGCTGTTAGCCATTTGAGGATTTGAGCAGAGAAATGACATGTTTAGACTTAAGTTCACAGTCATTTTGGTGGGTGAGAGTAGAAGCAGGGGGATCAGTTAGGAGGTTGTATCAGTCGGGGTTCCGTGAATGAAACAGAAACCGCCCAGTTACTTTAAACAGAAAGGGATTCAATATAGGGAATTAGGAGTTTACAAAATTGTTGGAAGGGCTGGAGGAGTAGAAGTCAGGAGTCCTCACTGGCATTGGTCTTCAAAGTCTCACCACTGTGATGAAACTCAATTATTAAAAAGCTGATTCTAACTCCTGCAATTATTCCTACACCCAAAACTGGCTCTCACACCCATGAAGCTGGTGGAGAGACCTTGGAAGGAATAAGGAATCAAGAATCTGACCACCAGGGCTTCCCTGGTGGCGCAGCGGTTGGGAGTCCACCTGCCAATGCAGGGGACACGGGTTCGAGTCCTGGTCTGGGAGGATCCCACATGCCATGGAGCAACTAAACCCGTGTGCCACAACTACTGAGCCTGCGCGTCTGGAGCCTGGGCTCCGCAACAAGAGAGGCCGTGACGGTGAGAGGCCCGCGCACCGCAATGAAGAGTGGCCCCCGCTCGCCGCAACTACAGAAAGCCCTCGCACAGAAACGAAGACCCAACACAGCCAAAAATTAATTAATTAATTAAAAAAAAAAAAAAAAGAATCTGACCACCAAAATAGTCCTGTTTGTCTACATTGGCTTGCCAGCAGTCACAGCAGCAAAAAGATGACCTCCACTTCCCACCTTCTATTGTATATTTTGTGTGTGTGATTATTATCAGGAACTAATTGACAGACCCTAATTGCAGTGGGGTCTGGGAAATATGGTTTTTAACTCTCCAACCTCTCCAAGAGTGAGGAGAGCAATGAGGGAGTTTGAGAAAGACAATCTGATTACTATCTACAGCAGAGGTCACTAAAACAATCCAGGTGGGAAATAGTGGGAGCTGAGACCAAGGTGGTAGGGGTGTAGTGGTGAGAAGCGGTTGCATTGGATTCAGTATATAATTGGAAGGTAGAAACAATAAGTTTTGCTCATGGCCCAGATGTGGGGTGTGAGGGAAAGAGAGGAGTCAAGGCTAACTCCAAGTTTCTTAGTCTGAGCATTGGGAGAATGAAGTTGCAATGTCCTCTGGAGGGCGTGTTTAAGTTAGAGCCAGAAGGTGAAGGCAACATTTAGAGAGAGGTTGACGACCTGAGGCATTTTACTAACAATTCACCATGAGTTCAAGGGGCACAGTGGAAGCAATTCAGAAGGTAAAGAAGTGTGGGATATGGGGTTAGAGATGGGAATGTGTAGAGCCTTATATGGATGACCTGGGAGACCTGGGCTTCATAAGCAGAGGTCAAGGGCAAAATGAGATTGGTCCTTATAATCCCCAGGCAGAAAGGGGTGGTGAGGCTGTGAATGTTGTGGTGAGGGAGGGGTGGGAGTTCTATCAAAATGTTCTGGGCCTCCCCCTTGACCCTTGCTGCTGAAGCCTTGTGAACCAGGATTTATAACCAATACCCTAGGTCATCCTAACAATAAGGCCCTTGGGAATATAATGCCACCTTGTTCCTAGGTAAATAACAAGGCCTGTCTGTGCCTCATGACCCTGGGAAGCAGTGGTAGCAGTAAGTACCTAAGCCATCTCTCAATTCTCCTACCTGGCTCTCTAGGCCGGCATTGGTGAATCCACAACAACCAGCAAGATTTTGTCACGAATTGGGCCAAACTCCCACAAGCATCTTTGCTCAAGAATATCACCACCTTATTTCATAAAGCAGCCTCCAGCTGCTCCCCTATTATGAAATATGTTCCTCCAGAATCCTGCTTCCCTGCGTGACTATGAGCAGAGCCCTACTATGGCCTGAATTAAACATGAACAAGAATTAAACCTTTTCTTTGTTTGCTTGTTTGTTTGTAAGAAATATTTTTCTTCTCTGAGTTAAAAAAAAATTCTCCTACATTTTTGGTAATAGTTTTGGGGGTTTATTTTTCATATTTAGGTCTTTAATTTCTTTGCAATTACTTTCACATATGGTGCAATGTAGGAATCCAATTCTGTTTTGTTTTTTTTTCACGTAGAGAGCCAGTCATCCCAATACTGTTCATTGACTCATCCTGTAATAGGGAAGAACAATCTGACTCCACATTGGATCTGTTTCTTTTACTTTAACCTTCCTATTCTATTGCTTTTGCTACAAGTTAAGAATGTTGCCTATGGCCTGAAATATACAGGATAGCCAGTTCTAAAGGCTCTGACCTTTAAAGGTATAGCACTTTCCCCTTCATATAGAGATAAAAAGTTGCCAAACAGAGAATAGCATTTGTCTTTGTTGGAAGTTTACAGGAATATGTGACCTGACCTATGTGGACAGCTGCAAGAACAAGGAATTCTGACCCCAAGAAGTTTGCTACAACCAGCCACACCCCCTCCCCTTTTAGTATAAACGAAGCCTGAATTCAAACTCGGGTAAGATGGTTCTTTGGGACACTAGTCCACCATCCTCTCAGTCTACTAGCTTTCCAAATAAAATTGCTGTTCCTTGCCCCAACACCTTGTCTCTTGATTTATTGGCCTGTCGTATGGCAAGCAGTACAAGCTTGGACTCGGTAACAATCCTTTCCTCTGATTTGTGAGGCCCTCCTGCCATATCTGGAGTGCCTGTGCCTGCATGGGTCTTTTTCTTGACTCTTTATTCCCTCTAATGATCTTTTGTCTATTATTATGCCATTTTATTATATGGTTTTACTTAGCAATTCTTTGTAGTTTGTCTCAATAGTTGGTAGGCCAAGAGCAGGGTACTCTTCAGGCATGCATGGAGAGTGGGGAATGGTAAGTGAGTTAAGTTCTGTGCCTCTTAGCCAAAACCACCCTTGGTGAGTAGAGCGCCAGGCTCTGGGTCTAGACTTCCTGGCTATCTGCATATCAGAACGTGCCTGTCCATTTCCCCAGGGATAATCAGAGTGAGAAGGAAGGGATAGATTTGGGAGCTATTATTAAACTTAATTGACAGGGCTTGGTAAGTGCTTGGCTTTCTGGGAGGTAGTATAAGAAGAGGGATTTAATCTAAGACAGCTCTTACATTTCTGGCTCAATCAATCAGGGCTGCAGGGTTATCTGTGACAAGCATAAGAAATGAACCTGCTCAACTGTGAAAATGCCAGCAACAAATATGATCCTTTGGGAGAATTTCTTGAGCAAATAATACAACCTGTAGAAATATATAGTGACAGAAAAGCAAGGTGTGATTATAAACGGTTTATTTCTTTCGATTATAACATTCATCACGGGCTTCCCTGATGACACAGTGGTTAAGAATCCACCTGCCAATGCAGGGGACACGGGTTCGAGCCCTGGTTCGGGATGATCCCACATGCCACAGAGCAACTAAGCCCGTGCACCACAACTACTGAGCTTGCGCACTAGAGCCCGTGAGCCACAACTACTGAGCCAGCATGCTGCAACTACTGAAGCCCGTGCACCTAGAGCCTGTGCTCTGCAACAAGAGAAGCCACCGCAATGAGAAGCCCGCGCACCGCAATGAAGAGTAGCCCCTGCTCGCTGCAACTAGAGAAAGCCTGCGAGCAGCAATGAAAACCCAACACAGCCAAAAATAAATAAAATAAAATAAATAAATTTTTTTAAAAACCCACATTCATCACAATGAAATTGCATTTTTAAGACTGCTGACAGTGCATAAAAACATTGCTTTTTAATCATAGCAAAGTGTCAAGAGACTAGAGACTTATCTCAGGTAGTAAATTTGAAGACGGAGTGCACACTTTTGCAGTCAGATCCAGCAGATCCCTCAGATGTCTTGGGGACATGAGCACTAATATGCGCCACAAAAATAATCCCGTGTCCTACCCTTCCTAATACAGTCGTCCCTCAGTATTTGCAGGGAAATTGTCCAGGACTCCCTGCAAATACTGAAATCCAAGGATGCTCAAGTCCCTTATATAAAATGGCATAGTATTTGCATTTAACCTATACACATCCTCCCGTATACATTAAATCATCTCCAGATTCCTCATAATACCCAATACAATGTAAATGCTATGTAAATAGTCATAAATACCATGTAAATTCTATGCAAATAATCGCTGGGTGCGTGGTAGATTCAAGTTTTGCTTTTTGGAATTTTCTGAAATTTTTTTCCCAGTATTTTCAAACCGTGGTTGGCTGAATCTGTGGATGTGAAGCTCCAACTGTACTGCTGATGCTGGCAAGCCAGTCAGCCCCCTGCCGCTTTGCCTCCCTCCCACACCCCTCTTCACAAACCCCACGCAGAACGAGGCATCATGCAGGGGAGGGTTACAGCTCAGCAGGGAGGCGCAGCAGGATGAGGAGGCCAGGCAGCAGCAGAAGGAATACAGGGCTTTCTCTCATTCCTGCAGATGGGAGGAAGAGAAGGAAAGGTTTCTGTATGGGGCTGCTCAAGGTGTGGGCCTCCCAAACTTTCTGAGCTTTACACCATGATCACAAAACCAAGAGGGTGAGCTCTAGGGGCTCCATATACTTGGCAAGCAATGAGACACTCCTCTTGCCTTTCAGGGATTCCTGAAGTACTCAGGAACACCAGACAAAGAGTGGAATACAAGGACGCATCCTTTTGGTTCTCTGAACTTAAGGTCACCCCAAGTGGGCTGAGCTCTCAGGTCTGATGGGCCCTTCAGCCTCTCCCACAGCCTTGTGCTCTAAGATATAGGTACCTGGGTAAGAGAGGTTTTTCCTGCCTGCGGCCTGCAGCTCCATGGCCATTGTGGGACCCCCTCTATGTTAGTCTTCGTCCACTCAAGAAGATGTTTCCTGGTCTAGACTCCACGGAAGTTCATCTTTTGCACCAACATACATATTCCTTTCTCTACTAACCAGTGTTAACTGTAGTCTGACTCTTGGTGGGATTTGGCTTCCTCTCCTGGGGTTCTCAGCCTGCTTGAATGAACATTAACCCAAATCCAGCTTTCCTCTTCTGGATTGTTTACCTGGCTATCAAGTTTTCATTAGGCTTGATCCAAATTCAAAATTCCTCCACGTAAAAGCTTGGAGTCCCCCAGTAATCACTCTCTGTGGTCCCATTTCTACCCCCAAACATTTCTCTTGTTTCCAGGACCCTTTTAGAGCATAAAGACTAATTTGGTTGAAACTTGTTGGATACCTTGTCCCTTTGCAGCTCAGTTCCACTTCTGGCTGGATCCTGGCATCTCAACAAAACTTAACTTACTTCAGCAGCATGTACTGGGGCCCTGATTCAAGCCAGGAATTAAGGACAAGCTCTGGATGCAAATGGAGCAGGGAGACAAAGTCTCTGGCATTAAAAAGATCACCAGACTGTAAAAAATGGTTATCATAGAGATGGTGAGTCGTGGCTGACATGCGTACAAAGTTCTCCATGGGAAAAAAGACGGTACTTGTTAAGCAGTATCTATGTGCCAGGCAATAAGCTATAAACTTCTCTCTTTTAATTCTCACAGAAACACTACTATTTATTATTTTGTCCTCATTTTGCAAATGAAGCAATTGAGACACAGATTGCTAAGGTAACTTGGCCAAAGTCACAGAGCCAGTGGTGGTTGAGCCTGAATTACCACTGAGGTCGTCTGACCTCAGACCTGTGGTATGGATCATAAATTTTGCCTGAAAGTACCAAGGAAGGCTCAACATTGGAAGTGATATTTGAGCGAGGTCTTAAAAGACAGTTACTAAATTGATACTGTCTTAGACTGGATGAAATATGACATGAAATCAAAAAGACTTCAGGCCAGAAGGAGCAATGGGTGTAAATGCACAGAAACCTGAGAGCCAGGACACCTTGGGAAAGGTTGGGTCAAGTGGAGGCTGCTCCTGGTGGCACTTCTCACCCATCTTGGGGCTGGAGAGATGACAGTCTTTCTCTATGCTCTCCATGGCTATTTCCAGCCATTCCTGGTATGTCTTCACAGAGGTTTGTGTCCTCTGGTCGTCCCATCTCTAACCTTCATCAAGCCAGGCATCATCCCAGTGTGTGTAGTCTCCTACATGGCCCTACTCATGCAAAACCTTTCAGATCTTTGATCTCCTTAGCTCCAACACTATTCACCTACTCTTCGCTCTAGCCAACTGCTTTGATGAGAATGTCTTCTAACCTACTCAGGAACTGCAAACTATCCACACTGGAAATCTCAAGGTTCATTATCCTCATCCTCTTTGTTTTTGTTTTTTTTTTAATCAATTTATTTATTTTATTTATTTATTTTTGGCTACGTCGGGTCTTTGTTGCTGCGTGCGGGCTTTCTCTAGCGGCGGTGAGCGGGGGCTACTCTTAGTTTCAGTGCGTGGGCTTCTCATTGTGGTGGCTTCGCTTGTTGCGGAGCATGGGCTCTAGGCGCGTGGGCTTCAGTAGTTCTGGCACACAGACTCAGTAGTTGTGGCATCCAGACTTGGTAGTTGTGGCTTGCCAGCTCGGTAGTTGTGGCTCGCGGGCTCTAGAGTGCAGGCTCAGTAGTTATGGTGCACAGGTTTAGTTGCTCCACGGCATGTGGGATCTTCCCAGACTAGTGACCGAACCCCTGTCCCCTGCACTGGCAGGAGAATTCTTAACCACTGCTGCACCAGGGAAGCCCCTCATCCTCTTTTTTGACCACACTCCTCAGTCTGTCCAGCTTTCACTCTCTTTCTCCTGGAACACCTCTTCCCTGGCCTCTTTTGATCACCACCACAGCCACTGCCTCAGTTCAGGTACCTGCATATTTGCCTGGATTACTGCAGTGGCCACACCATTCTGCCTAGAACCAGCTTTCCCAACTCCCCTGACTCTTCATTGCCACACATTCTGGTACTTTCCATGAGTCGTGTTTCCTGGTGCCCAGCAGATCTTTTTGATCTTTTGGCACAGCAGGGAGATTGGGAGCTTAGCTAGACTAGGAATTGCCATGGGTCTCTAGGCCTGAGCTTTGATTTCTATTCTGGAACGCTAGCTGTCTGCTCAGGGACCAAATGCTCCTCAGTTGACTGGAAGCCTCCCTGTTGTCTGCTCTGGGTAGCTTCTGGTAAAACAGCACTCCCTTCCTGATGGCCCCACCACTCCCATCTCAAGCACAGACCCTGACTCACCTGAAGAGACTTCATAGAAGTAGTCCACACTCCTATTACTTTTCAAGCTATTATAGAAGCAGTTGAAATTGCTCTTATCATTTTTGGGATTCTCAAGTGTAATTTCAAAGTATTTTTCCTTTTCGGTGACGTTGACTTTCTGATATACTTCATACCCTGGAATCATTACTTCCACTATATGTGGATAGTAAGAATATTCTTTAATAGGAACACCCAAGCAAGTGGTGATTTTAAACACATTCCACTGCCATTTTTTCAAAATAAAAGGACTTGTACCTCTTCTCTTAGACAAAGTTGAATCGATAAATCCCCCCAAACGAACATTTCCAGTCCCATTGTAATGAAACCTGGGGATAGAGCGTTTATATACAGTATAACAATCTCCTTGATTAAGAAGTTGAAGAGCTCTTGTCAAATAATAATGCAAGGCTTTGAACTGACAATTGTCTGAATTGCTGCGGAATTCTCTTATGGCTCTATTAAATTTTACATTGTCCCCACTAGAAGAGGCTACTAGAGCTGTTCCATGAAAATCATTGAGTTTCTTTGAAACATTATTTGTGTTCTTTATGTAGTTCCATGTCTCTGATGCCCATTTCCATTCGACTGAAAATTCTTTATTTGCCTCCAGTTCTTCTTTTAACAGCTGGGGTGCCATTTCCTCCATTTCTTCAGTACAGCCAATATATTGATCATCAAATGCATCGTCAGCCATGTCTAGGTCAACCTGGTCAGACACCTATAAGGAAGGAGCAGTGTCCTTGAGAACAGAAGGGGAGCAGAATATGCCACCCCCAAATGTGCCACTTTGGCATGCGGATTATTCTGAGGTGAAGGCAATCAAGAACCGGCAGACTCAGGAAAAACTTTTACCTCTCCCTTAACTGCCTAAAAGAATTTAGATAGGGAGACTGTACTAGAGAAGGAACTATTCCCAGAGATAACCTTTTTTATCTGAAAGACTACTTCTACATTGCAGGGCAAACATTTGATTACCAAATATCTGCTCTTCTAATCTTCCTGTGAATTACTCTCCTCCCCTTTGAAGCTCCAGGTCCCTATCCCATTTCTTAGCTCAGGATGGTATATAAGCCCCAACTGTGTGATTTGCCTTTGAGTCTCATGTCTTTGTCGACTCCTGTACATACATAATTAAATGTGTTTTTCTCCTGTTAATCTGTCTTATGCCAGTTTAATTCTTAGACCAGCCAGAGAACCTAGAAGGGGAGAGAGAAAAGTTTTCTGCCCCTATGCCCTCATCATATTGACTGAGGAACTGGCATGTACTTGGCACACCATAGAACCGTTTACGTACTCCTTGCTCAGCACGATGTACCTGTCACGTGACATGGTCACATATCTCATGAATGACACATGCATGTGTGCATGACGGCTGCATACTAATTATACTCTGAAATAATTAAGCTTTGTAGCTTTTATTTAGCTTCTTGATTTTTATGTTTAAAATTCTTGAGATTTGCAATTTCTAACAGGCCCAGTTTACAGAGCCCACCCTTGGAGGCCTCTTGCCTCCCTATGCTGTGAGAGGAGAGTAGGAATCAGCAGAGGTGAGGATTCATGGGCAGGAAATGTTACCTGTACTTTTAGACACCAAGTTAGGATCAAAAAGTGAGCCACTGCACTGAGAACAGATGCCATCCTCAAGGTCAGTTGGGGCTGGAAAGGAACATAAGACTGTGAAAGTAAAGTGTGAAAATGTAGCTTCATTGTAAGTATGTCAGTGCATCCCTTCAGTGCTAACAAAGCCTAACTTCAAATCTATGATGTAATATTCCAGACTCCTATGTCTCCCCTCTAGCCTAGAAAACTAAACTTGATGTCCTAGAAACCACTGCCTGAATCTTACACACAGGGATTGGGTGAACCTGGCTTTGGAGCTGCCTGAGAGAGGGCCCCTGATGAAAAAAGTGACCCTCCCAAATAGACAGCTTTCTTCGTGCACACTACCAGTTAGAGAAAATGATAAGATCTCACAGGCCCTCTAAAGACTCCTCATGTTTTCTCCCCTTAGATGAATACTGTGACTCCTTTCAAAAGTACGATATCAAATGTTTTTAAAAGTAGTTATTGAAATTTGCTAGCCCAGGCCTCAAATTAATTTAGGGCCCCCAATATTTCTCAGAGTTATGAGTTTCACCATGACCAGCTTGCCTCATTACTTATTATATCTACAGCAAAGGCGTGATTTTCCACTCTCCTTTTCTGGTTATAAAAAAGACACATTGGGATTCCCTGGTGGCACAGTGGTTAAGAATCCGCCTGCCAATGCAAGGGACACAGGTTTGAGCCCTGGTCCGGCAAGATCCCATATGCTGGGGAGCAACTAAGCCTGTGCACCACAACTACTGAGCCTGTGCTCTAGAGCCTGCGAGCCACAACTACTGAAGCCCATGTGCCTAGAGCCCATGCTTCGCAACAAGAGAAGCCACCACAACGAGAAGCCCGCGCACCACAACGAAGAGTAGCCCCTGCTCGCCTCAACTAGAGAAAGCCTGCATGCAGCAACGGAGACCCAATGCAGCCTAAACAAATAAACAAACAAATAAATAAATAACTTTTTTTAAAAAAGACACATTTAACAAGACTAGTCAAGCAGTTAAGATGAGTTAGTCATCAGTCCTTTCTTCATGCAGTGGAAGGGGAGCAGAATATGCCAACCCATAATGTGCCACTTAGGCATAATAATTATTTTGAATGAACGTTACTTAAGAAATAGCCAGTGAAGAAAGACACTCTGACCTCCTTTGTCCCCCTGAAAGCAATAAAAGGTACCCTTCCTAAACCAGGAAGAAGAGAGACATCCTTATCACCAGAGATAGGGAATTTATGGCCAAGAAGGCTGTATCAACAAACCTTATTACTCCTTTACTAATTAACTACCCCAAGCCCAAACTTCTTTGTCTTGTCAATTCTTCACAAATTTACTGTTTCTTTGTCTAAAATGTATAAAAGCATCCTGCTTTGGTTACTTCTTTGAGTCTCATATTTTTATGGGCTCCCTTACATACAAAATTTAATTTGTTTTTTCTCTTGTTAATCTGTCTTATCAATTTAATTATTAGGCAGCCCAAGAACCTAGAAGAGAAGAAGTGAAAAGTTTTCCTCCCCCACCCAGCTCTTAGTAAATGATAAGATCTAATTGTGAGTATGTTTTGTTTCTTTCCATAGTAATGTGACCTGGCCTTGGCAGAAGATGGAGCAACCCAGAACTCAAGAAAGACAGGGGTAGCCGGGGATGCTACTGTAGTTGTCCTACCTCCTCTCCACTGGGTAGGACTGCCACAGGGAACTCTGTTTCTGAGCTGGTTTTGATTCCAAAGGCTTTATTGTTTCAAGTAGGGATCCAAAACTGAGCCTTTCCATTTTCTCCCCATAGAAAAATACCATTACCCTTTCAAAGATGTGTTATTAGTCTTCTTGACAAACAGTTCTCAGCATTTGTTAATATATGGCTTTGATTTTATGTCAACACAACAGAAAATGTTTCAATGTTGTAATCTCTTGCTCAGACCCAAACCGCCTGTGATTAACTGCACCTAAATAAAATCCATTATTTCTTTTTTAAGGACACAAACCACATACCTAGCAAGGTGAGACAAAGATCTCAGGAGTGAGAGCCACCCAGCTTCTTCTTGGTGAGCCTATACCTTATTCCTTCCTGCATATCCCTCTTAGCAAATAATAAATTTTAACTCTCACCGTTTGTCTGTGATCTTATTTTCCACAACAATCGAGTATATTCTTGGCTGCATCTGGAAGAACACAGAGCCTGTGATTCGTGGAGGGAGTCTGCAGTGTAAGGACCAAGCACACACACCAACTCTTTTGCTGCCTGAATTTCAGTTCCTCCCACCTTCTTTGGACTATTTCTTCACCCTCATTTTGGAGAGCTTTGCCATTTCTCATAGAGATTGTACACTGAGTCTCCCCACATTTTATCTTTCCTATATAACCTCATAAAAACATTGGGAGGAGTCTGCAACCAAAAGAAGAACAAATAATAGCATTTTGCTCACCATGCAATTCTACAGAGATTAATTTACCACAGTAACTGACAAACTGTGCTTCAGACAGAGGAGATTAAGGCAATGTTATAGGATGAAGCAATCTGTGCTTTGGAGGAAGTGAAAGAAGATAACAGGATGCTCTGTACTTAGAACAAGCAGGCCCCTTAGATAATTAGATGTATCTCAGGAAGAATTTTAATGAACCCAGCTTCTTGCATCTTTCCATATACAGAAAAGCACTATAATTATTAACTTGAGATATCTGTTCCTTGTGACTAGCAGTAATCTTTTACCAAGATGTATACTTGACTGCATGTATTCCCCAGCCAAAAATCATATATAAGCTAGCCTCCCCCATCCCTTTGGAGCAGTTTCTCAGTGCTACTGAGAGGCTGTCTCCTGGGCTATAGTCCTCAGTAAGACCCCGAATAAAACTTAACTCACAACTCTTACATTGTGCATTTTTCTTTCAGGTGACAAGTCTTAACTCTGCTCAATGTGTGTAAGGCAATTGTGGTCTCTGGTCTTTAAAATTTGTTTAAGATAATGGAATTGGTATAAAACATGAAACAGGTGATTCAAAATTAGAATTTGCCCTGTGGTTTCCTTCTCATTGTAAAATAAGAAACATATTTGTTCTTCCCTTCTCCTTCCCAACCTTCCCACCCCCAGAGTTCCTAAAACCCTTGGAATTTCCTGAGTGATAGGAGTGTCTTTGTTACTCATAACAAGCCTCTTTCAATCACAACTAAGTTTAAGCTAATGAGGTGACTAAGGATGAGGTCCCTCATGATGTGGCTGGTCACCAGAAAGACTAATTGATTAGAGGGTTGGAACTTTCAGCCCTGTTCCTTGACCTCCAGAGAGGATAGGATAGGGGTGGGGGGTAGAGATCGGGTTTAAAAACTCTGAACAAAGAGATTTGGAGAGCTTCCAGGTTGGTGACTGCATCTATGTCCTGGGAAGATGGTGCACCCCAACTCCACAGGACAGAAATTCCTAGACTTGGGACCCTCTGGACCTTATCACCCAATGTATCTCTTCATCTGGCTGTGTAACCGAGCAGGACCCTATGGGGCCTTCCCGGGACAGCCCTTTCCCCCATATCCTCTGCTTTAGCTCCTCTCTGAAGTATCCAGATAACAGTATTTGATGCACATTTCCTGAGTTGTTTTACAGATGTGAAAAAACCCCTCCAAATGGAAGATATTAACTACTTGATAACCATGAACACAAAAGCCCAGGCCTCCTGGAGCCTAAGGACTGATAATGTTAACCCCTGTGACACCACCCTGTTACCTCACCACCAGCCAATCAGAGAATTATGCATGAGCTGATCACATACCCTGAGAACCCACTCCCTTGCCTGGCTTTTAAAAATGCTTTGCTGCTGGAACTTCCCTGGTGGCGCAGTGGTTAAGAATCCGCCTGCCAATGCAGGGGACATGGGTTTGAGCTCTGGTCCGGGAAGATTCCACGTGCCATGGAGCAACTAAGCCCGTGCACCACAACTACTGAGCCTGCACTCTAGAGCCTGTGAGCCGCATGTACTGAGCCCGCAAGCCACAACTACTGAAGCCTGCGTGCCTAGTGCCCGTGCTCCACAACAACAGAAGCCACTGCAATGAGAAGCCCGCACACTGCAATGAAGAGTAGCCCCCGCTTGCCGCAACTAGAGAAAGCCCGTGCGCAGCAACGAAGACCCAAGACAGCCAAAAATTAATTAATTAATTAATTTTAAAAAATGCTTTGCTGAAACCCTTCGGAGAGCTTGGGGCTTTTTAGGGCTTGAGCCACCCGTCTCCTTGCGTGGCCCTGCAATAAACCTTTCTCTGCTCCAAATTCTGACGTTTCCATTTGTTTGGCCTCACTGCCCTTACAGCTGTTCATTTGTATCTTTTAAAATAAACTGATAAACACAAAGTGCTTTCCTGAGTTCTGTGAGCTGCTTTAGAAAATTATTGAAACTAAGGAGGAGGTGGAAACCCCTGATTTGTAGCCAGTCAGTCTGGCCTGGGACTTCTTTTGACTGGCAACTGAAGTGGGAGGCAGTCCTGTGGGACTGAGCCTTTTAACTTGTGAGATCTGATGCTATCTCCAGGTAGATAGTGTCAGAATTGAGCTGAATTGCTGGACACTCCATAGGTGTTGGAGGATTTGAGTATCACAGAGTTCCTGGGACCATGATTCCTGAAAAATCAGAAAATCTGAAATACTCCATCTTAGCAACTTAGCAAAGGGAGTAATGGTATATGTGGGAAAATAAGACTTACGTAGGGGAGGAAAATTAATTTTCCCTCTATCCTTTTAGATTCTTTGGCTGAGAACCACTCCTGTAATGAAAGACACATTAACTAGAAAACAAAACACAGAAGTTTAATAACATGTATACCTACTGTATACATGAGAGATACCCAGGAAAACTACCCCCTTCCCCCGAAATGTCCCAAGCCACAACCTTAAATACCATTTTTAGCTAAAGACAAAAGAAAAATGTTAGGGAAAGGGGATGCCCAGTTATGGGAGGTTACCAGGAAAAGCACAGTAAGCAAGGGTAAGGTTGTTATGCAGATTTAAGCCGATGTCGTCTCCACTGATAAGAGTTTCTTATGATTGAGAATCATCCTTGTCTTCCTGGTACAGAGAGGGAGACACTTGCAAATGGAAATTTCCTTTATAAATTAATTGTCCCTGACAAAACGACAACTTCTACTCTGTTTTCAGAGCTTCTCCTGTGCCGGCTGTTTCTCAAAAATAATCAGCTCAAAATAATCCTTATGCCAAAGAGGGATATTTTGGGAAAGCATAGTCTGTTACCCTTCATTTACAAAAGAAAGACCAAATCATTGACTGCCACCCACGTAAGTACCTAAGAAAGGTAAAAAAAACTACATTAAGGACCTCAATAAAAAGAACTCAAACTGAAGCCTTTTATGATATCCTTTTATTTTTAATTTATTGGAGTATAGTTGACTTACAATGTTGTGTTAGTTTCTGCTGTACAGCAAAGTGAATCAGTTATACATATACATATATCCACTCTTTTTTAGATTCTTTTCCCATATAGATAATTACAGAGTATTGAGTAGATTTCCCTGTGCTATACAGTAGGTCCTATTAGTTATCTACTTTATATACAGTAATGTGTATATGTCAATCCCAATCTCCCAATTTATCCCTCCCTTCCCCTCCCCCCCGGCCCTCCCCCCCATAACCATAAGTGTGTTTTCTACATCTGTGATACTATTTCTGTTTTGTAAGTTCATTTGTATGATATTTTTAGATTCCACATATAAGCAATGTCATATGGTATTTGTCTCTGTCTGACTTACTTCACTTAGTATGATAATCTCTAGGTCCATACATATTGCTGCAAATGGCATTATTTCATTTTTAAGGCTGAGTGGAATATTATAGTAATATTGTATATATGTTATATGTTATATGTTAATATTGTATATATGTTATATGTGTATATAAATACAACATCTTCTTTATCCATTCATCTGTTGATGGACATTTAGGTTGCTTCCATGTCTTGGCTGTTGTAAATAATGCTGCTATGAGCATTGGGGTGCATGTATCTTTTTGGATTATGGTTTTCTCCAGATATATGCCCAGGAGAAGCCACCACAATGAGAAGCCCGTGCACCACATCAAAGAGCAGCCCCCGCTCACTGCAACTAGAGAAAGCCCACGGGCAGCAATGAGACCCAATGCAGCCAAAAATAAATAAATAAAATAAATAAATTTTTAAAAACATAATAGATTTAGAATATTTATCAGTGTTGTCATCTTTTGACCTGATCAGCTTGTACCTAAAGAAAGTCCACTATCTTTTGCTCTCTTTTGAAGATATAAACCACATATCTAGTTAGGAGAAAAGTAACGTTGATGGAGTCTACACCTTGATGAAACCCATGCCTTGCACAGGTTAGCTCAGAATAGGAAAGAATTATTAAAGTTCATAATAAAATAGTTGTCATAATTTTTGTTTAAGCAAATTAGCTTCAGAGTAGTCTTTTTGTGTGTGTGTACAACTACACGAAATACTTATATCAATGTGGTATTGAGGATGGGTTGTCCAAAAGGAATAAAACGTGTTTTGCATGTAGTAAGGAATATTCAGAAACAATAAAATTTTGTTTACCTTTTTTTTTTTTTTTTTTTTTTTTGCCATACTACATGGCATGTGGGACTTTCCCTGCCAGGGATCGAACACGTGCCCCCTGCAGTGAAAGGGCAGAGTCCTAACAACTGGACCACCAAGGAAGTCCCTGTTTGCCTCTTAAAAGTAAGACATTTTAAACTAGAAACTTATCAAAAAGGAGATATTCTTTCCTTAGAGTAAGCCTAGAATGTAAAAGGCCAAAGGAGGGAGAAATTGTTTGTTTAAAGAATCCTAGTCTGTTTTTATATATAGGGAATATTTTATATGCATATTTGGAGCTTATCATGGGTCAGACACTGTTGTAAATACTTTACAGGGGACTTCCCTGGCAGTCCAGTGGTTGACTCCATGCTTCCACTGCAGGGGCCGAGGGTTCGATCCCTGGTGGAGGAATTAAGATCCCGCATGCCATGTGGCACGGCCAAAAACAAAAAAACCAGGGCTTCCCTGGTGGCACAGTAGTTAAGAGTCTGCCTGCGATGCAGGGGGCACGGGTTCGATCCCTGGTCCGTGAAGATCCCACATGCCGCGGAGCAGCTAAGCCCCTGCGCCACAACTACTGAGCCTGCGCTCTAGAGTTCACGAACGACAACTACTGAAGCCCGCATGTCACAACTACTGAAGCCCACGCACCTAGAGCCTGTGCTCCACAACAAGAGAAGCCACCGCAATGAGAAGGCCATGCGCCACAACAAAGAGTAGCCCCCAATCACCACAACCAGAGAAAAGCCTGCGCGCAGCAACCAAGACCCAATGCAGCCAAAAATAAATAAATAAATAAATAAATTTATAAAAACAAAAACAAACAAAAAAAACCCCCCATAACTTTACAAACATTAAATCACACAATCCTCATAACAATCCTATGGGATAGGCGTTATTATTATCTCCATTTTAGAGATGAAGAAACTGAGATAGAATTTAAGTTAATTTCCCCAAAGTCACACAGCTGATAAATGGTAGCTTTGGGATTTGAACCCATGCAGTCTGGCACCTCAGTCCACATACTCATCCCCTGCCTATACCATGCCATCCCTCCTAGAAAGATACATAATTGTAAGCAACTCTGTTCAACTCAATTTGACAAATGAACAGTATTTTCCTTTCAAAAAGAATTAGGGGTGTCATGATTTATACAAATGTATTATAAAGTTATTTAATTTCAAATGGTGTTCAGGGATTTCAGAGTTTCAAAAACAATTGTCTGTTTGGATAAGCATTTTCCAAAGAAACATGTTTGAGTTGCAACTATAAACCTTGACTAATTGGGATAGTCCCTGTTCTGGAACAAACAAACAAGGAGGGTTTGAACCAACCATCTTTTTTTTCTTCATTGTTTTTCTAAAACATTTACTCTTGAAAAGTGTAATGAGCACTTCTGTTTCTGTTAATACAGCAGACTACAACCTGGATCAACTCATTCACTGACAACCGCTATCAATCCTGGGTAATATATGTTTAAAGAAACCGAAAAAAACACCTTCATTCCAAGCACTGGGAATCTGGCAAGAAAGAAAGGAATTCTCAGTCTAGGGAACCCAGATAGGTATGTGGAGCGCTGGAACTAGCTTTCACTCTGAAGGCATTTGCTGGACCAGGTGAATGGGAGCCTCTGTTTTCACACTTTATGGTACGTGGGGGTAAAGGAGATGTGAGGGCCCCCTCTAGCGAGCACTATGACAGGAGATCCTCCCTGTAGAAAGCTGGGACTGCACCCTCAGTGTAAAGGGTGAAGTAGAAATACCCTGTCACATACCTCTCCCATCCAACTACAAGAAAAATCAGCCAACTGTGGTGCTGAGTGAAGATGAGGGAAAATCGAAACTTTGGGCTGTGGGAGGGAGAGGAAATTGCCACCAAGAATTTGGAAGCATTGAAAAAAAAAAGAAGAAGAAGAAGAAGAAGAAGATGATGATGATGAAGGACTTGGAAAGCAAAAGCTACATCTTTATGCTATTTGAATGACCAGAAAAACTCGAACCTGAGAATTTCATTTACAGTGATTCAGCCTGGTCTTTCACTGAGGCAGAAGTAACTTCAGTTCCTCTCTGAATAGAAGAGGCAGTCTGTTTCTGTTTTGTAAATAAGTTCATTTGTATTCTTTTTTAAATTTCACATATAAGGGATATCATGATATTTGTCTTTGTCTGACTTACTTCACTTAGTATAATAATCAACTATAGTTCAATTTTAAAAAAAGAGGTAGGTTGCTTGGGAAGCAGACTGTGATGAAAACTAGTGTGCAGGAAACTTATTAGAGAGCGCTCTCGGGTTCAGCCACCTGTGGAAGGGAAAGGAAGACAGAGGAACTGAGCAGAGGAAAAAGTTGGGCTATGATGTTTCTATGGTGGCCTCAGAATACACCCTGGGTAGATGCAATGAGAAAAACAACTTTTTTTTTCAGCCCGCCACGCAGAGTGCGGGATCTTAGGTCCCCGACCAGGGATGGAACTCGCACACCCTGCAGTGGAAGCGCGGAGTCTTAACCACTGGACCACCAGGGAAGTCCCGAGAAAAACAAATTTTGAGGAAAGCAATTTTGTTTTTCTCAATTGCTGCCTAGGCATTTTACAGTATGATACTCACACTCAGAAAATGGACATTTAGATAAGGACTTGAATTTTGGATGCTCTCCCTAAGTTCCCGCTGTGCCAGCACCTTTTAAAATAATCAGAGTTAAGCTCAGGAAAGGTTAGTGACCTCCACCCCAACCACCTTACAAGTGTGTTTGCTACCCAGCTCTCTATCTCCGGCTCCCTCATGACCTAGGACAGCGGACTGCCTCCCCACCCTCCCCATAGCTGGGTTGGCAGTGGGGTGAATGTGGGGAGCACTTCTGGGATCTGTAAGTGATAATAAATCTTTTGACTGACTCTACTTTCTTTGTGTGAGTGTATTGAAACTTTGCCTTCAATCAAAACAAACCTCCGTGGGTTTAACTTCTCCAGAGTGGAAGGTGGGATGCTGAGGGAGCCACCTGTCACCCATGTGTGGATGGCTTGTGCCTCCTTATTGAACAGGTCATAATCTGCATTTTCTTAATTCAATACACCAGTTTGGGCTTCTCAACACAATTGGCGACAAGGAGGACAGGATGGTGGGCACAGTTTGCACCCCCATTCAATGCCTTGGAGCTGTGAATGGCATACTAACTTTCTCTCCCAGACTACTCAGTCTCTCTGGGAAGGAACCAATGCTTGCTGGGAGTCTGTGGCTAAGTATTGTTACTGCCCGGTGTTGCTGGAAATCCCCACCCTAAATCCCCTTTGTTGGTGCTGTGAAAGGTCAGACTCCCCTGCAGAGACCCAGGAGCAGTCCCCAGTCTGAGGTGGGTGTGTTTCCCATTATTCTCTAAAGGAGACCACCCCCCCAAACCCCACCCCACCCCACCCCCATCGGTGTCGGTGCTGGAGGTGATGGGCTACAATCATGCAAAAATCCAGATGTTTTGCCAAGGTGAGCTAACCGGGATGGAAGGGCTCTGCCTTTTTCCTCCAGACAGGAACCAGGGCGAGGGCTCAGGTCCTAGTGTTACTGACCTGGGCTCTTGGACTCTTTAAATAAATAGAAATTGATAAGCGTCCACATGCGAATTTCAGGCAAGGTTTTATTGGGGGTTAAGCTGCAGCACAGGGAGGCGGCAACAAGAAGGTGTTCTTGCTTGTTTTTTCGGAGAGCCAGCTGGTCCCTTAAACGGGGTGAGGGTAGGGGTGGGAAGATGGGTTGGAGGTGTGGTCTGGGCGGGCTCTTCAGCCCTCTCAGGGTGCCGGGTGCAAGGATCCGCCCTTGAACGTGTGCAAGGGTCATGCGCAGTCCTTCGCCTCTACACCCGTCACCTCAAACATGGAGGATAAGCTCATTATTGCAGCCCCAGGAAGGTAGGAGAGAGGTCAAAATTGCCCCAGTTGCGCATGCTCGAGGTTGAACTGCGCATGCGTGCAGTTGTTTCAATCGCTTGTAGCTGTGGCCTTTTTGTGTCCTTTTGCTTGAGACGTTTGTCCAGGTGCAAGCACTCTGGCAGAGGATCCCAGGTGCCAGACTATTTCACTAGGAGCCAAGGAGAGTTCCTCTAGATTAGTGCTGGTAGGGGAGTCTGGCTGCTGGGTCAACTGTGTCCGTGGGCGGGACTGGGGTGGTGAGCTTGGGGAGCCAGCTGTAACCCGAGTCAGAGGCAGCTCTACCAGGGGCAACATGGCACCCCAGGGTGGGGGGATGGTGCCTGTTGGAAGTCAGCCATAGAGGGGCCGCCCCCAAAATGCCGCCAGGTACAGATACTAGCAGGGGGATTCAAGCCCTATATCTTTTTTTTTTTTTTTTTTTTTTTTGCTGCAGCCCTGCGGCATGTGGGATCTAAGTTCCCCCACCAGGGATGGAATCTGCGCCCCCTGCATTTAAAGCGCGGAGGAATTCCCAAGCTCTCTATCTTAAGTGGAACCAATGGCACATATGGGTAAAGGCCACCAGCCCTGCCCAACTGATCACTGACATCCGGACTTCCAGCCACTGGCCATTACAGTGCCCTAGTTTCAATCCTAATTGGCTGCTAGGCTTATGCAATTCTGATTCATCTCTGGCAATACAGGGTCAAACATTAAATTGTTGGGCGCATGTAACTAAATTTTCTCTAAACGAAGGCTACACATGTGCTTCCAACCTTTACTATTTATGGATGGAAGTCACCTACATCTTGGAGGAGATCACAACCCAATCATTTGCAAGGTGTTACCCTGTGGGCTCAACCCCGAATGCTGCCTCTGGAACCTTCCATGATAGAAGAGATGACACCAAGGAAGACACAGCACTGATGGTGGTGAGTACTGCCTGGGACTTGATTGCTAAACTGAACATTTGTTTATCTAAATTCCCTGCTGATGACACTTTTGAGTGGCATTTTGCAGAGTGAACTATGTGTTTACCCCGGAGCCCCTCCCCAGCTGTGGATGCTGTCACCACCACAGCATCCACCCCCGCCCCTAGGACAATAGCCACAGGGTCACCTCCCTGTACCACGCAAAGGGATCCTTCCCCAGGGTCATCACTCAGGGCTCCACAATCCTCCAATTCAAGCCCTTCAGTAGCTTTTATACAATGGGCAGAAATGGGGCTCATTTTTTGGGCCGCTGTAATTGTTGAGCATGTTTCCTGACTCAACAAAGACTGTTTCTCAAGTTAGTGGCCTGTGGGACTGATTTTTTTTTTTGGGCCATACCTTGCAGCATGTGGGATCTTAGTTCCCCTGACCAGGGATCGAACCTGCGCCCCTGCAGTGGAAGCAGGGAGTCTTAACCACTGGACCGCCAGGGAAATCCCAAAGGGGCTGATTTATTGACCCTGTCCCTGTCTATCCCACAGTAAGCACCCCATGCATCCCTGCAGCTCGCCCGGCCACTCTATACGGTGCTCAACTGTTCCCTTTCAGGACACTGTACAATACTGTATGTGACACCTGACAGGAGCCCCCACGTGCCCTTTTTATGTTCCCTCATGTCTGCACAGGCACCAACCCCACATGACGAATATGATCTACACCTCATCCCAATGAGCACAATCCCCATGGTCTTGGGCCTCATGGTCCAGCCATTGAGGGGGAATCCCACCTTATTTCACTATCCCTGATGAAGCAGTTGGTGTCCACTGTGAGTGCAGTGCCCTGGGACCACCACACATAGTGATTCTCCATATGTGCGCTTCTCTTTCCCTCCAGTGTATTTGCCTCAGTGCTGCGCACTGGGAGTCCTGTCTGTTCACACCAATGTACCTTAGTCTCCCTGAGACTACCCTTACCCATCACTGAACAGAACCCCTGATCCATGTCTCTTTCTGCCCCCTCACATCAAAAGTGTGTGGCATTCATCCTCATTATATTGTATTGCCAGTACCCTCACTGGGACTAGGCTAGGAGCTGCCTCATTGGACACACAACATCAAATCGCTAAGGCCAACACCAGCCTGTCAGTCACCCCGGCTGAGCACATTGGGCTGTTACACCAATGCCCAGCCTTAATGCAGCACCAACATGATTCTTTAGCACAGATGGTTTTGGATAACTGTTTAGCTTTAGATTACTTACTGGCCAAGGAAGGAGGTGTGTGTGCTATAAAGAGCACTACCTGTCACACGTATATTAAAAATGCTGGGCAAGTTCAGACAAATGTACAGAAGATGGCCCAAGGGGTACAAGAATACCGTAATCTCACCTAAGTTTTTAATCAAATACCTACCTTAACTTTATCCAAGCACTTTGATTTACTTTCTTGGCTGGACCACAACAGATGGGGGAATGGTTACAGACAGGATTTCAAACTATCGTTTGTGTATTGATACTGTTGATTGGCATTTTTGCTTTGCTCCAATATTTCATGCCCTCGGTGACCAAAACCCTGCCAGTTGGCTTGAAATATCTCCACTGTCCAGACGGTGTGTATAATTTTCCTTAAAGATTAATGCCTAGGCATCATGGGGTCAACTGTGATGAGAAAAACAACTTTTGAGGAAAACAACTTGTTTTTCTCAGTTGCTGCCTAGGCATTTTATAGTATAACCCTGCTCACACCCAGAGTCTGGACATCTAGATAAAGACTTGAGTTTAGAGTCATAAATCTTGTGACTCCACTTCCTTTGTGTGTTTTGAAACTGCACCTTCAATCAAAAGGGCCGAAGGGTTTTCACTTTCCCAAAGTGGGAGCTTGTAAGTCCAGGGAGCAATCTGCCCCCCGCCCCCGTGTGGTGGCTTGTGCCTCCTTATTTAGCAGGTCATAATCTGCATATTCTTAATTAAATACACTAGCCCCAGCTTCTCAGTGCAGTAGAAAACTCAGGGAAAGGTCTTGTCTCAGTAGAGGGAAATAATTAGTGCTGGTCCAAATGCCACTTTGGTCTCACCTAACAAATCCTGAAAACAAGACCCAGAAGGACCAAGCTGTTTTCAAATAATTTAACTGTGTCCCAGAACAAAGCTCAAGAATACATGCAGGAAAACAAAAATATCTAGTATCCAATAAGGTAAAAAATCACAATGTCTGGAATCTAATTAAAGATAGGCATGAAAAAAAGCAGGAAAATATGTCCCGTAATGTGGAGAAAAATCAATCAGTTGAACTGACACAGAACAGCAACAAATATTAGAATTAGCAGATAAAGACATGAAAATAGTTATTATAACTATATTTCATAAGTTCAAAACACTAGAGGAAAGATCGATCACATTAAATAGTAATATGGAAGTTATTAAATAGGCCCAAATTGAACTTCTGGAGCCGGAACTGCAACGTCTGGGATGGATTTTTGCCAACGTTTGGGAGAAATAATAGCAAGGTTAAATAACTTTTAATGTGTTAAAGGGCTACTTGTAGTTCTTTTTCTGTGAATTGGCTGTACATCTATTGCCCGTTTTTCTATGGGATTGTTGGTTTTTTTCTTTTCAATTTTTAAATGCCTTCTATGTATTAGGAAAATCAACCCTAAGTGTGTGATGTAACTTGCAAATATTTCTCTCAGTTTGTCATCTGTCTTTTTACTTTATATATCATGATTTTGGCTTGTTTTCCTTGTTGCTTATTGCTTCTAGATTTTGAGTCATAGAAAAGTTTTATCCACCCCTAGGTTATGGAGGAATTCACACTTGTTTTCTTCTATACATGTATGGTTTCACTTAGCGCTAAGGTTAATGGGCTAATCCCTTAGCCATCTGGAACTTCTTTTGAGAAACAATGTTAGATCTAATTTTGTCTTTGTGTGTGTCAACAGAAATAGTCAATAACCAGTCTATAATAAGAATAGAGGAGAGTTTTATCTGAGCCAAACTGAGGACTCTAACCCAGGAGCTAGCCTCTCAGATAGCTCTGAGGAACTGTTCTAGAGAGGCATGGTTTTCAGCACAGTTTTACATTTTGTTAGAACAAAGACCATCAAACATGACAGGGGTACATTCCTTCAAGGTTTCAAAAAAAGACAAATCAGCACATACACAGTGAGTTGGCATGGCCTTGGCACCTAGGAAGGGAGCCTTATCATTGAAGGACTACATGTCCCAGGAAGGGAGGCATTTAATCTTTATCTTGAAAACAAACATTTTTTACCTTTGTTCAATGCACCCTTTTCTTTAATGCTTAAACAGATGTACAGTATATGTTTAATAGGCCACAAAACAGGCCATTCTAGTCAGCATAAAGTTTAAGTTAAGTCATGACTTCCCCATACCTCAGTATGTGAAAATTCCTTCCATCCTGTGTGTGTGCGTGTGTGTGTATGTGTTCGTTCCACAGAGGACTCAGTCCTGTACATTTACCAATCAGACAAGCTAAACATGGGATTACCAATCAGATAAGCTAAATATGGAAATTGAAAGCAAGCATTTAGAAACTTTTATAACAATTTGACATTTCCACAGTAATTAAGCATACCATCATTTTCCTAGAAATCTGTTCTTATTGCTTTTTTTATAAAGTATGAGTCTGGATTAGTCAGGGTTCTCCAGAGAAAGAGAACAACCAGGATGTGTGTATATGTAGACTGAGATTTATTTATTTTTTATTTTTAAAATAAATTTATTTATTTATTTGTTTGTTTTTATTTTTGGCTGTGTTGGATCGTCGTTGCTGTGCACCAGCTTTCTATAGTTGTGAGCAGGGGTTACTCTTCGTTGCGGTGCGTGGGCTTCTCGCTGCGGTGGCTTCTCGTTGTGGAGCATGGGCTCTAGGCATGCAGGCTTCAGTAGTTGTGGCACGTGGGCTCAGTAGTTGTGGCTTGTGGGCTCTAGAGCGCGGGCTCAGTAGTTGTGGTGCATGGGCTCAGTAGTTGCGGCTCACGGGCTCTAGAGTGCAGGCTCAGTAGTCGTGGTGCACGGGCTTAGTTGCTCCGCGGCATGTGGATCTTCCCGGGCCAGGGCTTGAACCCGTGTCCCTTGCATTGGCAGGCAGATTCTTAACCACTGCGCCACCAGGGAAGCCCATAGACTGAGATTTATTTTAAGGCATTGGCTCACTTGACTGTGGAGGGTTGGCCACTCCAAAATATAGACCTGCAGGCTGGAGACTCAGGGAAGAGTTGCCGTTCAATTCCAAAGGCAGAATTCCTTCCAATTTTTCCTTTTTACCTATGCCTATCCAAATGGTGAAAGTTAAAATGCAAAACGAATTGTTAAAGATGTTTTGATTCACTTCCTGTTTCTGGTTCCACATGTAAGGAGTTTAGGGGCTTGCAGGATCTTAGTTCCCCATCCAGGAATTGAACCCGGGCCTCGGCAGTGAAAGCACCAAGGCCTAGCCACTGGACTGCCAGGGAATTCCTGAGATTCTAATTATTTTAAATAGCACTCATGAAGACATGCAATTAGGATTGAAGACTTTTAGGATTAAAAATTACATTTCACTGGAATTACCGTCACCCTCTTAAATCCATATGTCTTAAAAGAAAACTCATTTGTTAAACAATGAAAAGAAGAGAATGGTTTCAGTTAAATGTTGCAAGACAAGTCTCTTCACAGGATTGGAGAGTAAGACAGATGGTTGTATGAATGCTTCCAACCTTATCCCTAAAACTGACTTCATGATGTAGAACAGTATCTGCTTTTCTGCAGCCATAAGACATGTACATACAACAAATAGTTATTTGTTAACTAATAACTGCCAGTTACTTCTCTAGCAAAAATTGGTTTATTTGGGATCAACAAAGAATTGCGACTTGGGGTCTGCAACCATGGCAAGCCATGTGCAAGTACCCAGCAAAACTGGAGAGGAAAACTCTTTTATAAAGGAGAAAAGGAAGTTGGGAGGGCTATAGTTAAAAAAGAGTCCATAGGTCTTCATTGGCTGAGCTCTTGCCAGGAAAGAATAGGAAGTTTTTGTTCTTCCTCTTGGGCTCTGCTATCATTGTAGGGCATGAGAGCTCCCCCTTCTGACCTCCTGACTCTGTTTTTATTGAGGTTTCTGTTTATTAATTTTTTATACAAAGAAGGGACATTTTCCCCTTTTCTGAGATTTGTTTTTACTAGCAATTGTTAATAGAAAGGCCAGTATTTTAAAGAGGTAAGTATTATTATTGCAAGTTAGCTCCCAAAGAAAAGGGTGGGCCTGAGAACCTTAAAACTTACAGTATGGGAAAGGAAAAGGACGAAAGAGACTTTTTAATGAGTGCAGTGTGAGGCATGTAATCTTTTGTTTCTATGCTATTCATAAACAGGTTGCTTCTGATTCTCCTCTTGTAGATAATATCTCAATGAAAATCTTGTATATTTGCATTTATGAGAAATTTTTTCCAGTGGAGTAAATTCATAGGAGTGTAAATGATGGGTCAAGTTATTTTGTATTTAGATTTTGATATATATTGCTAAATTGCTTTCCACAAAAGTTGTACCAATCTGACCCCTATAGTGTGAGTTTCCTCACATTTTTCCTGTACTGGGTATTTCTGATATTTTTAAATTTAGAAAATCTGGGCAAAAATGAAGTAACATTTTTGTTTTAATTTGTACTTACTTGATTTTTGGTCATTTGGCTTCAGGAATGTCTGGATCCAGAAACACAAACATTACTATCACTATTACAGACATCACTTTTTTGCTATCTCTTGGTTTTGCTTAATTTTGCATATTGGTTTTATTTTCTCCTGCTGCAAAAGAGCTTTTTCCAAGCAATCTTAGAACATGAGTAGCAGCACCTCCAGATGATACTGACACATCTTAATATCCCAAGTAGAAACAGAACTCTGCTCACACAATTTGAAGAACAGTGATTGTTTCTTCTTTGGACATGTGTTCTCAAAAACAAATTACTGTGTTTAGGAGGATATAATGATAAGGCTGGGCTAGTTGTAGTCACAATTCCCCACCGAACCATGACTAACCTCTAGGGTCACTAACCATGACCCCTCTCCCTCTGCTTGGCGGAACTAAGAGGCAGAGAGATGCTTTCATAAACATTATATTCTGAATTCAGTTTAGAGAATCTTTGGGAGAATGAGGTTTTACATCTCTGGATCATGGACCTGTCCATGAAATAATGCTGACATGCAGAATAGGCCAGATACCAAAAATTTACTTAACATTGGTTTATTGGTACTGTTGGTTTTGTGCCATGAGAGAAAGGGCAGGCATTCCCATACCTAAGAATTTCTCAAGCCCACAAACTGAAATTACACATGTCCACGCCATGTCAAATTTTTATTCCTTTGTCCTCTCTCTTGGTTCCACCTGAGCTCCTGCCCAGTACCTCACACTGGATGGTCTTAACGGTGTGGCCAATCCCCAGACTCTGTTAGGTCCATCATTCAGACCCTTCCATATCCTGTTATTATGATATAAGTTATAATTTGGTGGCCTAGACAACATCATATTCCTTTAGTGAGAGGTTTTAAATAATGGTGCACCGTATTATGCTTCTGTGGTCAACACTAGTAATTGCTGGATGAGAATGTCTCAACTTTATTTTGCAGATATTACTTAGGGTTTAGCTGATCTATCTGATTTTCCCCTGACCTTGTGATTTTGGTTCTGCATTTTGCAGAGGATTGTTCATCTTGAATTGTTTTTTCCTTATGTGCACTTACTTGAAAATTTAATCAAATGTATAAAAATTTAGATTCTTTTTAAAATCTCTTCTTTATTTTCCATCATTCCCTTACTTGTTTTATGAAAATATTTTTTCATATTCTGGAATGGCTGTGTGAGGAGCTGTGCAAATCCTCTTACCAAAAAGCAATGGTAAAACTGGACAAAATAATAAACAAGCAAAAAACTGTTTAACTTGATCAAAGAGCATACAACAAATTGAGAAGCATTTATTTTTTTTAAATCCTCTGAATATTGGTAAAAATAGTGGAAGTGGAAGTCTGTGGCATTTTATCCAGTGGCTGCTCTGATTCTCTATACCCCATCTCCATGGTACAGAAGTTCTATCCCAGGTGGGAGGGATAGGCCATGATCACTGGCAGCTCTGCTGCTCTGCCTGAAGGGGTGACTCTATCTGGATCAGAGCATGGAAAAATTTATGCTCAGTGGCATTGTCAAAAACAAAGCTTTCCGTGACAAACAATTGAGGAGGGATAAAATCACAGAGATATTAATTCGTACAAGCAAAACCCAACAGATTAGTCAGAAATTTAACAGAAGTATCCAGGGAAGGAGATAGATAAAGGAGACCCTGTTAAAATCACACCCCTGGTGATTCAGAAGGCTGTGCACATGTGCAAGGCTACACTAGCTCAGCAAAGACCAGAAAGGGCCCTTGCAAGCTACTAGTCCCAGGATGAACATGGAGCAGACTTGTAAACTCCTTGAATTATAAAAGTATTTCATATATCATACACAGATTCAACTGCAAAGGGTAGAATCCTTACTGGCTCAAAGTATTTCAGCACAATCTCTGACCAATCATTGGCTGACCACTAAGTTATGCTGACCTAGGGGAAACCTCCAGGAAGCCAGGCTTTAAAATAAAAATGAGGGAAAAAACTGAACGGTGACATCAGTGGATGCACACTGCAGATGGAACCAACTCCACAGAATTAGTCCAGGCGAGCAAACAAACAATACACAGCAAGAAGTCCAAAGGAGGGGAATCAAAACCCAGAGTTGCTACAATATATTACCTAAAATGTCTAGATTCAACAAAAATTATACAAAAAGAAACAAGGAAATGTGACTATACATGGGGAAAAAGCTGGCAGTAGTAACTATCTTTGAGAACACACAGATGTTGGACTTACCAGATGAAAACTTGAAAGCAGCTGTTATAAGTATGTTCTAAGAACTAAAGGAAACCCTGCCTAAAGAGCTAAAGGAAAACACGAGAACAATGTCTCACACTGTTGTAATGTAATGTATATGTAATGTAACAATAACATTTGGAGATTTTATATATATATACATTTATATATATACACATATATATATATACCCATATATATACATATATATATATGTATATACATATATATATATGTATATATGTATATACATATATATATATGTATATATGTATATACATATATATATACTGGAGTTGAAAAATGCAATAACTGAAATAAAAGTTTCCATAGAGTGCTCAACAGCAGATTTTGGGATGGCAGAAGAAATGATAAGTCACCTTAAAGGTGGATCAATACAGATGATCCTATCTGAAAAACAGAAAGGAAAAACAATGAAGAAAAATGAACAGAATCTTAAAGACTTGTTGGATGCCATTAAACATATCAACATATGCATAACAGAAGTTCCAGAAGGAAAGAGAGAGAGAAAAGATCAGAAAAATATTTGAAGAAATAATGGCTGAAAAAAATCCCCAAATTTGATGAAAGCCATTAATCCATACATCCAAGAAGCTCAGCAAAATGTGGGTAGGATAAACACAAAGAGGACCACACATAAACACATAGTCAAACTGTTAAAAGACAAAGAGAATATCTTGAAAGCAATAAGAGAGAAATGACTCATCACATACAAGTAAACCAAAATCAAAGTAAGATTAATGGCTCATTTCTTGTCAGAAACAATGGAGATAAGAAAGCAGTGAGATGATATATTCAAAGTGCTGAAAGGAAAAAATAAATTGTCAAACAAGAGCCCTATACCCATCTAACTATTCTTTGAGAATAAGTGAAAAATAAATTATCAGTTAAAAAAAAAGATTGAGATAATTTGTTGTTAGGAGACCAGCCTTGCAAGAAATACTAAAGGAAGTCTTGAGGATAGAAGAAGATGGTAATATGAAGAAACAAAGAGCATCAGTAAAGGTAATTATATAGATAACTATAAAAAGTAGTATAAATATATATTTTCTCTGTTATTCTCTTAACTGATTTAAAAGACAATTGCATAAAACAGTAAATATAAAACTTGTTGAACTTATATAAAAAAGATGATACATGTAACAATAATAGCACAAAGAGAAAGTACGGAATGAAGCTATATTTAAGCAAGGAAATGACACTAGATGGTAACTCAAATTCAAAGGAAGAAATAAAAGAGTACAGGCATACCTCGGAGATATTGTAGGTTTGGTTCCAAAACACTGCAATAAAGTGACTATCATGATAAAGTGAGTCACATGAATTTTTTGGTTTTCCAATGCATGTAAAAGTTATGTTCACACTATACTGTGGTCCATTAAGTGTGAAATAGCATTTTGTCTTAGAAAACAATGTACATCCCTTAATTAAAAATACCTTACTGCTAAAAAATGCTAACCATCATCTGAGACTTTAGTGAGTCAAAATCTTTTTGCTGGTAAAGGGTCTTGCCTCAGTGTTGATGGATGCTGGGTGATCAGGGTGGTGGTTGCTGGAGGTTGGAGTGGCTGTGGCAGTTTCTTAAAATAAAATGAAATGAAGTTTGTTGCATTAATAGACTCTTCCTTTCACAAACTATTTCTCTGTAGCCTGCTATGCTGTTTGATAGCCTTTTACCCACAGTAGAACTTCTTTTGAAATTGGAATCAACTCTCTCAAACCCTGCCTTATCAACGAAGTTTATAAATACATTGTTGTCATTTCAGTAATCTTCACAGCATCTTCACCAGAAGTAGATTCCATCTCAAGAAGCCATTTTCTTTACTCATCCAAAACAAACAACTCTTAATCTGTTAAAGTTTTATTATGAGATGACAGCAATTCAGTCACATCATCAGGCTCCACTTCTACTTTTAGTTCTCTTGCTGTTTCCACCACATCTGCAGTTACTTCCTCCGCTAAAATCTTGAATCCCTCAAAGTCATCCATGAGGGTTGGAATCAACTTCTTCCAAACTCCTGTTAATGTCGTATTTTGACTTCTTCTCATGAATGAAGAATGTCCTTAATGGCATCTAGAATGGTGAATCCTTTCCAGAAGGTTTTCAATTGAATTGGCCCAGATCCATTAGAGGAATCTCTATCTATGGCAGCTATAGCCTTATGAAATGTATTTCTTAAATCGTAAAACTAGAAAGTCAAAATTACTCCTTGATCCATGGGCTATAGAATGGATGTTTTATTAGCAGGCATGAAAACAACATTAATCTCATTGTACGTCTCCCATCAGAAATCTTGGGTGACCAGGTGTATTGTCAGTGAGCAGTAATGTTTTGAAAGAAATCTTTTTTCTGAGCAGTAGATCTCAACTGTGGGCTTAAAACATTCAGTAAACCACGTTGTAAACAGATGTGCTGTTTTCCAGGCTTTGTTGTTCCATTTATAGAGCAAGGCGGAGTAGATTTAGCATAATTCTGAAAGGGCCTAGGATTTTTGGAATGGTAAATAAGCACTGGCTTCAACTTAAAGTCACCAGCAGCTTTAACACCTAGCAAGAGAGTCAGCCTGTCCTTTGAAGCTTTGAAATCAGGCATTGACTTCTCCTCTTTAGCTATGAAAGTCCTAGATGGCATCTTCTTCCAATATAAGCTGCTACATTGAAAATCTTTTGTTTAGTGTAACCACCTTCATTCATTATCTTAGCTAGATCTTCTGGATAACTTGCTGCAGCTTCTACATCAGCATTTGCTGCTTCACCTTGCACTTTTGTGTTGTAGAGATGGCTTCTTTCCTTAAATCTCATGAACTAACCTATGTTAGCTTGAAACTTTTCTTCCACAGCTTCTTCACCTCTCTCAGCCTTCATAGAATTGAAGAGAGTTAGGGCCTTGGTCTAGATTAGGCTCTGGCTTAAGGGAATGTTGTGGCTGGTTTGGTCTTCTGTCCAGGCCACTAAAACCTTCTCCATATCAGCAATAAGGCTGATTCACTTTTTTATCATTCATGTGTTCACTGGAGTAGCACTTTTAATTTCCTTCAATAACTTTTCCTTTGCATTAACAATGGCTAACCATTTGACTCAAGAAGCCTATATTTCAGCCTATCTCAGCTTTTGACGTGGCTTCCTCACTAAGTGTAATCATTTCTAGCTTTTGATTTAAAGTGAGAGACGTGCAACTGTTCCTTTCACTTGAACACTTAGAGGCCAGTGTAGGGTTATTTATTTATTTATTTATTTTTGCTGTGTTGGGTCTTCGTTTCTGTGCAAGGGCTTTCTCCAGTTGTGGCGAGTGGGGGCCACTCTTCATTGCGGTGCGCGGGCCTCTCACTGTCGTGGCCTCTCCTGTTGCGGAGCACAGGCTCCAGACACGCAGGCTCAGTAGTTGTGGCTCACGGGCCTAGCCGCTCCGCGGCATGTGGGATCTTCCCGGACCGGGGCACGAACCCGTGTCCCCTGCATTGGCAGGCGGATTCCTAACCACTGCGCCACCAGGGAAGCCCCAGTGTAGGGTTATTAACTGGCCTAATTTCAGTAGTGTGTCTCAAGGAATAGGGAGGCCCCAGGAGAGGGAGAGAGATGAGGAATGGCTGGTCGGTGGAGTGGTCGGAACACACATAATATTTATCAGCTAAATTTGCTGTCTTACATGGGTGCAGTTTGTGGCACCCCAAAACAATTACAATAGTAACATCAAATATCAGTGGTCACAGATCACCATACAAATATAATAATAATGAAAAGGTTTGAAATATTGCGAGAATTAGCAAAATGTGACATAGAGACAAAGTGAGCAAATGCTGTGGGGAAAATGGTGCCAGTAGACTTGTTCTGTGCAGGGTTGCCACAGACCTTCAATTTGTAAAAAAACACATAATCTGTGAAGTACAATAAAAAAAGCACAATAAAACGAAGTATGCCTGTACCAGAAATGGTAAATATGTAGCTTAACATAAAAGACTCTACAGCTATATTTTCTCCTTTTTAAACATCTCTAAAAGACATCAATCACATTGTATAAAGCACTAGTTACAACACTGTATTGTTGGCTGTTAAAGGGAGGTGATAATTATCAGTTATGGCTCTGGGACCACCTACAGCACAGGAATTGTAGCTCTTTCACTAATCCTCTTACGATTTGTCTCTGTGGAGATGGCAGCTGCAAAGACCCTGTAATGGATTGAGCTTAACAGAGGGTATGAGAGGATCTAAAGTGCTGTACAAGAAGTGTACAATGAAATCTTATGCACTCTTTCCAATATTCTAATCCTCATCTCTTGCTGTAGCCTCTGCTGCATACTTTGACTGATTTTGTGCAGGTGAAAGCTGATAGCACCTCAACTCCAGCTCGTGCTCTGAATTCCTGTCTGATGCTTGACTTGATATCATGCTGTGTGAACCCACATGCTCACACTATGTGCTAACCAGAAGTGCATGGAAGGTAATGCCCCATGGAAGAATTTTTGACCAATGGAAGACAGGACTCAATAGATAAATGCCTTCTTTCTTCTTTCCTTCCTTCCTCCCTTCCTTCCTTCCTTCCTGCCTTCCTCCCTCCCTTCCTCCCTTCCTTCCTTTCTTTCCTTCTTTCCTTCCTTCTTCCCTCCCTCCCTCCCTTCCTTCCTTCTCTCTCTCTCTCTTTCTTTCTTTTTCTACAATTTGTTTGCATTTCATCAGGTTTCTCTACACGGGAAAGAGTAACTCGTGGTCACCACCTCAATAATACACACACACACACACACACACACACACACACACACACACACACAATGGAATACTACTCAGCCATAAAAAAGAGTGAAATATTGCCATTTGCAGCAACATGGATGGACCTAGAGATTGTCATACTAAGTGAAGTAAGTCAGATGGAGAAAGGCAAATATCATACGATATCACTTATATGGGTAATCTAAAATATGATACAAATGAACTTATTTATAAAACAGAAACAGGTTCACAGACATAAAAAATAAACTATGGTTATGAAAGGGGAAGGGAGTAGGGGGGGATAAATTAGGAGTTTTGGATTATATATTTATGTATATAAAATAGATAAACAACAAGGTCCTACTGTATAGCACAGGGAACAATATTCAATATCCTGTAATAAACCATAATGGAAAAGAATATGAATATATATATGTGTGTATATATATATATATATATATATATATATATACACATACACATATATATCTGAATCACTTTGCTGTACACCAGAAACTACCACAATATTGTAAATCAACTATACGTCACAAAAATAAATAAATAAATAATGCATCCCTGCTTTGGTTTTCCCATTTCCCCTCTTGTACTCTCTCTGTCACTCACTTCTGCCCCCTGGGATTGCAATCCCAAATAAACTTGTCTATAAAACTTTGCTTCAAGCTCTGCTTTTAGGAAGCCTAGGCTAGACAATTTATTTGTATCATTTAAGCGTATTCTCAAGTAATTTTCTAATAGGGGAAGTGTGAGAGATATAATTTCTTGCATGTTTGAAAATATTTCTGTTCTAGCCCACACTTGATTTTGTTTGGCTGGATGTAAAATCATGGATTGAAAGTAATTTCCCCTCAGAACTTTGAAGGAACTACTATGTAGTTTTCTTTTAATTTCCAGTACTGTTAACCAGCAATCTAAAGCTGAAACCAATCTGATTTACATCCTTTGGAGGGCATCTATTTCTCCTACTCACCCTACCCTCTAGAAGATTTAAGAATCTTATCTTTATCCTTAGGCTTCTGAAATTTCACAGTGATCTGTCTAGAGGTGGGTCTTTTAATTCTTTTTTCTGGGAATTTGGAGAGTCTTTTTAGTCTGCAAACTTGGTCTTTAACATCCTGGAAAATTTCTCATCTTTATTCTTCAATGATTTCTTTCCTTTGGTTTTCTCTTTTAAGGAGTTCTTTTTATTAGAGGTTATACCTCCTAGATTAATCTCTTATTTCTATTATCTTTCTCTCATACTTCATGATTCCTTGTCTTTTTTCTACCTCTTGAGAGATTCACACGAATTTATCTTCTACTCTTCCATTGAACTCATTAAAGATTTGGCAAATATTTTCAATATCCAAGAGCTCGTTGTTGGCTTCTGATTGTTCCTTTAAAAAAATAAACAAAACCTTGTTATTATTTTATCTTGGTCCTTCTGTTTTATTTTGCAGGCTTTCTTCAAATGTCTGGTTATCTTTGTTATCTGCTTATATTTAAGAATAAAGCCATAAAGCTCTGACTTGGGAGCTTTGGATACATGCACTAGTCTTATCTATCTGCACTTTACTTTGATGTGGCCAAATGCAGACATCTTTCCCTTAGAGTCAGTACATGTTAATGGCTATCCTTGATCCTGGCTCAGTAGTATGGGCCTCAACTTCCCTGTACTAGAGAGAGCTAGAGAAAAAGGATTGGATCAAAGAGTGACTTCTTTAAATAGGATAGATGTAACATCAGTCACATGAGGCCCAGCATGTGACCAGGGCTCAGATATTTTGGGGAATCCTTTGTACCACCTTCCACTCTCACTACTCTTATCCACTGAAGAAGAATCTTTATCTTGGTCTTGCTCTCTTAAAGCTATTCCTTCAGGAGAGAGTGGCTTATCAGTCTTTAGCTTATTTCTCCCAACACTTAGTTTCAGCGATAAGGGTCTATCATTAGTTTAATGCACATAATCACAGACAGAAGTTTAGGAAACATTCTCTACCTTAAGTAATTCAGAGATCTGCCTGGGAGGGACCCTCTTAAGTATTTCGCTCATCACATGGTTGATGCTCAATAAATATTTGTTTTATCAATGATTATTGGGCTGGAGATGCTTAAATAACACCTCAATGGTCAGGATTCATTTCAGAGACTGGAGTTGTACTTAATTATGCAGATAATATTATGTAAATAGTAGAGAGATTGTATCTATAGAGGTTCAGAAATGGGTAGAGCCTCTTGCTGAATATTTGGAAGAGAGAAAAGACAATTACTGGGAATACTGCATACTTCTCAATCTCTCTGACCTTGGTTCTGAAATGATAGAGCATATAGCTGCATAAAATGTTTATAGAGCATTATTTATAAGAGTGAAAAAATCAGAAACAGCATGAATGTCTGAAGCTGGAGGAATCATTAGTGGACGAATATTATGTAGTCTTTAAAATGATGACTGTAAGAAACTGTATGCTTATCTAAAGACTATAAAGAAACTTGAAACAAAAATAATTTCTGTGTTGGGATACTTGACCTTAAGAGTGAAATTTAAATTATTTTCTTTTTTATGACATTCTAAGCTGGTTCTGTTACAAATACTGAAGACTTAGCCTTTATCTCTCTCCCACACTTGTGCAAATTTTTTGACAGACAGCCAGAAAATCTTAACTCCAAAACAGCAGACGGAAAGCACAAGCAGGTTGTTTGGGCTTGTTTGAGGTTTGTCTGCATCCTCTGAACTGTGGGTGGAATGACATTTTTTCTGACTTCTTCCTCTCTTGCCCCAACTTCACTCTTAGAATAAAGTGAAATTATTATTTAATGGTTCCACACCATAAAGGGAAATACTATTTGTGGTTTCCACCCGGAAGTCTCCTAGCTTGGTCAGTGGGCAGAAGTTCCTCCGGTGACTTGGAATGGATACTCTGGATCCTTGGTTTTCCTTCTTCTATCTCTCCCCCAGGCACCACCTTTCCCTTCTTTCAGCTACAGAAATGCCCTGGTCAATCCTGGCCCTTTACTCTTCCATATAAATTTTAGAAGCATCTTATCAAGTTCCATGAAAACTCTATTGAGATATTTATTGGAATCACATTGAATTTGCAGATCAATTTGGGGAGAATTGACTTCTTTTAATGTTCTCTGAAGGGGTCTTAAAGACCTTTCAGTATATTTACTCCTATGGACTTGATATTCTCTGATAAAACTGTATTTTTAAAAATTTAAATTATATTTTATAGTTGTTTGCTGCTGGTATATAGAAATTCAAGTGACTTTGGTGCCTTATATTTATAGCTATAAAAATTTCTAACAATTTATATGTACATCCATTTGGGTATGTTATTTTCAAATAACGGTATTTTTATGTCTTCCTTTCCAGTCTTTATACCTTAATGTCCTCTTTTCTTTCTTGTATTGGTTAGACTCTCCAATACAATTTTGAATAAAAGTGGTGATAGTGGATATTCTTGTGTACTTTTGATTTCAGAGGAATGTTTACAGAGTTTCCCCATTTAGGATGAGGTCTCTCTAGGTGTTTTTAAAAAATTAGTATTCTTTATTAGATTGAGGATTTTGTATTTTATTCTTAATTTGATTTAAGTATTTATCATGACTGAGAAATGGATTTTTATCCAAAGATTTTTCTGAATCAATTGACGTGATATTTTTTTCTGGTTTAATCAGTTAATATTCACATTTGTGGATTTTCTAGTATTAAACTAGCTTGGCATACCTGGGTTAAATTCAGCTGAGTAATGGTGTGATTGCTTCTTATACACTCTTTGCTAACATTAAAAAAATTTGCATCCATATTCATGAATGGAACAGGCTTATAATTCTCCCCTCTTGAAATGTCTTTGTCTAATTGGTATACCATGACTATTCATTCTCCTGTCATTGGGTATCTGTTTACTTCCAGAATTTTGCTGCTATAAACATTCTTGTACCTGAATCCTGGTAAACACCTAGGAATATAATTGCTTTGTCTTAAGATACATAAACATTCAATTTGATGAGCTAATGATAATATTCTGACATTTTCTATTGATTGCCTTTATGTTCTCCATCATTTTTCTTAATATAGAAGAGATCACTTATTACTTTTTAAAAAATTAATAGACTTTATTTTTTAGAACAATTTTCAATTTACAGAAAAATCGAGCAGTTAGTACAGAGAGTTCTCTGCACAAAATTTCTCCTTTTATGAAAACCTTACATTAATATGGTGCGTTTGTTTCAATTTATGAACCAGTATGGATACATTATTGTTAACTAAAGTCTGTAGTTTATTCAGATTTGTCTGACTTTTACCTAATGAACATTTTTTTTTTTTTTTGCTCCAGGATCCCATCTAGGATACCACAGTATACTTAGTTGTTGTGTCTCCTCGCATCCCATTGGCTGTGACACTTTCTCAGACTGTCCTTGTTATTGATTACTTTGATAGTTTTGAAGAGTACTGGTCAGCTATGTTGTAGGATGCCCCTGTCCTTCTCTGTTTCTGGCAATTTTCTTTGCTCTGAGAATACGTTATCTGGTTTTAATATAGTTATTTCTGCTTTCTTTTGATTGTTTTCATGATAAATCTTTTCCTATCCTTTTACTTTCAGTTTGTCTATATTGTTATATTTGAAATGAGTTTCTTATAGACAGTGTTAAAGCATGTTTTTAAAACTACTCTACCAATTTCTGTCTTTCAATTTTTTTTTGTTTATAAATTTATTTATTTATTATTTTTGGCTGCGTTGGGTCTTCATTGCTGCATGTGGGCTTTCTCTAGTTGCGGCGAGTGGGGGCTGCTCTTCATTGCGGTGCGTGGGCTTCTCATTTCGGTGGCTTCTCTTGTTGTGGAGCACGGACTTTAGGCACGCAGGTTTCAGTAGTTGTAGCATGCAGGCTCAGTAGTTGTGGCTCGCAGGCTCTAGAGCACAGGCTGATCAGCTGCGGCGCATGGGCTTCATTGCTCCGCGGCATGTGGGATCTTCCCGGACCAGGGCTCGAACCAGTGTCCCCTGCATTGGCAGGTGGATCCTTAACCACTGCACCACAAGGGAAGCCCTCAACTGGTGTTTAAAACCATTTATTACTAATACATTAGGGCTTAAGTCTGCCATTTTATTTCCTGTTTTCTGTTTTTCTTTGTTTTTGTTGTTGTTTTTCTTTTTATTTATCTATAGTGTTTTTGAATGTATATCTTTGCATAGCCTTTATTTACTTATTTATTTTTGGTCATGCTGCGCCACATGCAGGATCTTAGTTCCCCGACCAGGGATTGAACCAGTGCCCCCTGCAGTGGAAGCACAGAGTTTTAACCACTGGATTGCCAGGGAAGTCCCATTTGTATAGTACATACACTTTTATACATACCATATCACAGTCTACTGGTATCATTATTTTTCTAGTTTGATTGACATATAGAAATATTACCTCCCTTTATATCTCTTTATACTCTCCCATTTATAATTGTCTTATATATTTCTTCTCTATGCATTTAGGACCATGTCAGACAGTGTTACAATTTTTTTGCTATGACTATCAAACATAATTTAGAAAACTTAAGAGGGGAAGGAAAGTTTTTATTTACTTACTTATGTTTTTGCTTACCATGTTTCATCTGCCTTTTTTTTTTTTAATTTATTTATTTATTTATTTATTTTTGGCTGTGTTTGGTCTTCGTTTCTGTGCGAGGGCTTTCTCTAGCTGCAGCAAGCGGGGGCCACTCTTCATCGCGGTGCACAGGCCTCTCACTATCGCAGCCTCTCTTGTTGCGGAGCACAAGCTCCAGACGTGCAGGCTCAGTAGTTGTGGCTCACGGGCCCAGTTGCTCCGCGGCATGTGGGATCTTCCCAGATCAGGGCTCGAACCCATGTCCCCTGCATTGGCAGGCAGATTCTCAACCACTGCACCACCAGGGAAGCCCTCATCTGCCTTTTTGATGTAACAAAATTCCTTCTTTTATTGTTTCCTTTCTGTTTAGAGAACTTCCTTTAGTCATTCTTTTAGGTAGGTCTGCTGGAGACAAATTCTCTTCATTTTCCTTGATCCAGGAATGTCTTGATTTCTCCTTCATTCCCAAAGAATATATATTTTTTTTTCCAAAGAATATTTTTACTGCATATAGGATTCTGGATTGACAGTTCTTTTCTTTCAGCACTTAAAAAATATTGTGCCACGTTCTTCTAGCCTCCATAGTTTCAGTGAGAAATCTGCTGTCATTCAAATTGTTTTCCCCTGTAAGTAAGATGTCATTTCTTTCTTATCAAAAAGAAAGTCACTGCTCCTTTCAGAACTTTGTCTTTAGTTTTCCGAAGTTTGACTTTAATATGTCTTGGTATGGATTTCTTTGAGCTTACCCTATTTGGGTTTTCCTCAGTTTTTTGACTCTGCAGGTTTGTGGGAAATTTTCATCTGTTATGGCTTCAAGTGCTTTTTAGCCCCACCCTCTTTCTCCTTTCCTGGGACTCCATGACACAAATGGTACATCTTTTGCCCCACAAGTCTCTGAGGCCATGTTATTTTTTTCTTCAGTCTGTTTCTTACTGTTGTTCAGATTGTGTAATTTCTGATATTCTGTTTTCCAGTTCACTGATTCTTTCTCTGTCCTCTCCATTCTGCTGTTGAGCCCATCTCCTGACTGTGTTTTTTATTTCAATCATTGTGCTTTTCAGTTTTAGAATTTCCATTTGGTTCTTCTCTATGTATTTTATTTCTTTGCTGAAGCATTCTATTTTTTCCCATTTGTTTCAAGTGTGTTCATAATTGCTCATTAAAGCATTTTTATGGTGGCTCCTTTAAGATCTTTGTCAGATAATTTTGAAGTCTCTGTCATATTAGTGTTGACATCTATGGATTTTTTTTTATCAGTTTGAGATATTCCTGGTTCTTGGTATGTGTTATGGACTGAATGTGTGTATCTCCTCCAGATTCATATGTTGAAGCTCTAACCCCCTGCCCACCCAGTGTGATGGTATTTGGAGATCGGGCCTTCAGGATGTAATTAGGGTTTGATGAGGCCATAGGGTTTGATGGGTTCTAGAGTCCATGCTAGTAACCAAAAATGGTTAGAATGAGACACATGATCCCATTATTTGACATCTCTGAGTTAGGATTTTGTTATTTATCCTTTGCTCACTACCATGCATTTTTCAGACCATTTAGGGCCAAGTTCTTTTCAGCCTCCAGTCCTTTTCAGTCCAATGGACAGTTTCTTCATGACTTACTGCTTGATTAATTGCTATTCAATCTTTAAGTGTCAGCTTAAATGTTCCTTCCCCATGAAGCCTGCCCTGACTTCCTACACAAGGCTGGCTTCCTCCACAAAGATTTCACAACTTCCTATCCTGTGCTTCTCCTCTCCAGCACTCAGCGTGTACTTAATGATTTCTTTTTTGTTTTTTAATTTATTTATTTATTTTTATTTTTGGCTGTGTTGGGTCTTCATTGCTGCACACGGGCTTTTCTCTGGTTGCAGCGAGCCGGGGCTACTCTTCATTGCAGAGCACAGGCTCTAGGCACACGGGCTTCAGTAGTTGTGGCACGTGGGCTCAGTAGTTGTGGCTAGTGGGCTCTAGAGCACAGGCTCAGTAGTTGTGGTGTATGGGCTTAGTTGCTCCGTGGCATGTGGGATCTTCCTGGACCAGGGCTCGAACCCATGTCCCCTGCATTGGCAGGCGGATTCTTAACCACTGCGCCACCAGGGAAGCCCTACTTAATGATTTCTGAAATAAGTTTTTTAAGCAGCTGTCTTCCCTGCCATCCGTCTTCCCCTCTGCTGGAGGTCTGTCTTGTTTACCTTCAGATTCCCAGAACAATGCCTGACCCATAGTAGGTGTGTGCAAGTCTTGTCATGTAGCAGACCAGCAGAGCACACAGGTCAGGAGGGGGCACAGCCTGGAGATCCCTCTCTCTGTGTTCTAATGTGGATGCAACGAAGGTGCTAGAATCAGATAGAGAGCCCTGAGTTAAAATATTGACTCAGCAACCTGTGCAAAGTTGGACTACGACTCTCACATTCTGAGATCTGCTTTCTCTCCTGTAATATTGGGTTGATAATACTAGCTCGCACGTACAAGGGTGCCTGACACATAGTAGGTACTCAGTAGTTAGATGAATTAATTGAGCATTTTGGGAAGAATTAAAATGAATTTTTAGAAGTTTCTTAACTTCTCTGTACCTCTGTTTTCTGATCTATAACATGAGATCTCATCTATCTGCTGGGATTATTGTGAGAATTCAAGGAGATAATTCACACAGTGCACAGAACCTAGTGTCTGGCATAGAGTAAATGCTCAATAATGGTAAACTATTAATATTATTGTTATGGGCAAAGAACCTTCTGCAGTGTATATCTAGTGTGTATTCCTAGATAGATGGTGCCTAGTGTTACTGACTTGGCCTGGGCCCAGTCCTGCCCAGTTCCTCCTAAATCAGTCCTGGCCCTGGGTGCTCTCCTAAGTTCCAGAGTTGGCGCTTCTTGGACACCACACCTGGCCTCCATAAGCTACTGCAGCCTCAGCCTTGGATCTTCCCCTACTCCAGGGTTTTCCTTCCTGGTTCCATCCAAACCTTAAGAACACCCCAGGGTGTTTCCTTAGGAGACCAGGAACACTGGAGACAGAGCAAAAGGAATAGATTTGAGAGATAATTCCAGAAGGTATGTCCACAGGACTTTATAACCAATTAGATGTAAAGTGAGGAAGGGAAATGTCCAGTCTAAGGCAGTGGTTCTTAACCAGGGCGATTTCGCCCAACAGAGGACATTTGGCAATGTCTGGAGACATTTTTGGTTGTTTACTACTTGGAGAGGGAGTGTTACTGCATCTAATGAGTAGAGACCAGGGATGCTGCCAAATTCAGTGCCCAAGACAGCCCCCTGACAATAAAGAATTACCCAAGCTAAAGTGCCAGTAGCGCTGAGGTCAAGATACTCAGGTCTAGGATGATTCTCAGAGCCTTACCAGGGCATTCAGGGCATCAAGAAAAGCTGTGAAAAACCTGCCACATGAGCTGTCAGTACTGTGTACAACTCCAGGATCAGGTAAGTCTGAGGAAAACCCTACCCAGGACCTAACACAGGCTGTAGGGTTCTCTAAAGTCACAGGAGAGGAAACAGTATTATAGATCATTTATTTCTTCAACTTACACTATTTATGATCCCAACATATATCTTTAATACTGGTGCTGACAGTATGTACAATTATTAATCACACTGAAGGACTTAAACACAGAATATACCTCAGTTTAGCTAGAAATTCTGAAAGGATCACATAATCTTCTAGTTCAACGAGGAGATCCTTTGAATTTCTAAAAAAAAAAAAAAAAAAAAAAGCAGTAACTATGAACCAAGGAAAAGATTCCACTTTTCATGTTTCCTAATATTTGCCATAACAAACAAAGGAAGTCGTCAGACCCCCTGGCTCTTATTTTTATATGTGCTCTACACTGAAGAAAGTAAAATCAGGAAGCAGGTGAGGACTCCTGCTCAGCAGGAAGCAGCAGGACCAGGAGACCAGGAAAAAAAGGGGAGAAATGTTTCAGAATGTTGGCCTCTCAGATTTTTCCAGCAACATGCTTCAGTCAATAATCCAGGCAGAGGGGCTCTCCAGTCCACTTCTCCAGACTCCCAGCTGGAGTCCCCTCTCACCTACTAGTAATTTCTGAGACACCCAGAAAGATCCCAAGTACACTGTCCTTTAGTACTTGTCCTCTCTATTGGAAATTCCAACCCAAGAAAGTCTCAAGTGTTGTGCTATCAAGCCTGATGGGCAACTTAGTCCCTTCCACTTCTAGGTCTTGGTGTTTCAGGCTGCAAGTCCTCATCTCTGAGCCACTTTGGCACCCTGGGTGCTGCTCCCTGTGAGAGAGGCCTTTCCTGGTGGGTCCTGGAACACCTCTGGCCATTGTGTGGGTCCCCTGTGCTTGTCTCTCTTTACCCCTGAAGGTATCTCTGGCTCTGACCTCCTGGAAATCCTATTATTTGCAACAAATTCTTTCTCTGCCCAATAAGACTTTGTGAAATATTTGTCCTACTCACATGTTAATTGTTTTTCTGACTCTTGTTGAAATCTGTCTTCTTTACCAGTGTCTGGTGTAATCATTTCATCCAACCAATTGGGTAGCATCTTTCCTTGCTGCCCTATTTATCTGTTTCCGTTAAGACCTGACGTGAATTTTAAAAGCTTATAAAAGCTCCTTGCAAAGGCTCAAAGCTCCCCTGGAATAACTCCCTGAGTTTCTGTTTTCTGTCTTTAGAATGCTTCTATTTTCTAGAGAAATTTCAGAGCACACTTCTCTAGAAATATCCTAGAATCTAATCAGAACTTAAAATCACTCCACCTTTGAAATGTCAAGGTCCACTAAATTGGTTTCTGACCATACCACTTAGTCCATCCATCTTTCACTTTCTTCCTCCTAGTACACCTTGTTGACCCTAAAACAAATAGACTGCCAGATATTTCTCTAGCAAAGATGGGTTTGTTTGGGATCAGCAGAGAATTGCAATTTGGTGTCTGCAACCATGGCAAGCCATGTGCAAGTTCCCACAGAGCAAGGGAAGGAGAACTCTTTTATAGAGGGGAAAAGGCAGTTGGGAGGGCTGTAATAAACAAGAGTCTATGGCTTTTCATTGAGTGAGTCCTTGCCAGGAAAGAAGAGGGATCTTTCTCCTTCCTGTCGGCCTCTACTATTGTCACAGTGCGTGAGAGCTCCCCCTTATGGTCTCCTAACTCTACTTAATTGAGATTCTGTTTATTAATTTTTTACAACCTCATAGAGAATGCCAGCTCCCCAACCACCCTCCATCTCCACAGCTACTGCCTCTGTTCAGGCACCTAGATATTTTCCCAGCTTACTGCAGCAGCCACACCATTCTGCCTGGACCAGCTCTTCCAAATCCCCTGACCCTTTCCATTGCTACACATTCCATTTTTTTTCCATGACTCATGCCTAGTAAGTAGATCTTTCTACCCTTCTGCACAGCAGAAAGGTTGGGAGCTTGGCTGGACTAGAAACTGTCTCAGCTGCTCTCTATTCCAGGATATCAGCCCTCTCTTTTTCTTCTGCATTTGGTTGGAGGCCCCATTGTTCTCTGCCCTAGTGGCTATGATAGCGGAGCCCCCACTCTTTTATTTCGCGATGGCCCCACCACTCCCACCGGGAACATAAACTCAGACTCCTGAGCTACTGGAGAAACAGCTGAAATTATTGTCATTTAAAAAAAATTTCAAGGTTAATATTTTAAATATTTTTATATTTATATTTAAATATTTTTAATATTTTTATTCAAGTCAATGTGTAGAAAAATACCGAGTTTTGTGTAGGCTTGCACTCTGTAATCACACCTCATGAGCTAATATTTTAATGACACCTCCTGGATGATAATTAGCCATCTCAGCTCCTTACTTGTCATCCACAAAGTACAGTCACTGTTCCAAGCTTACCAGACACTGTTTTCTCCTCTTTTTTCCCCCAGTAACTGAGATATTAATAGTCTTCATTTGGAAAATGCTCCTTCCACCCATGCTAAAATTTCACCCTTGTACAGAATTTCCTAAGTCTTATCGGATGTACTTTGGTTGCAAAAGCAGACTGAAGTACAGTCACTAAAGATATTTTCTAATTTTTCACTTAAATACATGTTTAAATAGATTGTGGATTCTGCGAGAAGAATCTGGCTAATTGCAGTGTTTCGGTAAACAGCTTGTATTGTCTTCTTAAGAGCCTAGAATATAGATCCATACTCTAATGATTTCTTTTTATTTTTAAAGCAGTAAAATAAGGGAAAATGGAGACTTAGCCAATCCGTACATTGGACTCTACTGACAGTCTTTCAATGCAAACTTAGACATTTCTCAGTGATTTTAATGTTTGCATGTTGAGAGAACTCTTTGGGCGTATCTAAATGTCAAGTTTGTGATGAGGTTGTGCTCTGTCTCAGGAGACCTATAATGCCTGAATCAGTGCTGCTGTACTGGGAACCAGTGCTCTAGGGGCCAACTAAAGGACAAATGAGGGAAAATAGCTGGTATTACCTAAGCTTCAAAGAAGACTGGATCACAGAGAACCAAAATTGTGGATTTTTTAATTTTTAATTTTGTATTTTATTTTTGACTGTGTTGGGTCTTCGTTGCTGCACACGGGCTTTCTCTAGTTGTGGCGAGTGGGGGTTACTCTTCGTTGTGGTGTGCGGTCTTCTCATTGCAGTGGCTTCTCTTGTTGTGGAGCACAGGCTCTAGGCATGCGGGCTTCAGTAGCTGTGGCATGCGGGCTCAGTAGTTGTGGCTCATGGGCTCTAGAGCGCAGACTCAGTAGTTGTGGTGTACGGGCTTAGTTGCTCCGCGGCATGTGGGATCTTCATGGACCAGGGATAGAGCCCATGTCCCCTGCATTGGCAGCCGGATTCTTAACCACTGCGCCACCAGGGAAGTCCCCAAAATTGTGGATTATTATAAAAATTTCCTTTCAGTACTCTATACTCCTACTCTTCCCCAGTGACTGCTTAACTGTAACAGAATGAGCAGATGACTGCGGATCAGAAGAGTGGCATACAAGTCCCAGCCCCAGTACTATAGCCCTATGATCTTTTATAAAAATTCAATTTATTTAAACAAAACAAAATTAGTTTGGTCACCAATTTCTCACCCCTCACCTCCCACCCCTGGCAACCACCAATCTGTTCTTTATATCTATGACCTTGTCTTTGTTTTTGTTTCTTGATTCCACATGTAAGAGGGATTGTATGGTATTGGTCTCTCTCTTCTGACTTATTTCATTTAGCATAATGCTGTTGAGTTCCATCCACGTTGTCACAAATGGCAGGATTTCATTGTTTGTTTGTTTCTTTTAATTTTATTTATTTTATTTTTTGCTGCGTTGGGTCTTCGTTGCTGCGCGTGGGCTTTTCTCTGGTTGCGGTGAGCGGGGGCTACTCTTCCTTGCGGTGTGCGGGCTACTCATTGCGGTGGCTTCTCTTGTTGCAGAGCAGGGGCTCTAGGCGCACGAGCTTCAGTAGTTGTGGCATGTGGGCTCAGTAGTTGTAGCTCACAGGCTCTAGAGTGCAGGCTCAGTAGTTGTGGTGCACAGGCTTAAGTTGCTCTGCAGCATGTGGAATCTTCCCAGACCAGGGCTCGAACCTGTGTCCCCTGCGTTGGCAGGCAGTTTCTTAAACACTGAGCCACCAGGGAAGCCCGTGATGCAATTTTAAATAGGATTGTTTTCTTAATTTCTCTTTCTGATAGTTTGTTATTAGTGCATAGAAATGCAACAGATTTTTGTGTATTGATTTTGTATACTGCAACTTTACTGAATTTGTTTATTAGTCCTAACAGTTTTTTGATGGCATCTTTAGAGTTTTCTATATATAATATCATGTCATCTGCAAATAGTAAGTTTTACTTCTTCCTTTTCAATTTGTACAACTTTTATTTCATTTATTTATTTATTTACCTTAATTGCTGTGGCTACGACTTCCAGTACTATGTTGAATAGAATTGGCAAGAGTACACATCCTGGCCTTGCTCCTGATCTTAGAGGGAACTCTTTCAGCTTTTCACTATTGAGTATGACGTTAGCTGTGGGCTTGTCATATATGGCCTTTACTACTTTGAGGTACATTCTCTCTATACTCACTTTGCTGAGAGTTTCTATCATAAATGGATGTTGAATTTTGTTAAATGCTTTATCTGTATCTATTGGGATGATCATATGAATCATATGATTTTTATCTTTCATTTTTTTTAATGTGGTGTATCACATTGACTGATTTGCAGATGTTGAACCAACCATCATCCCCCGAATAAATCCCACTCCATCATGGTATATGATCCTTTTAATGTATTGTTGAATTTGGCTTGCTAATATTTTGTTAAGAATTTTTGCATCTATGTTTATCAGGAAAATTTAGCCTGTAATTTTCTTTTCCTGTGGTGTTCTTGTTTTGGTATCAGATAATTCTGGCCTCATAAAATAAGGAAGAGTTTATGGAAGAATTTCTTCCCTTTCTTTTTTCTTTCTTTTTTTTTTTTTTTGAAGAGTTTGAGAAGAATTGCTATTAATTCTTCTTCAAATGTGTAATAGCATTCACCAGTGAAGCCATCTGATCCTGGACTTTGTTTGTTGGGATGTTTTTGATTACTGTCAGTCGCCTTGCTAGTAATCAGCCTGTTCAGATTTTTTTATTTCATCATGGTTTAGGTTGTAGTTTCTAGGAATTTATCTATTTCTTCTAGGTTGTCCAATTTGTTAGTGAATAATTGTGCATAGTAGTCTCTTGTGATCCTTTGTATTTCTGTGATATCAGTTGTAATATCTCCTCTTTCACATCTGGTTTTATGGATTTGAGTCCTCTCTCTTTTTTTTCTTGATGAGTCTAGCTAAGGTTTTGTCATTTTGTTTATCTTTCCAAAGAATCAGCTCTTAGTTTCATTGATCTTTTATATTGTCTTTTTAGTCTCTATTTAATTTATTTCTGCTCTAATCTTTGTTATTTCCTTCCTTCTACTAACTTTGGGCTTCATTTGTTCTTTTTCTAGTTGCTTGAGGTGTAAAGGTAAGTTGTTTATTTGAGACTTTTATTTTTTCTTGAGGCAGGTATTTATTGTTATGAACTTGCCTTTCAGAACTGCTTTGGCTGCATCCCATAAATTCTGGTATGTTACATTTCATTTTCATTTGTCTCAAGGTATTTTTTTATTTGATTTTTGATTACTTCTTTTACCCATTGGTTATTAAGTAGCATGTTGTTTAAGCTCCATGTATTTGTGAATTTTCCAGTTTTCTTCATGTAATCAATTTCTAGTTTCATACCATTGTGGTCAGAAAAGGTGCTTGATATGATTTCAGTCCTATTAAATTTGAGACTTGTTTTGTGCCCCAACATGATCTATCTTGGAAAATATTCCATGTGCACTTGAGAAGAATGTGTATTCTGTTGCTTTTGGATGGAATGTACTATAAATATCTGTTAAATCCATCTGATCTAATGTGTCATTTAAGGCCAGTGTTTTCTTACTGATTTCTTGTCTGGATAATCTGTGCATTGATGTAAGGAGGATTAAAGTCCCTGACCATTATTTCGTTACTGTCTGTTTCTCTTGTTAGGTCTGTTAATATTTGCTTTGTATATTTAAGTACTCCTATATTGGGTGCATAAATATTTACAAACGTTATATCTTCTTGTTGGATTGATCCCTTTGTCTTTACCCTTTACCCTTCTTTGTCTCTTATTACAGTCTTTGTTTTAACATCTATTTTGTCTGATAATAAGTATAGCTACTTCAGCTTTCTTTTGGTTTCCTTTTCCATGGAATATCTTTTTCCATCCCTTCACTTTCAGTCTGTGTGTGTCCTTACATCTAAAATGAGTCTCTTATAGGCAGCATATAGATGGGTTTTTAAAAAATTTTTATTCATACAGCCACTCTATGTCTTTTGATTGGAGAATTTAGTTCATTTACATTTAAAGTAATTATTGACAGGTATGTGCTTATTGTCATTTTGTTCATTGTTTTCTGGGTGTTTTTGTAGTTCCTCTCTGTTCCTTTCTTCTCTTGCTCTCTTCCTTTGTGGTTTGATGACTTTTTGAGTGATATATGTTCCTTTATCTTTTGAAAGGCTTTTATTCCTTTCCATGAGGCTTACATATTACAACTTATATCAATAATGGTCTATTTTAAGTTGATAACAACTTAAGTTTGTTGCCATTCTAGAGCTTAACATTTTTACTCCCCTCATCACGTTTTATGTTTTGATGTCACATTTTACATCATTTTATCTTGTGTAACCCTTAACCAACAATTGTAATCATAGTTATTTTTACTACTTTTGTCTTATAACCTTCATACTAGCTTTATATGTGATTAATCCACTGCCTTTACTATATATTTGCCTTTCGGTGACATTTATTCTTTCACATGTGTTTTTGTTACTAATTAGTGCCCTTTGTTTTCAGCTTTAAAAAAATCCCTTTAACATTTCTTATAAGGCTGGTTTAGTGGTGATGAACTCCTTTAGCTTTAGCTTGTCTGGAAAACCATCTCTCCTTCACTTCTGAATGATAACTTTGCTGAGTAGTGTATTGTTTTTTTTTTGGCTGCGTTGGGTCTTATTTGCAGCATGTGGGATCTTTGTTGCAGCACATGGGATCTTTCGTTGTGGCACACGGGCTTCTCTCGTGGCACACGGGCTCAGTAGCTGCGGTGCGTGGGCTCCCTAGTTGTAGTGTGCAGGCTCCAGAGCACGTGGGCTCTCTAGTTGTGGCTTGAGTGCTCAGTAGTTGTGGTACATGGGCTTAGTTGCCCCATGGCATGTGGGATCTTAGTTCCCCCCGACCAGGGATCGAACCCATGTCCCCTGCATTGGAAGGTGGATTCTTTTTTTTTTTTTTTTTTTTTAAATAAAGGCTACTAATTTTTTTTTTATAACTTTAATTAATTAATTAATTAATTTTTATTTTTGGCTGTGTTGGGTCTTCGTCTCTGCGTGAGGGCTTTCTCTAGTTGTGGCAAGCGGGGGCCACTCTTCATTGCGGTGCGCGGGCCTCTCACCATCGTGGCCTCTCTTGTTGCGGAGCACAGGCTCCAGATGCGCAGGCTCAGTAGTTGTGGTTCACGGGCCCAGTTGCTCCGCGGCATGTGGGATCCTCCCAGACCAGGGCTCGAACCCGTGTCCCCTGCATTAGCAGGCAGACTCTCAACCACTGCGCCACCAGGGAAGCCCTGGAAGGTGGATTCTTAACCACTGGACCACCAGGGAAGTCCCTGAGTAGTGTATTCTTGGTTGGAGGTGTTTTTCTTTCAATACTTTGAATATATCATGCCAAACCCTTCTGGCCTGCAAAGTTTGTGCTGAAAAATCTGCTGATAGTTTTATGGGTGTTCCCTTATACATAATAAGTTGTTTTCCTCTTGTTGCTTTTAAGAGTCTCTTTTTGTCTTTAACTTTTGGCATTTTAATTATAATGTGTCTTGGTGTGGGTCACTTTGGGTTCATTCCCACCCCCCTCCTTTTTTTTTTAACTCTCTGGGCTTCCTGGATCTGGATGTCTGTTTTCTTCCCTGAGTTAAAGTTTTCAGCCATTATTTCTTCAAATTAGATTTCTGCCTCTTTCTCTCTCTCTTCTCCTTCTGGGAGCCCTATAATGCAATTATTAGTCTGTTTGATGTTGTCTCATAAATTCCTTAGCTATCTTTGTTTTTTTTATTTTTTTTTATTTTTGCTGCTCTGATTGGATGAGTTCCACTGCCTTGTCTTTGAGTTGACTAATCCTTTCTTCTGCTTCATAGTCTGCTGTTGAACTCCTCTCATGTATTTTTCAGTTCAGTTGTATTCTTCAGCTCTGTGACTTCTGTTTGGTATTTTCTTATATTTTCTTTGTTGAAGAACAAGAAAGAACAATATTCTTCAACTGGATTATTAGTACTCATGAGAAGGGTCACTTTTACCTCTACGCTCTTTTTTCCTATACATGTGTGTCTCAACTGTGGAGGAAAAAACATCTTCTACGGGTTTCTGGTTTAAAGCATATGCTGCTCCTGGAGGATATATCCCCAACTTGTTAGAGTGCTATCTTTCTGCTGCCACCATAACTGAGCCTTCAGTAGCTCATGCCACTGTTCTTTAAGGCCCGCTATTTCTGGGTGATAACGTATATCCTAAAACTAGTAAATTCCTTGGTATGAGCCAATTGCCACATCCCTTTCATTATAAAATTAACTTCTTAGAAGAAATGTTGTATGAGATATGGTGGTAAAGAAACATTCTTTGTAAATCTTTGAATGATGATTCTGGTGGAAGCATTGAGAGAAAGGGAGGAAAATCTGGAAATATAACTATTCCCATGAGGACACTTTTCTTCTCAATAAAGGAAGGGTTCCATGATTGTCTTCATACTTCTCATTCCAAGAAGCCCATCTGTATATCTGTTCTCCAGACCATCCTAGTTATGAGGTCAAAGAGGCCATAGGGGTAGGTTGAAGAAGGGACAATAAAGCAATGGGTCAGGTAACCAATGAGGGAATTCAGCCAATTGCTAAATATATCTATTTTAACTATATATTCAAGAACTGGGGATCTACTGAGCAGATGGACTGAGGCCAAGGCTCCATTTGTCACATGACTTTCATGAGCCCTCATTTTAATCAGTAGACCAGGGTGGCATTTTGTACCTCCAATGATTAGCATCAACTCAGAATCAGTATCAATGTTTTCAAAAGTTTGGGGTATTTTCCTTCCCAATGCATAGTCTTTTTAGTAATTGGCTGCAGGTCTTTCTGTGGAGAGGCTTAGAAGAAAGTTTATAACATACATTTATGGCCATATTGCAGGGTCCTTCCTTAAAGGGACCCAGCCTTCCCTTCAATCAAGGGCCTCTAAGCCTGTCAATAGTCTTTCTATCCCTGGAGCCTATTATGGTTAATTCACTTATCTTGACTCTGAAGTAAAAAGCTACCACCTCGCCTATGCCAATCCAGAATCCTGTTAGTCCCACTGAAATCAGAAAGCCTAGTTCTAACTGGGATCTCCCACTACCATCTTTGGCATTGCTCTTCACAGGTGCTTTCATCACCTATGTATATCTTACTCTGTAGTAAATGGAGCATCCTCTGGACCTTCCCAGGGTTATGGATGGGAGTGACTGGGAAAATTGTACATTTAGGTCCACTCCAAGATTCTTATCTCCCTGAAATTTTGGCCCTTTGACACCTCATTATCTGTAGGCCACCACTGAGTCCAGGCTTAAATAAACTAGCCAAGCAAGCTGTTAAAGCCAATTGTGGGTGCTCAAGTTAAATTCTATAGTGTGAACCCATATAAATACACCCCTGTTGATAATTTCATGCCTATTCAAACTTAAATTTCATCCTCTTCAGTCTAATGTACTTAGAATCCACTTCCACCATGCTTTCCAGCTTTCCCAGCTCTAATGCAACAGTCTCTACACATTCTGACCTACATACAGGTTAACCAAAAAAAGAAATCAATTTTAGAACTTTCAAAATAATATAGGGTAAATTGGGATAAAAAAAAAACAACTAAACTTCTGTTGGACAGGACACTTCTCTTTTGGCTCACATCGATCACTCTTTGTACTGTAGAATATCCTTCCATTTCTCTCTGTCAAAACTTTCATGGTTACATTGAGGAACTCTTTCCCCTTAAACATGGAAATAAGGGAAATAAAGAGCCCCAGAAGAGTTGGTATTTTAAAACAGCACATAATGAATCAGAGCAGAAACATAAAAAATCATTCTAAGAAGTAGTACCCAGGCCAGTAGGACTTGACGTTGTTTATATCACTGGTTCTTAACCTTGTTTGGATAACAAATCACTTTGAAAATCTGATAAAAGCTATAAATCCTCTCTAGATAAAATGTACATGGACATAAAATATGCATTCAGTTTTTAGGTGCTCAAGAATCCTTGGTTATCCTATTCATAAACCCATAGTTAAGAACCCATACCTTTCTGGACTGGTTCAATGTAGTAAAAATATCTAAAGAAAGAAAGTGTTCATCAGAAGGAGATTTATTGGTTAGGCATGAGTATAGAGAAAGGAGAATCACAAGACATACTATCAGTGTCCATCCAAGTGTCACCATTGGAGAGAAGACTCTGGACCAAAAACTCCATCAAATGTTCTGGTCCTGGGAGCAGGCTGAGAGTGTCATCCTTACTTAGTCTGAAGCCTTTAACCACTCAGATGATCAGATTCCATTTGTTTTGGTTTCGTGCACACTAAACAAATTTCTGTTTATCATTTGATCCCTTGGGTAGCCTACTTACAAGGCAAAAGTGCTTTGACCAGAGAATATGAGCATCCTGTCCCCTCTGCAGAAAGAGTTCCAGTGTGAATGAACAAACTGGTACTCTGTCATTTCCTTTAATAGGCATTCTCTGTGAGTTTGGTTAATAAGAGTCCACATATAGAAGATGATTCTAGGTTTCTGAACTTGCATAACAGAGGGAAATACCTCTATGAAAGATTGATCCTGGTTTCTAAGTCTGCAAGGCAGAGAGAATATGATAGATTTGCCAAGTTTCTAATTTAAATCTCTCAAATAGGGCTTCCCTAGTGGCGCAGTGGTTAAGAATCCGCCTGCCAGTGCAGGGGACACGGGTTCGGGCCCTGGTCCGGGAAGATCCCACATGCTGTGGGGCAACTAAGCCCGTGCGCCACAACTACTGAGGCTGCGCTCCAGAGCTCGTGAGCCACAACTACAGAGCCCATGTGCCACAACTGCTGAAGCCCGCACACCAAGAACTCGTTCTCTGCAACAGAAGCCACCGCAATGAGAAGCCCGCACGCTGCAACGAAGAGCAGCCCCCGCTCGCCTCAACTAGAGAAAGCCTGTGTGCAGCAACGAAGACCCAAAGCAGCCAAAAATAAATGAATTAAATAAATAAAATTTTTTTAAAAATCTCTCAAATGTGTTGTCTTAGGACAAAGAGTCTGCCAGAGTCACTGGCTTTATTAATTTTATCCTGGGCCTAAATGAGAAGAGTCAGATATAGAATTTTGAGACGCTTCTATAGAACAAAGGGATTTAGGCTATTTATATACCTTTAGGAATGACAGGCACCAGTTATAGTCGTGCAGTTTCCCATGACAACCAATTATTATGCAATGCATTGAGATTCAAAGTTTCCTACCAGAGAAAATAATAATAAATTTTTGAAGACCCATGTTTTTAAGGAGACTTTTCAGCTAACCTTACAAAGTCATTTTTTTAAAAGGCTATAAAAGATTGAACAGGATGGACACAAATAAAAATCCTCTCATGAGAGGTATAGTCTTGTGACTATTCTCAGCCTTCATCTTTCTCTAACAAGGTCTTGAGAATGGCTTCATAGCTCTGAATTTCGTCTCTTACACCTTAATAACATTTTCTCTATAGAATTTTTCTTTACTGGCAACGAGCAGATAAGAAGACTGCAGTCTCTGACTTCAGGTAAGATTTTATTAGCCAGAAGTCAATGGAAAATGCAAGATTTGTAGAAATCTAGGAATTAACTACATCAAATGTGAAAATAATAAATTGTAAGAAAAATACTCATATACCACCCAGTGCATAAATGGTCTCCTAAATCAAGTCTAAACTCTCAGTCTGGTATCTAAGTCCTCAAACACATTGCCCCCCCGCCCCCCGCCGCCTCACCCATGTGTCCTCTTTCTCCTTACTCCCAGAGCAGACTCTGCTCCAGACAGCCAAACAGTGTCTTATTGTGGGTTCCCTGAGAAGCTGACTGCAAGACTCCAGTGTAGGTAGTTTATTTGGGAGGAGGAGGGGCCAGGTGCAGGGGAGTTAGGGAAGTGACACAGGGAAAGGAAGGCAGCCAGTAAAGGGTATGTTACTAAGCTACCTGCCACAAAGGCCAACTGGGGGTTAATTCCACAGGAAAATTATGGAAAAGGGTACAAAGCATACCTCAGAATCACCTCACTGAGAGATAGGGGAGATGGGGTATTTTACTCCAAGTCTCATCAGTCTTTGGCTGAGGGCTGCTCCAGGGAGTATTAATCCCCTCAGCACGTCCAGCATACTGAGTTTGGGTAAGCAAGACAGCTTTCTGCGGTTCTGGAACAGCCCTCAGGTACAGAGATGCATCAGATACAGAGATGGCAGCCTGAGGGAGACACAGGCAGGGCACTGAGAGTGTCTGCCATTCCGTCCCTGCTCTAAATAAGTGTGTGCACTCCCAGCTTCTCTCCAAAAAACCAACTTCTTTTCTTCCTTCAGAATTGTATGGAAATCCTTCTCTCCCAAGAAGCTTTCTCTGAGTAACCCTAACCCACTCTCAGGGTGTCTGCTAAGAGTATATGCCTTGAGTGAATGAAGGAGACTCCTACATGGACAAGTTAGACTAAGTGCCCTCCTCTGAGCATGTGCAGCCCCTTGGGGCCAGAGATTTGGCAAGGGGACAGTGTCTTTGGAAAGAAAATGGTACTCCTTCTGAAGCAGCTCCTATGTGTACACAGTGTACACAGCTTGGGCGGGGGGGAGGAGTGAACTGGGAACTGGACTTCAACCCTCGCTCACCAACTCAGCCAGGAATTTTTAGGCAGTGCACAAACTAGACAACAGTACCATGGCAGCCCTGCCTGCTATGATCATTACTTTCTTCTAGAACCAGCCAGAACTTACATATAGCAGAGCTTTCCAGTGGAGCTTGATCAGATAATGAGTGTGTAAACTTGGCAGGAGTTCCCCAAGTATCTATTTTTTTTTAAAATTTATTTAAATTTATTTATTTTTGGCTGCACTGGGTCTTCGTTGCTGTGTGCGGGCTTTCTCTAGTTGTGGAGAGCGGGGGTTGCTCAGCAGTTGTGGAGCAGGGGCTTAGCTGCTCCGCAGCATGTGGGATCTTCCCGGGCCAGGGCTTGAACCCGTGTCCCCCGCATTGGCAGGCAGATTCTTAACCACTGCGCCACCAGGGAAGTCCCCCAAGTATCTATTTGTATTAATTGTTTTGTGTGTGTGTGTCTGTGTGTGTGTGTCTGTGTGTGTGTGTGTGTGAGACTAAAGGAAAGGAGAATGTAGGTGGTCCAGAACCAACTGGGGGAAGAGACAGAGGAAAATAAGATATTGAAGATGATATATTGTTTGTGCTCCAGTTGTCCTTAGACACCTCTTCCTGGGGACCTGTAAAATATTCTCCACCTAACTTCCAAGACACTGGAACAAGATCTCTGTCTAAACGTGACATGCCAAATGCCCATTTCATTTCATCTTCAAAATGATATAAAAGAAGGAGGTGAAATATAGAGAGGAAATATTTCACCCATTGTTCAGAGCATGTGGTGAAACCTAAAATGGGTAGCAGTCCTGAATGTGGGTTCCCAGGTGCTGTTTTCAAGTTAATATCTTTTCACTGACTAGGTACAGTGTGAAAAGTTCAGTGGATTCTTTTTTTCTTTTAAATGGTTAAAATTACAATTTGCAACATTATGAAAATTAACTTAAAATTTCATCTAAAATCCCTTTATACAGAAACTATTTTAATATCTGTGTTTTCTTTTTTATTTCTCCTCACTCATTAATATGCACATGCAGTTTTTACGTAGTCATTATTTTAACTGCCACATAATGTTCTAGTAACCTCTAGTACCATTTCTTGTTTTTCACTATCCCAAGTAAATTTTTATAAACATCTTGTTTATAGATATTTATCTATAGTTAGTAATCATTGGCTATCTTCCACATCCCTCAGCCAGAAAAGCCTTCCTGGTTTCTACCTTCTGCAGCTCCTCTCCACAACCAACTTTACCCCACCTGCATTTTTAGCCCTACACCAGGCAGTAGAGTGAATCCTGACCTTAGACATGAGGTAGTTAAGCTCTTCTGGCTCAATACTCACTGACACGGCCGTCACTGCTTTGGCACCTTTTAATGTGCTAGATGCCAGACCAGGCTCAGGGAATTGCAAAGATGAGTGAGATAGATTCCTGCTTGGAATTATTTTCTCATTTTGAAGTCTCTGAGTGCTCTGTTTCAGACCCACACCCCTCATGCTGAACTCAGTAAAACTTAGTCATTGGAAGTGTAACAGAATGTTTCATCAGAGCCTAAATGCATATGGGAAGTATAAGAACCATGACCTTCTGCTATAAATTACCCCTCATCAGAAGCATCTATTTTAATGACTTGACTGCACAGTTTGTATTTCAAATAAAAAAGCTAACTAAAGGAGAATGGAGGTGGTTGACACAGGGGAATTTGAATGGGAGATGTGAGAAAGGTGGGAAAACAGAGTATTCCTGCTCTTCAGCTGCCCTGGGTCACACCATTTTGACAAAGGATAATCTGAGGTTCAGGTAACCAGCAGAGCTCTTCAGGGGATAATGATGTGATATGGTTAAATTTTAGACTTTCTAAAGGGAGATTACATCCCGGCATGGAATACTTCTTGCCAAGTACAGAATTTGATTCTTCACTCCTACATCCACCTCCCAACTATACCCCACCCAGCCCTCAACTCTTCCTCACCTTCCCCTAAATTCTCATTTTCAGAGGATTTAGTTTCTCTTAGACTCCAGTTTCTTATTTATAGATCCCATGAATTCTTTTTTTTTCTTTCTTTCTTTTTAAATTTTTTAGCCGCACCACGCAGCATGTGGGATATTAGTTCCCTGACCAGGGATCCAACCCGTGCCCCTTGCAGCAGAAGTGCAGTCTTAACCACTGGACCACCAGGGAAGTCCCTAGACAGCCCCTCCCTCCACCATCTGCCCCACAGGTTCTTTAGTTTAGAGCTTCCAGGTAACTGATTCCTTGGGAGCTCTGATCCTTCATCATCTTGAGGAAAAGATATACTTTTATTTTCAAGATGAATTCAATGGTCAGTTTTTGGTTCACCCACATCTTGCTGTTGCTGTCTCTCCTTAACCTCCAAAGCCTCTCTGCTTAAATTAGTTTTACTCATGAACATGCTCATTTTGGTATATTTCAGGGGACACATTATCCATTCCCTTTGTCCAGCCAGGAAATTTGAATCCTATTCCCACCACGCCTGCTGCCACTCTCCTATAGCTTGACCTAATAACTCTTATCTCATCACCTGAGCTTCGCAGATGTTCGTCGTTAGGCACATCTTGATATGCAAGGCTTCTCTGCCTTCCTTTCTGCCATGTGTGTTTCTTTTCATCAGAGCACACCTTCCAAGGAAGAGCGCCACTCGAGGGGTTCCTCAAGTCTCAGGGACATCTGTGAGATATTTATCTTTTCACTGAAGTCTTTTTTCACCTTGGGGTTGAGTCCATCATACTCCTTAGTTCATAGCCCTCTGTCATGTCATCATTGGTCTACCCGAAGCCTCTCCCTTCTTTTATTTATTTATTCCCTTTTATTCCCATTCTTCACTCCCATTCTTCTCTCCAAATAGGCAACCGCTCTAATATATTTGATGTATATACTTTTTTTTTAACATCTTTATTGGAGTATAACTGTTTTACAATGGTGTGTTAGTTTCTGCTGTATAACAAAGTGAATCAGCTACACACATATATATATCCCCCTATCTCCTCCCTATCCCACCCCTCTAGGTGGACACAAAACACTGAGCTGATCTCCCTGTGCTGTGTGGCTGCTTCCCACTAGCTGTCTATTTTACATTTGGTAGTGTATATATGTCCATGCCACTCTCTCACTTCATCCCAGCTTACCCTTCCCCCTCCCCGTGTCCTCAAGTCCATTCTCCACGTCTGTGTCTTTATTCCTGTCCTGCCCCTAGGTTTTTCATAACCATTTTTTTTTGTAGACTCCATATATATGTGTTAGCATATGGTATTTGTTTTTCTCTTTCTGACTTCACTCTGTATGACAGACTCTAGGTCCATCCACCTCACTACAAATAACTCAATTTCGTTTCTTTTTATGGCCGAGTAATATTCCATTGTATATATGTTCCACATCTTCTTTATCCATTCATCTGTTGATGGACACTTAGGTTGCTTCCATGTCCTGGCTATTGTAAAGAGAGCTGCAGTGAACATTGTGGTACATGACTCTTTTTGGATTATGGTTTTCTCAGGGTATATGCCCAGTAGTGGGATCACTGGGTAGTATGGTAGTTCTATTTTTAGTTTCTTGAGGAACCTCCATACTGTTCTCCATAGTGGCTGTATCAATTTACATTCCTACCAACAGTGCAAGAGTGTTCCCTTTTCTCCACACCCTCTCCAGCATTTATTGTTTGTAGATTTTTTGATGATGGCCATTTTGACTGGTGTGAAGTGATACCTCATTGTAGTTTTGATTTGCATTTCTCTAATGATTAATGATGTTGAGCATCCTTTCATGTGTTTGTTGGCAATCTGTATATCTTCTTTGTAGAAATGTCTATTTAGGTCTTCTGCCTATTTTTGATTGGGTTGTTTGTTTGTTTGATATTGAGCTGCATGAGCAGCTTGTAAATTTTGGAGAATAATCCTTTGTCAGTTGCTTCATTTGCAAATATTTTCTCCCATTCTGAGGGTTGTCTTTTTGTTTTGTTTATGGTTTCCTTTGCTGTGCAAAAGCTTTTAAGTTTCATTAGGTTCCATTTGTTTGTTTTTGTTTTTATTTCCATTTCTCTAGGAGGTGGGTCAAAAAGGATCTTGCTGTAATTTATGTCATGGAGTGTTCTGCCTATGTTTTCCTCTAAGAGTTTTATAGTGTCTGGCCTTACATTTAGGTCTTTAATCCATTTTGAGTTTATTTTTGTGTATGGTGTTAGGAAGTGTTCTAATTTCATTCTTTTACATGTAGCTGTCCAGTTTTCCCAGCACCACTTATTGAAGAGGCTGTCTTTTCTCCATTGTATATTCTTGCCTCCTTTATCAAAAATAAGGTGACCATATGTGGGTGGGTTTATCTCTGGGCTCTCTATCCTGTTCCTTTGATCTATATTTCTGTTTTTGTGCCAGTACCATACTGTCTTGATTATTGTAGCTTTGTAGTATAGTCTGAAGTCTGGGAGCCTGATTCCTCCAGCTCTGTTTTTCTTTCTCAAGATTGCTTTGGCTATTCAGGGTCTTTTGTGTTTCCATAAAAGTTGTGAAATTTTTTGTTCTAGTTCTGTGAAAAATGCCATTGGTAGTTTGATAGGGATTGCATTGAATCTGTAGATTGCTTTGGGTAGTATAGTCCTTTTCACAATGTTCGTTCTTCCAATCCAAGAACATGGTATATCTCTCCATCGGTTTGTATCATCTTTAATTTCTTTCATCAGTTTCTTATAGTTTCCTGCATACAGGTCTTCTGTCTCCTTAGGTAGGTTTATTCCTAGGTATTTTATTCTTTTTTGTTGCAATGGTAAATGGGAGTGTTTCCTTAATTTCTCTTTAAGATTTTTCATCACTAGTGTATAGGAATGCAAGAGATTTCTATGCATTAATTTTGTATCCTCCTACTTTACCAAATTCATTGATTAGCTCTAGTAGTTTTCTGGTAGCGTCTTTAGGATTCTCTATGTATAGTATCATGTCATCTGCAAACACTGACAGTTTTACTTCTTCTTTTCTGATTTGGATTCCTTTTGTTTCTTTTTCTTCTCTGATTGCTGTGGCTAAGGCTTCCAAAACTATGTTGAATAATAGTGGTGAGAGTGGTTGTCTTGTTCCTGATCTTAGTGGAAATGGTTTCAGTTTTTCACCATTGAGAACGATGTTGGCTTTGGATTTGTCATATACGTCCTTTATTATGTTGAGGTAAGTTCCCTCTGTGCCTACTTTCTGGAGGGTTTTTATCATAAATGGGTGTTGAATTTTGTCGAAAGCTTTTTCTGCATCTGTTGAGATGATCATATGGTTTTTCTCCTTCAGTTTGTTAATATGGTTTATCACATTGATTTGCATATATTGAAGAATCCTTGCATTCGTGGGATAAACCCCATTTGATCATGGTGTATGATCCTTTTAATGTGCTGTTGGATTCTGTTTGCTAGTATTTTGTTGAGGATTTTTGCATTTATGTTCATCAGTGATATTGGCCTGTAGGTTTCTTTCTTTGTGGCATCTTTGTCTGGTTTTGGTATCAGGGTGATGGTGGCCTCTTAGAATGAGTTTGGGAGTGTTCCTCCCTCTGCTATATTTTGGAAGAGTTTGAGAAGGATAGTGTTAGCTCTTCTCTAAATGTTTGATAGAATTCGCCTGTTAAGCCATCTGGTCCTGGGCTTTTGTGTGTTGGAAGATTTTTAATCACAGTCTCAATTTCAGTGCTTATGATTGATCTGTTTATATTTTCTATTTCTTCCTGCCCGCCACTCCCTTCTGGCTTGCAGAGTTTCTGCTGAAAGATCAGCTGTTAACCATATGGGAATTCCCTTGTATGTTAATTGTTGCTTTTCCTTTGCTGCTTTTAATATTTTTTCTTTGTATTTAATTTTTGATAGTTTGATTAGTATGAGTCTTGGCGTGTTTCTCCTTGTATTTATCCTCTATGGGACTCTCTGTGCTTCCTGGACTTGATTGACTATTTCCTTACCCATATGAGGGAAGTTTTCAACTATAATCTCTTCAAATATTTTCTCAGTCCCTTTTTATTTCTCTTCTTCTTCTGGTACCCCTATAATTCGAATGTTGGTGCATTTAGTGTTGTCCCAGAGGTCTCTGAGATTGTCCTCAATTCTTTTCATTCTTTTTTCTTTATTCTGCTCTGTGGTAGTTATTTCCACTATTTTATCTTCCAGGTCACTTCTGCCTCAGTTATTCTGCTATTGATTCCTTCTAGAGAATTTTTAATTTCATTCATTGTGTTTTTCATCACTGTTTGTTTGCCCTTTAGTTCTTCTAGGTCCTTGTTAAACGTTTCTTGTATTTTCTCCATTCTATTTCCAAGATTTTGGATCATCTTTACTATCAATACTCTGAATTCTTTTTCAGGTAGACTGCCTATTTCCTCTTCATTTGTTTGGTCTGGTGGGTTTTTACCTTGCTCCTTCATCTTCTGTGTATTTCTCTGTCTTCTCATTTTGCTTAACATACTGTGTTTGGGGTCTCCGTTTCGCAGGCTGCAGGTTCATAGTTCCCGCTGTTTTTGGTGTCTGCCCCCAGTGGGTAAGGTTGGTTCAGTGGGTTGTGTAGGCTTCCTGGTGGAGGGGACTGGTGCCTGTGTTCTGGTGGATGAGGCTGGATCTTGTCTTTCTGGTGGGCAGGACCACGGCCAGTGGTATGTTTTGGGGTGTCTGTGAACTTTTTATGATTTTAGGCAGCCTCTCTGCTAATGGGTGGGTTTGTGTTCCTGTCTTGCTAGTTGTTTGGCATAGAGTGTCCAGCACTGTAGCTTGCTGGTCATTGAGTGGAGCTGGGTCTTAGCATTGAGATGGAGGTCTCTGGGAGAGCTTTCTCCATTTGATATTACATGGGGCCAGAAGGTCTCTGGTGGACCGATGTCCTGGACTCGGCTCTCCCACCTCAGAGGCTCAGGCCTGCCACCTGGCCAGAGCACCAAGACCCTTTATCTTGGTCTTCACAACCTGAAGGAGCTTGTTGCCCCACAGCGCACCTCAGCATGGGCCAGCGCACCACACAGGACAGGACAGGCAGGGGCTGGGGGCCAGGTAGGGGAGGAGGAACTTGGGGGCCAAGGGCAGTGATCATTTGCCCAGCACTGAGGTGTCTCCAGGGCTACCTCGGTGCCCTCCTCAGACCTGCTTTGGCTCCTGGTGGCCAGGTGGCCCTGGCACCTCAGGTCCTCACAGGCTTGCCAAGCTGAGAAAGTAAATGTATTTTTAATTTATATAAATGGTCTTGTGCTATAGCTCACTATTTCTTTTTTTTTTTTTCATTTACTTCTCAATGCATGAGATCTTTTTTTTTTTAACATCTTTATTGGAGTATAATTGCTTTACGGTGTTGTGTTTGTTTCTGCTGTATAACAACGTGAATCAGCTATATGCATACATATATCCCCATATCCCCTCCCTCTTGCATTTCTCTCCCACCCTCCTTATCCCACCTTCACTATTTCTTTTTTATGATGTACTGTGGCTCTAAGACCTAGCCATGGTGCTGGATGTATATCTAGTTTGTTGCTCCTCACTGACACGTAGTGTTCCATTTGGTGTATCCCCCACATTTTACCTATTCAATCCGCCAGTTATGGGTAAGTATCAGTAGATTGCCTCCAACTCATCACTTCTTTTTTTTTTTTTTAAGATTTATTTATTTTATTTGTTTTTGTCTGCGTTGGGTCTTAGTTGCGGCACGTGGGATCTTTTGTGGCAGCGCACGGGCTTCTCTCTAGTTGTGGCATGCAGGTTTTCTCTTCTCTAGTGTGGTGCCTGGGCTCCAGGGTGCGTGGGCTCTGTAGTTGTGGCGCGTAGGTTCCAGAGCGCGTGGGCTCTGTAGTTTGCGGCACACGGGCTCTAGTTGAGACGCGCGAGCTCAATAGTTGTGGCACTCAGGCTTAGTTGCCCCGCAGTGTGTGGGAACTTAGTTCCCTGACCAGGGATCAAACCCACATCCCGTGCATTGCAAGGTGGGTTCTTTACCACTGGACCACCAGGGAAGTCCCCAACTCATCACTTCTTAAAGAAAAAACTTAACAATGAGAACCCTCATACATCTCACCTTTGAACATGTATAAGAATATCCCTTGGATATAAGAGGGAAATAATTGGGTAATAAGGCACAAGTAATCTTAATTTTACTTAGTATTGCCAGGTTGGGGCCCAGAATGGCTGCACCAGTCTGTTCTGCCACTGGCAGTGTATAAGTATCCCTATATTCCTATATCCCCAACAACACTTAGGATTAATTAGCTTTCTGAGTTTTGCCAATATGAAGGGTAAAAAGTGATGCAACTAAGTTTTAATTATACATTAACACAGTGGAAATGCTACAGATGGAGTCTTGGCTTCTCATTGACTCATATGTCTCCTTCATGTCTCACACCTACTCAGTTGTTAAATCTCATCAATTTATTGCTGCACATCCCCCAAACACATTCTCTCTTTTTCTTTACCATGATCTGGGAAAATTTTTTTCCTCTCACTATTGCAATTGCTTCTTAATTTGTCTCTTAGTGTCCAGATTCCACCCTGTCAGTACATTCTATACCTGCTACAAAATGAATATTCCAGAAGCAGAGTCCTTTGAGGCAAGAATGAGGATGTTATGAATGAATAATGGTGAAGATTTTTAACCTAAAACTCTGATTTGGAGTTAATAAATTTTTTCTTTCTAGCAGGGATATCTAAGTTTAATGCAATTTCAATCAATTAAAGATTCCTGTATAAATAGGAATGTATTATAATTTCTATATAAATCTCCCTAGGGGAATTTCTAAAAGGCAATTATCACACCCTGGTGGAAAGAAAACTGGATATCATTGAAGAGTTTAGAATATCTGAGTTTGGAATCCACTCTTTTGAGTCAAAGAAGTAGATAAAACCTTCTAATCATCAGCAGATGCTCCCCTTCCCTTTCTGTTTCTAAACTTTGCTTCATTATATTTAGTTAGAATTGTTTAATTGCAAGTTATGAAAACCAATTCAAACTAATTAAGCCAAAAATGATTTAGGGAAAGAAAAAGAGGGGGTAAATTATTATAAAAACACAAATGTTTCTTATAGAAGCCAAGGAGGAAGTGCAGTCAGACCTCAGGAAGAGAATTTGAAAGCTGCAAATATAAACTCTGCAAGACCTCTTCATTCATTTTTCTGAGCAGTCCAGGTTTCTTTATTTCTCAGACCACATGGCACACTGTCACTGCCACACAGATCTCAAATTTAAATGCTACAGATACCACAGCCCACAGAGACCAACTTCATTTTCTTTTGACCTTAGGATTATTTCACTTTGCCATATACCTTGGATTTCTGTCACCCAAGAGGCCTGATAATATAGAAATCAATAGAGAAATGATATGTTGCTAGTGACAGACTTAAATTTTTTTGGAACTGCTGGGTGGAGGTGGGAGCCTTCATTACTTAGCCCAGGAGTTGTTGGAGCATAAGAAACAATATCTAGGCTTAATGCAGGTTGTACCCAGAGATCCTTGACTTGGAGCTGGATGCACAAGTTACATGTGACTAAACTGTCGCCCACTAGTGAGTTTGAGGTGGTATGTGGATTATGTCCACTGGGGCATCTGGAATTGTATATATGAGAAGACAGACATGTATGCTGGGCAGCTAAGGGGTGGGCTAGGTGAACATGAGAAGATTTTATGGGCCAGAACTTGAAGTGGCATACATCACCTCCGCCCAGATTCCTCTGGCTAGAACTCATTCACATGACCACACCCACCTGTAAGGGTGGCTGGGAAATGTACTCCAGATATGTTCCCAGGAAGCTGGTGAGAATCTGACCACCCCTGGCACTAAGGCCTTCCACTTCTACAAAATGGCTTCAAAATACGTTAAATTCTACTTCAATAAAGATGTTAAAAAAACAAACAAAAAAACCCCACTTTAAATTCCAAAATGTCTACCCTGTTCTCCCATCTTCTCTGCATCCTTTCCACTCTTCTGGGTAGCAGAGTGTCCCAGCTGAATGTAAGCAGAGTCTGGGCATATGAGGGACATGAATTAGTCCTACATTGGGGAGGGGGGAGTAGTGATTTGTTGCTGAAGAAAGGGGAAAATGTAGACGCCTGGGGGAGAGAAAAAAGAAAAATAGGGAAATAAACAACCATATGGTGCTTATTCCCCAACTAGATCAAGGAATCTCTCCTCTCAGCCTGTTGAAGAACTAGGCTTCTAGGCTCAGAAATTGAGAAGAGGGCTTCTCTGGTGGCACAGTGGTTAAGAATCCGCCTGCCAATGCAGGGACCACGGGTTTGAGCCCTGGTCCGGGAAGATCCCACATGCCGCGGAGCAACTAAGTCCGTGCGCCACAACTACTGAGCCTGTGAGCCACAACTACCGAAGCCCACGCACCTAGAGCCCGTGCTCCGCAACAAAAGAAGCCACCGCAATGAAAAGACCGTGCACCACAACGAAGAGTAGCCCCTGCTCGCCGCAACTAGAGAAAGCCCACGTGCAGCAAGGAAGACCCAATGCAGCCAAAAGTAAATAAATAAATAAATAAGACAGAAGTTAAGCCTGCTCTTTAAAAAAAAAAAAAATTTAGAAGAAACTTCTCTGTCTAAACTTGAGGCACCAAATACCTACTTTACCTCAGTCTCAAAATAATGGGTCGGAGGAGGAAACGAAGAATTCAGAAGAAATGTCATTGTACGCACAGTTCAGAGCATCTAACTTAACCTCACATGAGGCTCCAGAATCCTGCTTGTGAGTCCCCTTGATGTCTGTAGGCTGTTTATCTGTGAATCAAAAACTGTATAGGGACTTCCCTGGTGGCGCAGTGGTTAAGAATCCACCTGCCAATGCAGGGGACGTGGGTTTGAGCCCTGGTCCGGGAAGATCCCACATGCCGCGGAGCAACTAAGCCTGTGCACCACAACTACTGAGCCTGCGCTCTAGAGCCTGCGAGCCACAACTACAGAGCCTGCCTGCCTAGAGCCCGTGCTCTTCAACAAGAGAAGCCACCGCAATGAGTAGACCGTGAACCGCAACAGAGAGTAGTCCTCGCTCACCTCAACAAGAGAAAAGCCCTCGCACAGCAAAGAACCAATGCAGCCAAAAATAAATAAATAAAATAAATAAATTTATTTAAAAAAAACAAAAAAAACTGTATAGAATGTGATAGGGAGAAATAGGTAAAGAGTTTAAAATTCATAATTGAATCAACATTAGAATATGATTTAAAAAAAGAAAATAATGTAACTATGTAAATTTCAACCATAACCTTAGCACCACAACACAGTATTTTTATTTCCTTGTGTTTCTTTTCAATCTTTATTCCCAAGTATAGATACTTACATAATTTTTTCCATATTCATCATTAAAAATTATATTATAACTACTGTCACAGTCAAAAGGAGCCTAAGGAGACATGAATACTAAACGTAATGTGATATTCTAGATGAGATTTTGGAACAGAAAAAGGACATCAGGCAAAAACCTAAGGACATCTGGATAAAGTATGGGCTTTAGTTAATGATAAGGTATCAGTATTGATTCATTAATTGTAACAGATATGCCATAGTAATGTAAGAAATCAACAACACAGGAAACTGGGTATGGGATATATGGGAACTTTCTGTACTATCTTCTCAATTCTTCTGTAAATATAAAACTGTTCTAGAAATAAAGTGTATTTTTAAAGACTGCAATTATTATTCTATCCAGTTATTGTTTTCTAGTGTTAGACATTCACACGGTTTCTGGTTTTCTACTGTTAAAAATAATGTTCTATAAGCATCCTGTACCGTGACCTTTTAAATGAATTCAGAACCAGAGTCAGCTTCAGATAGAACTGAGAAGCAGGTAACTCTACTGACTGCTCCTTCCCCTTTTCCAAACCTTCAACAACAGATTTCCCCTATTTTTTTGATCTCTTCGACCCCCTTGTTTCCTTATTGCTTACATTACAGCAAAACAAGTCCTATCCTAGTCTCTAGAATGAATCCTAACCTGAGAAAGATGTATTTATTTTGGTTTTTTTGTTTGTTTTTTTAAGTATAGTTTATGTACAATATTATATAAGCTACAGGTGTACAATTTAGTGATTCATAGTTTTTAAAGGTTATACTCCATTTATAGTTATTATAAAATATTGGGTATATTCCCTGTGCTGTACAATATATCCTTGTAGGTTACATATTTTATACATATCCCTATATTGCCCCTCCTCCTACCCTATCCCCACTGGTAACCACTAATTTGTTCTCTGTATCTGTGAGTCTGTTTCTTCTTTGTTATATTCACTAGTTTGTTGTATTTTTTAGATTCCACATATAAGTGATATCATACAGTATTTGTCTTTCTCTGTCTGATGTATTTCACTTAGCATAATACCCTCTAAGTCCATCCATGTTGTTGCAAATGGCAAAATTTCATTCTTTTTTATGGCTGAGTAGTATTCCATTGTGTGTAGGTGTATATAACACGTTTTCTCTATCCCTTTCATCTGTTGATGGACATTTAGGTTGCTTCCATTTCTTGGCTATTGTAAATAATGCTGCTGTGAACATTGAGGTGCATGTATCTTTTCTAATTAGTGTTTGTTTTTTTGGATATATACCCAGGAGTGAAATTGCTCAGTCGTATGGTAGTTCTATTTTCAGTGATTTGAGAAACCTCCATACAGTTTTCCACAGTGGCTGTACCAATTTACATTCCCACCAACAGTGTCCAGGTCTCCCTTTTCTCCACATCCTTGCTGACATTTGTTATTTGTGTTCTTTTTGATGATACGCATTCTGACAGATGCAAGGTGATGTCTCATTGTGGTTTTGATTTGCATTTCCCTGATGATAAGCGATGCTGAGCATCTTTTCATGTTCCTGTTGGCCATCTGCATGTCTTCTTTGGAAAAATGTCTGTTGAGGTCTTTTGCCCATTTTTTAATCGAGTTGTTTGTTTTTTTGATGTTGAGTTGTATGAGCTATTTATACATTTTGGATATTAACCCCTTATTGGTCATATCATTTGCAAATATCTTCTCCCATTCAGTAAGTTGTCTTTTTGTTTTGTCGATGGTTTCTTTTGTTGTGCAAAAGCTTTTAAGTTTAATTAGGTCCCATCTGGTTATTTTTGCTGCTTTTATTTCTTTTGCTTTAGGAGACAGGTCCAAAAAAATATTGCTGCAATTTATGTCAAAGAGTGTTATGCCTATGTTTTCTTCTAGGAGTTTTATGGTTTCCAATCTTACATTTAAGTCTTTAATCCATTTTGAGTTTAATTTTATATATGGTGTTAGAGAATGTTTTAATTTCATTCTTTTACATGTAGCTGTCCAGTTTTCCCAGCACCACTTATCGAAGAGATTGCCTTTTCTCCATTGTATACTCTTGCCTTCTTTGTTGTAGATTAATTGACCATAAATGTATACACCTTTCTTCTTTCACTTAACAATATACTTAGAGATTATTCTATATTCATACACCAAGAGCTTTCTCATTCTTTTAGTCTTTAGGGTTCATTCTTAAAAATAAACAACTAAGTATTACCAGAAATTTGAAAGTCTGCAAGATGACTTGCAGACTAAAATAAGAACAAAAGACTATGAAAAAGAACAACCAGGAAGCAAGAATGAGCTCCTGGAAACTAAATATAATACAGTAATTGATAAAATAAACAATTCAATAAAATATTATAAGATAAAGAGAGAGAAAATGTGAGAAAAAAATAACAACACTGGAGTAATAGATATTACAGGTATTACAGAGGGTGGGAAATTATCAAAGAGATAATAGAGGAGAATTCACGAGAGCTGAAGGACACAAATCACCAGACTAATAGGGTCCACCAAATTCCAAGCATGTGAATGAAAAAAGACTCACATTTTGATAAATCATTGTGGAATTTCAGAACTCCATGAATAAAGAGAACATTCTAAAAGATTTCAAAGATGCAAGACAAAAGGTGACTTCCAAATTAGACTTGAAAATTAAACTCACATGGGGCTGCTCATGTGTAGTCCTCAGTGCGAGAAGACAATTAATAGTGCCTTTAGAGTTCTGAGGGAAAAGGTTTTCAATCTTTAATTTTATATCCCACCAAATTTTCTGTCCAGTGTGAGGTCAGACTAAAAACGTTTTCAGATAAACAAGGAATCAGAACCTTTATCTCCAACGTATCCCTATGAAGAAGTTACTGAGGATGTGCTCAAATAAAACAAATGAGTAAACCAAGAGATTTGAAGACTTACTACTCAAGCCAGGAAGATAATTAAGGGAGGTCCCAGGATGAGAACTCTGCAACTGGAATAGATTGGAGCAGGAGGGTGAGGGACTCTGACAAGGTGGAGCTGGAGAAAACATGGATTCAAGAGATTTGATATCCTTGAGAATTTGGAGAAACTTAAGGAGGCAATGAAAACCATGTTTATTTCTAGAAAACCATTCTCTTCCATTTCTTAAAAAAAAAAAAAATTGCTTCAAAATCCCTACCTGGGGACTTCCCTGGTGGTCCAGCAGTTAAGACTCTGCACTGCCAGTGCAGGGGGCGCAGGTTCGATCCCTGGTTGGGGAACTAAGATCCCACATGCTGTGCAGCATGGCCAAAAGATTAAAAAAAAAAAAATCCCTGCCTGATGAATCTACCCGACAATTCTTTCTTCTTCTCGGCATCCTTTCCAGGAGGTTCTCAGGAGCTGGCTGTCGCAGCAGAACCTACTCAGAATTTGGAGGTGTGAAGCCTGAAACCCCCTCCTAGACATCTCTTTACAAGAATCGATATTCATGAGGGGAAGGGAGATAGGCTTTTCTTTGGGGCTGAGAAAAGTTGGTACCTGGAGGAGAGACAGGGAAATTACAAAGAAATAAATAATTACATGATATCTGTTGCCCAGCTAGCTCAAGGCCCTTCTCCAATTAGCCATTTGGTCTGGTTAGGGCTCTGCCCTCAAGTCTAAAGATGGAACATATAAGCCAAGCTTAAACCAAATGATACATAGCACTCAGTAGTGACATCATTGGTTAAGAGGCAACAAATGCTCTAAGATGTCCAATCACAGGCTATCTTAGGATTTTAGCTGGAAATGTTAAGGCAAATATTTTCACTGCTTCCTACAGGACATAAACCTGGAATGACGGAGCCTCAGAAGTCACTGGCAGACGTATGCAACCACGTGGCAGAGAGAATGAAACCAACACACAACGGGGAGCAGAGCCAAAGGTGCAGAGGACCCACATCCTGATGATACTTCATGAGCTCTAGCTTTAAGCCACACCTGTAGCCAAACTTATTCTGGGACTTTTCTATTATGTGAGTCTATAAGCCCACTGTTTGCTTAAGTGAGTTTAGGTTTAGTTTTCTCTTACATACAACGGAAATATTCTTTTTTTTTTTTTGGCCACCTGCGTGGCATATGAGAATCTTAGTTCCCTGACCAGGGATCGAACTCATGCCCCATGCAGTGGAAGCGCAGAGCCCTAACCACTGGACCACCAGGGAATTCCCGACAACAGAAATACTCTTAACTTATATAGAGTTTATAAATTTGCTTATTAATTTTCAACTTCTTGATTGAAAAGAGTATATTATGGCAACAGAAGAGAATATAAATACTTTTAACCTTGACAGTATAAAAATAAAAGTACAGAGGATAGAAACAGAGATGGAAGGTGCAAGCAAAGGTAAATGAAGAATAAGGGCCCTGATTTCTTTAAAAGTTAGGGTCAAGAGACACAGTCTAAATCTACCAGAAATAAAGGTGTAAGTTAGTAGTTGAAGTTACAAATGTAATGAATAAAGGAACCAGAAACAATGTTATAAGCATATCGGGATGATTAGGAAGGAATGAAAAAGATATGTATCCTAGGATGTATGAGAAAATGAAGATCAGTTCTAAAACTACTGACAACAAAAAACAACAGAATTTTTTAAGCACCAAGGAAAAAGGAAAATATAAAGGAGAAAGAAAATAGATTTAAATTGTAAGGCTCAGATGGAGAAAAGTAAAGAAGTTTAAACGAAACCTTGAGAAATAGTATTTGTCTCCATTCTACATTTACCAAGTGCTTGGTACTCTTAGGTGAAAGTTGCTCTAGGAAGGTTGGGATTTCTTTTCTTTTGCGGTGATTGGTGTGTGAGTAATGCTTATGAGTCAGGTCATCTGGACATGCACACTTTGGAGCCCAAGTAGGCTTGAGCTGAGGGTTAAAAGAGAAAATGAAAATGGAGACATCGATTGGAGGGACAAAAATATAATTGAATCATGTGATTTCGTTTGACAATTTTGTACATCAATGTCGGTGCGAAAATGGAAAAATCATCAGCTTAGAAAAGGGGGGATGTTGGACTTCCCTAGTGGCTCAGTGGTTAAGAATCTGCCTGCCAATGCAGGGGACATGCGTTTGAGCCCTGGTCCGGGAAGATCCCACATGCCACCGAGCAACTAAGCCCGTGTGCCACAACTACTGAAGCCCACGTACCTAGAGCCCGTGCTCCTAAACAAGAGAAGCCACCGCAATGAGAAACCCGTGCACCACAATGAAGTAGCCCCCGCTCGCCGCAACTAGAGAAAGCCCGTATGCACCAGTGAAGACCCAATGCAGCCAAAAATTTAAAAATTAAATTAAATTTAAAAAAAAAGGGGAAAGTCGACTAATAATGTCTCACGTTAGAGAAAAGTAACAAAAATCTTATTAAAGGTAGAGGTAACTTGAAACATGATATAATATACTCATAACTCCTTACAAAAAAGGGGATTAAAATCCAAAAGGAAAAGAAAACTCTTTCTATAGCATCAAAGTGGCCTGAGAAAACTCTAGTACCAACCTGCTTTCCTCTGACTGAGGAGTGGTACCAGCTATCTTCCAGATTTTTAAAAAAATATTTATGTATTTATTTATTTGGCTGTGCCAGGTCTTAGTTGCAGCCCGCGGGACCTTCGTTGCTGCATGCGGGATCTTCATTGTGGCGTATGAGAGTTGTGGCATGCGGGATCTTTAGTTGTGGCATGTGGGATCTTTAGTTGCAGCACGCAGGATCTTAGTTGTGGCATGCGGGATCTAATTCCCCGACTAGGGATCGAACCCAGGCCCCCTGCCTTGGGAGCGTGGAGTCTTAACCGCTGGACCACCAGGAAAGTCCCTATCTTCCAGATTTTGACCCTAATAATTACTTTTCTTCCTGGAAGAAGAACTAAGCTTCTGGGAAAGAAACTGATTCCCTCTCTTGAAGTAGGAAGCATTTCAGATTGAGTGTAGAGTATCCTGTCATTCATTTAAGAAAGCAAGGATGGGGCCTCCCTGGTGGCGCAGTGGTTGAGAATCTGCCTGCCAATGCAGGGGACATGGGTTCGAGCCCTGGTCTGGGAAGATCCCACATGCCACGGAGCAACTAGGCCTGTGAGCCACAACTACTGAGCCTGCGCGTCTGGAGCCTGTGCTCCACAACAAGAGAGGCCGCGATAGTGAGAGGCCCGCGCACCGCGATGAAGAGTGGCCCCCACTTGCCGCAACTAGAGAAAGCCCTCGCACAGAAACGAAGACCCAACACAGCCAAAAAAAAAAAAAAAAAAAAAAAAAAAGAAAGCAAGGATGCATTCAGAGATACCTGGGCAGAACAGACAAGGTCCAAAAGACCAGCAGGGCTTCAAGTGGCCAAAGAGTAACCACATGGACTCCAGAGAGGGAAACAATGACCCCAGTCATTGTTTCAGAACTAGCCCAGTCTGTTATTAAAAGAACTGTGAGCTCACAGTAATCCTCAGCAGTTAGGGGGCAGATTTCACAAAGGGAACTGAAAGGTGGTGGTAATGTGTACACTGGTTTGCAGTCTTATACATTTAAAGTTTTATATTGCTCAGCCCAAACTGTATGAGTCATACATGAATATTTTGGTCAAACCCCAGAATAAAACTATAGGAGTCAGCTTAGGAGAAAAAAATCCTTGAAAGATACACATCAAACATGGGCAGTATTTATAAAAGGTAGAAGAATGCTTGTAGAAGGTGAGGGGATATTTGTAAAAATTGAAGGTAATTTCGTAGAAGATGAGAGAAGTGCTGTAGAAGGTGGGAAAATGTAAGTAAAAGGAGGGGAAATATTAGGCAAGCACTACTGAACAGAGGAAATCTGCTGTATTAGAAAAAGGGAAGGTATTTAAGTGAATTAATAGAAATAAAGTGCACAAAGTTAGTAAATTCAGGTTATTGTGTACAGGTCACCAATTCCTTCCTACAAGTCAGCCAAAAGAAGGAGAGAGGTTTGCACATTGCTTGGAAAAAAAGTGTCTAGACTAGCTGTGTCTTGCTGGACAAATTCAAAAAAGTACAAAGTCAGTTAAGGTAAAAGAACTAGTCAGAATAACAACAAAAAAAGAAGAGTAGGTTATGAGAGAAATGTCAACAAATTTAAAATAGACTCTTTAAGAAGGTAAAGAAGCAAAGAGCTATGTAAAATGTGAAGGAAGGACAAGAAAAGTAAAAGGATATGAACGTTTGTCTAAGTTTAATGTCTTAGAAATAATAGGCACATCCCAAGTGCTGGCAAAGAAAAACAGTCCCCTGCCAGAACACATAACCAAAAAACAGATTGGCTTAACATAAGCACCTGCAAGATCGCCTAGGGAAGAGAGCAGCCAGTGCTAATATCATTGAGACCTGCAGGGGGCAGTGTGTGCTCACTCAGCTAGAGTGAGGACACTTCTGCGGTCCTCCAGGCCTCCCTTGTCAGCAGAAGTCAGGAGGGAAGAGCTCGTGCATTCAGAGCAGGACCCATCCCCAATGTCTGCAGGACTCCACGCCTCCTTCAGCAGGGCTGAGTGGGAATCCCAGATGTGCATGCTCTGGGCAAGAGCTCACACTCCTCCTCTCCTGCACCCTTGCAGCTGCCTCATCACTCTGCCTGGGGCCCATCAGGATGAATCTCACTGGGCACTTTAGCCCCGTACATGCAGTCACTCAAATCATCCTCATTCCCAAGCTCTAATCCCCTTTCAGCTTGTACATCACCTTTTCTCACCCCATCTTCCATAACTCCTGAAACCTGTCCACAGTGCCCCTGGAGCTCAAGGTCATTCATCAGCAGAATATTCTGCATCCTCACCGTCTATAATGAATGTTCTCTTCATCCTCTTGCTCTGCAGTGTAATTCTCATCTGAGGATACTGCTTTCTTTGCACTCCTCTCAAGAGGTATTTGCTGCTCTCCTACAGCCCTTGTATCACTGGGAGTGGAGGTGAGTTCCATGCTCTGTGTTCCCCATTGCTAATTCTAAATGCTCTCTCTTCCATAACATGAAGAGTCTATATTCCACAACCGCTCTGTATAGGGACATTTCATTGATGATTATTCCAGTGCCCTAAGATCAGTTCCTCGATGTTATCTTCTCCATGAACTTGTTGTCCATTCTATCCCAGCCATTCCCTTCCAGGGTTGTCTTCTAGAGGTTGTCATTACAATAACCAATCCCACCATAATTTCAATTTCAGATATTCCATTCTCTGACCACACCTCCTTCCTAACCCAGATTTTCCAGAACACAGAGCCAGCCTGAGGCAATGCATGTGTGCTGATGCTTTATTGGGAAAGAAGCAAGAGTGAGGAAAATGGAGCAGTCAGGCAGGGAAGTCGGGAGAGCACCTACAAGGTGGTGCTTTTCTGAGCTGGCACCATCTTCATAAGCATGTTCAACTGGGTTTCTCACAGGATAGCTCCAGAAGAGTCATATGGAACCACTGCATCTAAAAACCAATCTATTAGGGGAGGAAAAGGAAACCATTTATCTGTGAGTACCTTTCCTTGTTCTGTCTCTCTTTGGCCAAAATCCTCCCCGTGGGACAATAATTCCTTACAACCTGTAGGTTGTGTACTTGACCACTGTGGGAAATCATTGGGGAAGCCAGAGTCCCCAGGGGTCCAGTCAGGTCAGCTGCAGCTGCTGTGGCACCTATGGCAGTGGATATGGTAGAAGCTGACGCCTGGTCCTAGACCCTGAGGAGAGGCTGTGGTGACCAGAGCTGGGAGATATTGTGGCCAGGGCTATGACCACTGGAATGAAATAAGCTATCCCTCAGGCCAGTCTAGCCAGAAAACCTAGGGCAAGTGGCCTAGGTTCCAAGGGGGAGGAGTGGGCAAGTCAGGTTGAGCACATCTGCGGTGAAGTAAACTGGATCGTGTACATCTATACATTATACCACCTAGATCTGTTTATACCCATTTATGTCTGGATCTTGTGTTAGAAAAACATGATGCTCTCACTTTTTCCCCAAGAGAGGAAGTTTAAATCCAATTCTTCAAGCTGATGACCAGTTGCATCTGTTTAAAAAGGGGCTATAAAACCAAGTTACATCCCTTTATTACAGCTGGTACCAGGGCCATAATTGATAGTCATCATTTCCCTGTTCTACCAACTATTCTAGGTTTCTCTCACCCTCAGTCTGCCCTTTGGTTAATCTGGGTTACTTGGCTGGTTAAGTGATCCAGACCTTCAGTCCTCTTGCCTTGCTCTTGTCAGGCCATGGTTGCTGCAGTTACCCATTCAGAGTTATCACTGGGCACAGAAGCATCAAGAGATGGCCCAGTGAATCCCCTGAATTCCAGACATACTCTTCCTTTTTCCATTATGAAATGGCAACCATTGCTATTCATGTGAATCAGGGTCAACTATTCTGCCAGTACAGAAACATCTTTCTTTGTCTGCTAGTCCACTGGACATGAGGAGCCCAGAGTGGCCCAACCATGGTCCCAGCTTCCAGTTCCCTGTGGTGGACACACACAGACACACACACACACACACACACAGAAGAATTTGTCAAGGCCTGAGATTACAGAACAGGAAACATGAATACTGCAAGTGGGTCATTGAGAATAATCAGGGACAATTCGACTTCTACCATCTAGGAGTTGCCCAGACCTACATATTTCTAGCTATTGAGGAAACAAAATCCTCCTCCTCCCCAGCATCACAATAGTAAAGCATTCCTGAGGGAATTGCAAAGATGAATACCACCTACAGAGCTTGAAAGATGCAGAGTACTTATTCCTACCACAATCCCATTTAATTTGTCCTTTTGGCAGATGCAAAAGCTTGATGGATTTTGGAGAAAAACTATGGATTATGATAAATGTAATCAGGTAGTGAATCCAATTTCAGCCACAACCTGGATGTGGTATCTTTACTGGAGCAAGTCAGTATAGCCTTCTACATCTGGAAAATGTTTTTTTTTTTTAACTCAAAAGCAATCTTCCTTCAGGTGGCATGACAGCTATATTACTTCAGTATTTTTCCTCAGGCCTATGTCAACCTCCTGCTCTCAGGGCTTAGTGTAGCCAGAGGGGACCTCGATCATCTTGATAGCCCGTAGAACGTCATTCTGGTCCATTACATTGATGATATTACGTTATTTGGACCAGCTGAGCAGGAAGTTAGCAAGGTTTTCAGATACTTTGGTAGAACATGTCGATTGAAAAAAAAATGCACAAACTAAAAATTGAGAATTATGTTTTTTTGTTTTTTTTTATTTATGGCTGTGTTGGGTCTTCGTTTCTGTGCGAGGGCTTCCTCTAGTTGCGGCAAGTGGGGGCCACTCTTCATCGCGGTGCGCGGGCCTCTCACTATCGCGGCCTCTCCTGTTGTGGAGCACAGGCTCCAGACGCGCAGGCTCAGCAATTGTGGCTCACGGGCCTAGTCGCTCCGCGGCATGTGGGATCTTCCCAGACCGGGGCTCGAACCCGTGTCCCCTGCATTGGCAGGCAGATTCTCAACCACTGCGCCACCAGGGAAGCCCGAGAATTATGTTTTTTTAAAAAATTTATTTATTTTTATTTTTTGGCCACGCAGCTTGTGGGATCTCAGTTCCCTGACCAGGGATTGAACCCAGGCCATGGCAGTGAAAGTCCAGAATCCTAACCACTAGGCCACCAGGGAACTCAAGAATTATGTTTTATTTGGCGGACAAAATTGCGGACTTAAGCCCGGGACAGAGCCTCTCAGCTCTGAGAGACTGCCCCGAAGAGGTAAGGGAGGAGCCATGATATATAGGAGTTTTTGCAACAAAGACTGGTACAGTAGTCAGAACATCAAAAGATTACTGTTAAAGAAAACCAGATATACCAAGTTAAGGAATTTCGTGCTTTTCTATGTATGGGAAGATGCAAGAGTCTGGGCTCAATGAAATCATTCCTTTGATCTGCACCTCAGCTCTCTGGAGCGAGTATCCTGTGCTTTCTCATCCTGAGTCTCCTCACTGTGCACTGTGGATGGGGTGGGGTGGGTGTGGGGGGGTGTGGCTGCAGCGGCTGACCACTAGATGGCGGGCATCCTGCTTCTAGTGTGAGTTCCCTCAGGGCTCACTGTCAGTGTTGACTGTAATGTGATGACTTGATGGCTGCCACATCCTTTGTTTACTGATATGGCAGGTAACATTTTTTCATTGATAAATGCATGCGTGCCAGAGGATGGGAGAGAAACCCTGTGAAAATCTGGGGACCTGACACATAGATGAAGCTTCTAGCGGTGCCGTTGCCTGGGGCATGTTGAAGTTTAGCTTTTAAAATGAGAGGCAGCTTGCTTCACCTTGCACTGACCACCATGAATCAAGAGGCACAAAGCTTGGTAGGCCTATCTGGAATTTGGAGACAACGTATATGTACTACACTGGTGCATGTTGCTGCAACCCATTTACCAAGTAATCCACAAGGCTGCCAGTTTTGTCTGTTGTTTAAGCCACCCAGTCTGTGGTATTTTGTTAGGGCAGCCCAAGCAAACTGATACATGAATACGAGCATATCTTGGAGATATTGTGCCTTCAATTCTAGACCACCACAATAAAGTAAATATCACAACAAGGCGAGTCACGAATTTGTTGGTTTCCCACTGCATATAAAAGTTATGTTGGGCTTCCCTGGTGGCACAGTGGTTGAGACTCTGCCTGCCAGTGCAGGGGACATGGGTTCGAGCCCTGGTCTGGGAGGATCCCACATGCTGCGGAGCAACTGGGCCCGTGAGCCACAATTACTGAGCCTGCGCGTCTGGAGCCTGTGCTCCGCAACAAGAGAGGCCGCGATAGTGAGAGGCCTGCGCACCGCGATGAAGAGTGGCCCCCGCTTGTCACAACTGGAGAAAGCCCTTGCACAGAAACGAAGACCCAACACAGCCATAAATAAATAAAAATTTAAAAAAAAAAGTTATGTTAACACTATATTGTAGTCTATTAAGTGTGTAATAGCATTATATCCAAAACCAATGTAGATACCTTAATTAAATAATCCTTAATTGCTAAAAAATGCGAATCGTCATCTGACAATGCAGCGTTGCCACAACCTTCAATTTGTAAAAACAGATGCAATATTTGCAAAGCTCAATAAAACAAGGCATGCCTTTTGTCAATTATATTTATTGCAAATACTGTCTCTTTTCTCCTCAACTCCTTGCAAGCTCCATGAGTACCTGTTATGGTTATCTTTTACAGTGTAACATATAATAGATAGTAACTCTTACCCAAAAACTTAACGACTTAAAACAACAATAATCATTTACTTGGCTCGTGAATCTGCAATTTGGGCAGTGTTTGATGGGGACAGTTCATCTCTTCACCACACAGCATTAGCTGGGGTGGTTTGACGGGGGCTGGAGAATCACTCATGGCTGGCGAGTGGGTGCTGGCTGGCATCTGGCTGCTCAGCTAGGGCTATAGGCCGAGGGCCTCAGTTCCTTCCCATCTGGGCTTCTCTATGGGTCCGCTTGACTTCCTCATAGAATGGCAGCTAGATTCCAAGAACAAGTATTCCAAGAGACAGGAAATGGAAGCTACCAGTGTCTTTTAAGTTCTGAGCCGGCATGTGAGCTTATTCTATTCAAGCAGTCACAGAGTCTTCCCAGATTCAAGGGAAGAGACAGACCCCACTTCTTGATGGAGGAATGTTAAAGAATTTTCAGACAGCACAGCACCTAAACATTTTGTTTCCCGGATTTGCCGCCCTTTCCTGTGCAGGCCCATGACAGCAACGGAAAGACCCTGCTACTGATGAATGATGCTCATGCTCCCGTATCCAAACTCCCAGGAATTTCTCATATCTCCTCCTCTCTCCCTATCCCAGCTCCTCAAGGGCATTTCCTCTCCCCTAATTTGGATTGTTTTTCGGATCTCCAGAGCTGAAGACCTTCCTGCTATCCACTACACCATCCCAGCAATCTGAAGGGTGTATCACCTCCGCTGTAGATAAACTTAGAATTCCTTAGCACTGCTTATAAAGCTTCTCACAAAGCTAATTCCAACCTACCTTTCAGCCTCATCTCCCACCATTTGGTCTCTTCTGTCCCATGCATTCATGAGTTCTTGACAGCCCAGAGGGGTAGATTCCCTGACAGAGGAAAAATAAATAATGCCATAACTTCATGCTTTTGTATACTGTCTTACCTCTATTGGAAATGCCAATCTCTCTTTACATAACACAGTAGTTCTCAGATATTTTAGTCTCAGGAATCATTTATACTCCTAAAAGGGTTGAGGAAAAAAAAGACATTAATAATTTTTACAACTTCATCAAGGATATTCTTAAGGGAAACTGGTCTTTTAAAATGTTTACTGCGAAGGCATGGCAGTGAAGAATAAGATGACATTTGGTGCCACTGCTCGGATTCATACTGAGGTACTAGCACCTTCCCACCCCCACTTTTGCACTATCAATGCAAATGTCAATACAGTGAAAAAGGCAAATAATATCAGTATTATTACAGAAATAGTTTGACCTTGTAAATTCTCTCCAAAGGCTTGGGAACCCCCAGCAGTCCACAGACCACACTTCAAAAATGACTGACCTCACAAACTCCTATTCATTCTCCAAAGCCTCCTTAAACGTTTCCTCCTCTGAGAAGCTTTCCCCTATGTCTCCTAGGCATAGTTAGTTGCTTTCCTCTCTGGACTCACACAGCTCCCCTGAACTTACTTCCATTCAAGCATTTATCACAAAAAGTTACAAGCTTGTCTCTTTATTTGTCTGTCTTCCCCATTAAACTAAGAGCCTCTGAAGGACAAGAACTGTGTTTGCTTATCTGAATGTAAACAGCTGAAATATTAAACACAATTTTTTTAAAGATTTTTTTTGATGTAGACAATTTTTAAGGTCTCCCCCCCCCCCACCCCGCCTGATTTATTTATTTATTTAATTTATGTTTTAAAATTTATTTAGTTATTTTTGGCTGCATTGGGTCTTCGTTGCTGCGAACGGGCTTTCTCTAATTGTGGTGAGCGGGGGCTGCTCTCTGTTGCGGTGCGCGGGCTTCTCATTGCAGCGGCTTCTCATTGCGGAGCACGGGCTCTAGGTGCGCGGGCTTCAGTAGTTGTGGCTCAGGGCTCTAGAGCACAAGGCTCTAGGCGCGCGGGCTTCAGTAGTTGTGGCTTGCAGGCTCTAGAGCGCAGGCTCAGTAGTTGTGACGCACGGGCTTGGTTGCTCCGCAGCATGTGGGATCTTCCCGGACCAGGGCTCGAATCCATGTCCGCTGCATTGGCAGGCCGGTTGTCAACCACGGCGCCACCATGGAAGTCCCTTTTAAAGTCTTTACTGAATTTGTTACAACATTGCTTCCGTTTTCTGTTTTGGTTTTTTGGCCCGAGGCATGTGGGATCTTAGCTCCCTGACCAGGGTTTGAACCCGCACCCCCTGCATTGGAAGGCGAAGTCTTAACCACTGGACTTCCAGGGAAGTCCCAAAACACAATTTTGCTAGAGGCCAGAAGATAACCAAAAGGTGATCTGTACAGAGTATTATTATTTCAAAATCTCATTTCCAAAATGCTGCTTGTTCTCAGCTCAGAGACCCTTCTTACCCAGCTTCCCCCTTCCCTGTTCCAAATTTCCTCCAGATCTGTGCTCTTAGATCTCTGGGCTCTTTATGTCTAGTTCAAGAGAGAGAAGCCACTTGATCCCTTCACCTCCTCTTAGTACCTTCTGACTCAGGGAGATAATAGAACCGAGCACATCCACCACAACATTCAGGTATCAAGACAGCACTCACCGTGGGTAGAGATTGACAGAAGGTGTCTCACAAAGAGCAGTTTCAGTAGAACAGAAGGGTAGGACACGGATTGCACCAGGGTGGTGAGAGAATGGGAATTGAGGGATACGATGTGGACTACCCTTTTGAAAAGCTCAACTGAGAGGGGCCCCTAGCAGAAGTTGCCCCAGCTAGAGCAGTGACTCTTGTCCAGGCATCTCACTGGCTCCTGAATTCACTACCCTGCTCCATAATTATCCCATTCCCCACTGGACTACCTGGAGGACAGGATCTACTTCTGCCTCATCCCTGTATCCTCTCCTGTCCCCCAGCACTCAACACAGTAGCTAGCGCATAGCATATTGAATAGTCAGTGAAAGAATGAATGCTGTTATGAGTTTTGGTAGTCATGGAGATGTACTGCTCAGACCCCCTTCAAGGAAGGATTTGCTACCCAGATGCAGAGAGTGTAGTCAGCAGACAGACTGTAGCCATCAGCTCTTTCAGGGTCTGCCTAAGCAGCCCTTACCGGTGATGGAGTGAGGTGGTGGTGGTCAGGGGAGGGGAGATAAAGACTTGGCCATTTCCAGCTGACCCAGGACTCTCGGACAGGCAATAGTCCAGAGTAACTCTGGCCTGGCCAAGGCGTGGGCAGCTCAGTATTTCAGTTCAGTTTCTCCCTCTGCTCAATCCTGCTCCCTCCTCCCGCTGCTTCTCTTTACATGTGTTGATCCTGTTAAACACAATATTCAACTAAGTAACTTTTAAAGATCTTATTGGCTTTATTTAACAATTCATGAATCAGGCAGTGTCCAATCTAGCAGATTAGAAAGGAGCTCCAAGGAGCTGTACAAAATGAAAGATTTTCACAGGCAGAAGGGAGAAGGAACAAGTAAGTCACACTAGGCAAAAAAGCAGATTGGTTATTGCAAGATCGCTTTCCCTACAGGTGCTGCTGGAGGTTTATCAGGCAGATTACCTAAGTAATGCTGGAGATCACCGATTGGCTGGTTTAAGATTCCATTTCCAGGAGAGCTGAAACTGTAATTAAGATAAGTCTCAGTTTGGTGATGTGGAACTTAGCATAAGCAACTCCATTTTGAGCCTGTTGTCTTCTTTTTAACAATTCCTAATAACCATCTTGCACCCAAAACTCCATCTCAACTTCTGCTTCCATAGAACCCATCCTGTGGCAGGAGACAAAAGAGCAAGACAGAGATGCGATTGGGAGAAGGAGTAAGAAGTTTAAGTGTCCAGGGAGAGGGGCCAGCTAAGCAAATCTGTGGCCAGAGTTCACCCTCCTTACTATCAAAAATATGTGCTCTCGAATTTCCTTTGTTCCTTTGCCTTTTAAAGATTTTTCTTCTTCTGTCATCTTTCTAGTAAAGTCATATTTGAAAAATGTCAAACATCTCAGATAAATGTGAGGAAAAGGGAGTTCGCATTGTGCCTGTCCAGTTAGAGAGACCAGAGCCCCTTCAAGCTTGGAGAGGCAGTGATGGTGGTCATCCTACCAGCTCTCAAGGAAAGGCTACTGTGCAGCCAGGATCTGGGAATTCCTTCCCTCGGGGAGTTTTCCTTCCTCACTTTCAATTGTTTGTGGCATTGGTTCAGTTATGTGGGAGTTTACCCTCATACCCCAGTTCGGAATGTATCATATCTACTCAGCACTGTGATAACAAATCTTTTGTTTTTTCTCTTCCTCCAGACCTCAGGCAAACTTCAGAAGTGTCTACTTCATATAGATCTGTTTTTTCCTGCCAGCCAGAATTTTGTAGTGATTAAGAGTCTGCGCTTTGGATTCAGACCATTAGAGCCCTAGTTTTGCCATTTACAACCTGGGTGACACTGACCAAATTATTTAATCTTTCCACACTTTGGTTTTCTTATCTGCAAAATGGAGATAAGATCATGATCATCCTCATAAGATGGTTGTTGGAGTTAAGCAAGGTAACATGTCATAAGCACTAAAAATAGAGTCTTGCTCATAGTACCACTCAGTAAACCCATACACACGTTCATTTGCACAGGGACAGACATAGGGCTACCACTGAGAGACAGCTTTCAAGTTCAAGGCTTGCCCTACTCTACCCTGGGCATCAGGGTAACTGGAGGGATGGAGAGAGGCTGTGCTGCAGGGGTCATTCTCATTGACTAGGCTTATCTATCAACATGACCAGAGCGACAGTTCCTCTGAGACTGGAGTTAGCAACTTGGCAGCCAAAGTGCCTTCCTTCTCTCCTCCCCAGCATCAAGGCAGCAGGAGGCAAGCAGTGTGGAAAGAGGGAGGGAGGGAGGGAGGGAGAGAAGGGAGGGGACCCAACTTTGAGCCCGGTTGGGAAGAGCAGGGCATTAGGTGAGGGCCCAGGAAAGGCTCGCAGAGCAAAATCTTCATGGTGACAATGAGGAAGCACTGGAGTCATTTAATTCTGGGTTCAAATTTTTGGCGCACTACGTACTTGCTTAGAGAACCTAGTAAATTGCTTAACCTCTCTGGTTAACCCACATTTCTCACCTCTTAGCCCCTCCTACTCTACGCTTCAGCCACACCGAACACGCAGTTCCTCAAACATGCATTGCACAAAAGAAAAATGTACTGTCTCAGCAGATTTGCATATCGCGTTCCCTTTACCTACAGTGACCCATTCTCCCAGTGCCCTCACCCCACCCCAGCTGCTGTACTCCCTTTCGTCTGGCCAATTCTGGCTGTTCCTGCAGAACTCAGCTCAGGTGTCACTTCCTTGAGGTCTTCCCTGACCACTACTCAGCCTGCTGTGTGCTCCCAGGGACACCTGAGTTGTCTCTGTTAGAGCACTTACCATTCTGCACTGATGTTTCCTGTTGACTGCAGGCCATCCAGAGTTCCATACCTTGACTGCCATTTCAGTACCTGGTGCCTCACAGCTGTTCAGTAAGTGAGGTTGAATATTATTGAAACTGTGTCAGCTTTAAAGCGTTGGTTGGTTGGGTCAGCTTACCCATAAGCATTCAACAAATATTTGTTGAGAGGAACAGAGTGGGATGGAGTGAAGTTGAATGGAGTGGTGAAAACTCTGATTATGATATTTAGCAGCATTATCTTAAAAGTCCACAAGATGTCAACACAACACTGTAAAACAGCTATACCCCAATTAAAAAAAAAAAAAAATGGAACAGAAGGTGGAAAAAAAAAAGTCCACAAGATGTCAGTGTTTCTACCTGAGAAAAAAGAATGCAATAGTCTGAGATAAAGAACACTCTCACTGATGCCAGAAATTAATTTAAAGTGAATATTGGTATAGAAATAATAGATTGATTTAATTGAATAAGCAATATATGCCCATGCTACAAAATTCAAAGTGTATACATGGAAAGTAAACTCTCTCTCCCTCCCTACTTCTTTCCCTGATCCCCCAGCCCCATTTTGTCTACCCCAAGGGCAACTATTTTTATTGTCCCTCCAGAGATACCCTAAGTGTGTAATCATATAAATGTATTTTTTTCTAAATAACACCAATGATTGTATACAATATAAGTATTCTGTGCCTTGATTTTTTCCACTTAAAATACCTCAGAGTTTTCATATTAAAAGAGATAATATTATTTATATCTTATTATTTATTATTATAATTATCTATACCTTATCTTATTATTATTTATATATTAATATTAAAATAATATTTTTAGCTGTACTAACATATTTACTAAACCTCCTATTATGGATATTCAGGCTGTAACCAATCTCTTGCTATTACAAATATCCCCAAACAACAGGCCTCATTTTACATATGTGCAAGTATATCTATATTTTAAATTCCAATATTGAGATGTTGTCAGCCCTCCATTGAGACTGTACACATTTACACTCCCACCAACAATATGAGTGTCTTTTTCTTCACAAACTTGCCACAGATATATATAATATATATATAGTTATATATATAAAACTTAATATATAACTTAAGTGTATATATATATATATATTTATACTGTAAAATATATTAAAAATATATTTGCCCATCTGATAGGTGAATCATATCTCATTACAGTTTTAAAAAACACTTTACTGGAGTATAATTGACATACAGTAAGCTGCACATGTTTAAAACGTAAATTTAGTCAATTTTGACCTGTTTACCCATGTGAAACCATCACCACAATCAAGATAATAAACATATCCATCACCCTCAAAGGTTTCCTTGTGCTCCTTTGCAATCCCTCCCTCCTACCAACCTTCCTCACCCCTCCCCCATGCAAACATTGGTGTGCTTTGTGTTACTATAGTTTTTATTTTCTAGAATCTTATATAAATAGGGTAATACAGTATGCAGTCTTTTTTTTTTAATCTTACTTTCACTCAGCATAATTATTTTGAAATTCATGCATGTCATTGCGTCTATCAGTAGTTCATTCCTTTTTATCAGTGAGTAGTACTAGGTTGTATGGACACACCACAATTTGTTTATCCATTCTTGTGTTGATAGACATTTAGATTGTTTCCAGTTTGTAACTATCACAAATAAGACAGTCACTTAGAAGCCATATGTTTCTGTTTCTCTTAGGTAAATACCTGGAAGTGGAATGGCTGGATCACACAGTAGGTGTATGTTTAACTTTTAAAGAAACTGCCAAACTGTTTTCCAAAGTGATTGTACCATCTTGTATTCCTATCAGCAGTGAATGAGTGTTTGGTTGCTCCACATTCTCACCATATTTGGGGGTCAGCCTTTTTAATTTTAGACATTCTAATAGATGTGTAATGGTAATTCATTGTGTTTTTAATTTTCATTTTCCTAATGAGTAATGATGTTGAGGGTCTTTTCATTTCACTCTGATGAAGTGTCTGTTCAAATATTTTTACCATTTTAAAATCGGGTTGTTTTCTTATTATGGAGTCTTGAGAGTTCTTTTTATATTCTGGTACCAGTCTTTGATATATGATTTTCAAATATTTTCTCTCCTTTTGTGACTTGTCTGTTCATTCTCTCAACAGTGGCTTTTGAGGAGCAAAATTTCTCAATTTTGACGAAGTCTAATTTATCTCTTTTTTTCAAATGAATGTTTTTTGTGTTTTATCTAAGAAATCTTTGCCTTACTCAAAATCACAAAGATTTTCTCTCTGTTTTCTTCTAGAGGTTTTAGAGTTTAGGTTTTACCTTTGGGTCTATAACCCATTTTGAGATCATTTTTGTATATGGGACAGGATGTGGATCATTATAGTTTTGATTTGTATGTTTCTTATCACAGGTATTGAGCATATTTTCATATGTTTAAATATAATTTTTTTTTCTTGTGAACTCTCCAGTCAAGTCCTTTGTTCCAGGCTGCTATGATTGGATGTGCAGTTCATGTGCTGCTCAAAAGCCTAAGCCAACAGGACTAATGGAAGCAGAAACCTGGCAGCACACTGCTCACTGAACCCCTTTCCCTAATTCACCCCCAGGAAGACCCTGCCTTTACTTTGCACAAGGCGTGGTATAAGCTAGCACAAGCATTGACCCTGTCCATTTATTTATCTCTTGTAGGCGTTCTTTGTATTACTTAGCCCTTCATCACTGTGGTGCAAATATATTTTTCCCAGGCTGTCATTTATATTTTTCACTGTTTATGGTATTTTTCCATCAGGATTGCATTTTACAGAGTCAAATGTATCAGTCTTTTCTATTGTGGGTTCTGAGTTTTGTGTCATGCTTAGAAAGCTTCTCTACTTCAAATTCATTAAAAAAAATACTTTATGCTTTTTCTAGCATTTTTATGGTTTCTTTTTTCACATTTCAACATTTTGATTCAGTAGGCATTTATTTTGGTGGAAGAGGTAAGATAGAAATCCAATTTTTTTCCAATTGGCTCCCCAGTTGTCCCAACACCATTTACTAAATAATTCATCTGCAGGTTTTCATAAACAAAATTCTCATCTTTAGTGTAAAAAGTAGCCATGTTACTCTGCCCAGAGGCCACATGCTACACTTTGATTCTGTGGGAAAGAGGCAGATGAGAAGAAAAGGAGGTGATATAAGAGATTTATTCTACAAAATATTTTCCATGCATGGTTTGGGTTAATGCTCAAGATTTCTACATTTACAACGTGGTACAAAAAAAATCTGTTGTTATAGCAATAACCTTGATCAGGAAAAGGTTAAATTATATTCACTATCTGCTATTTGTTAATACAGGAAAGTGGGCAATGTATTGTATTTGAGAAAAAAATAATGCAGAATATTTTTCACACACACCCCTACAAACATAGATAGAAAACACACACAAAAACACGCTCCCGCATTTCCTTCCTCTGAACGGTATAATGGCTAAGAGTTTGGGCTCTGAGTCAGGCAAATCTGGGAATATTAATAGTATCTGACTCATAGGGTTAATGCAGGCAATTAAGAGAGTTTGCTCATATAAAGTGTTTATTAGCACTGCCTGACTCAGAATAAATCTCAGCATTCAGTACCTATTAACTTCTTCTGTTTTTGTAAGATGCTTAGGTAAGTTTCTCCAAGATTTCTCAGATGTAGTTTACATGTTATCGTTGGGGTATTGTACCTTCATTGACTAGAGAGATCACATGAAAAAAACATATTCAGCAAAACCTGGGAGAAACTTATCTGAGTATTTATATAAATAATAGATGCAGGTAGGTTATTTAGCACAGTGGCTGGAACATAGTAAATAGTTAATAAAATTTAGCTTCTATTATTACTAAAAAAATCCATTCATATCACTTATTCCAAAGAGCTGTGGGAGAGTAGGCACCGAGGTAGGGGTATGACAGTATCCAGCAGGATCCACAGGAAGTGAATTCTGTTTCCAGACCCTATTCATTAACCTCTAGGTATGGTACTAAATATACTTTAAAAGATCTTTGACTAATGAAGGCTAACCAAAATGAACTACTTATCAGCCACTCTTGATATTTGGAAGAATATCTTATTTTTTTTTTTTTTTTTATTCACACACACACACACACACACACTGTATTTTATTTTTACAAGACATAAATAGACTGACACCAAGCATTGTACATGGATGACCACAACAAAAGCAACAATGATTGCAATTACCAAACATGAAACACACTCATACTATGTCATAATATTGACATTCAGTCCAGTAATCCTCCACTGTAACAGCTCCTTTACTTTGCAGTGAAAATTGATTTGTATATTCTTTGCCTCTGAGTCCTTGTGGGATTTTTTTTTTTTTTTAATTCAGACAGAAAGTCACAAAAATTATACTCATCCTCATCAGTTCACTCAGTCCCATGTAATTAATTTTTTTTTCATCTTGATCTTTTGTTAGCACTTTTATGAGTTCATCAGTTTTTCATTAGAGTTCTGAAAATGCTTATTCATTCAGTTCAGCAGTACAGTCAGTTACCAGAAACCTGTACTTGTCAGAGTCTTTTCCATGAATTTCTTGAAGATGAAACCCTTTTATAGGAACATATTTGCAAAATCATCAGAGTACACCCAGAACTGTCTGTAAATGACAAAAGACTTAAAAATGACCACGGTTAAAGATTTGATGAAAGTTCATAATAATGCAGTTGACAAGAAAATTAGTTATTTCTGAGATATACATTTTAAAGTAATAACTAGGATTATTACTTATAACATTATACCAGAACATATAAGATTTTTAGAAATTTCATGTAATGTCTGAAACATTTATATTAACATATTTCCATACATATTTCCATACAAATACAAATATAAGATTTTTAGAAATTTCATGTAATGTCTGAAACATTTATATTAACATATTTCCATACATATTTCCATACAAATACAAATATAAGATTTTTAGAAATTTCATGTAATGTCTGAAACATTTATATTAACATATTTCCATACATATTTCCATACAAATACAAATATAAGATTTTTAGAAATTTCATGTAATGTCTGAAACATTTATATTAACATATTTCCATACAAATAACCCAATGAAAGTTTAGTATTAGTTGTTTTGTTTGTTTTTTTATACTGCAGGTTCTTATTAGGCGTCAGTTTTATACACATCAGTGTATACATGTCAATCCCAATTGCCCAATTCAGCACACCACCATCCCCACCTCACCGCAGTTTTCCCCCCTTGGTGTCCATATGACCATTCTCTACATTTGTGTCTCAACTTCTGCCCTGCAAACTGGCTCATCTGTACCATTTTTCTAGGTTCCGCATACATGCATTAATATACGATATTTGTTTTTCTCTTTCTGACTTACTTCACTCTGTATGACAGTCTCTAGATCCATCCATGTCTCAACAAATGACTCAATTTCGTTCCTTTTTATGGCTGAGTAATATTCCATTGTATATATGTACCACAACTTCTTTATCCATTCGTCTGTTGATGGGCATTTAGGTTGCTTCCATGACCTGGCTATTGTAAATAGTGCTGCAATGAACATTCGGGTGCATGTGTCTTTTTGAATTACGGTTTTCTCTGGGTATATGCCCAGTAGTGGGATTGCTGGGTCATATGGTAATTCTATTTTTAGTTTTTTAAGGAACCTCCATACTGTTCTCCATAGTGGCTGTATCAATTTACATTCCCACCAACAGTGCAAGAGGGTTCCCTTTTCTCCACACCCTCTCCAGCATTTGTTGTTTGTAGATTTTCTGATGATGCCCATTCTAACAGGAGTGAGGTGATACCTCATTGTAGTTTTGATTTGCATTTCTCTAATAATTAGTGATATTGAGCATCTTTTCATGTGCTTCGTGGCCATCTGTATGTCTTCTTTGGAGAAATGTCTATTTAGGTCTTCTGCCCATTTTTGGATTGGGGTGTTTGTTTCTTTGATATTGAGCTGAATGAGCTGTTTATATATTTTGGAGATTAATCCTTTGTCCGTTGATTCATTTGCAAATATTTTCTCCCATTCTGAGGGTTGTCTTTTCGTCTTGTTTATGGTTTCCTTTGCTGTGCAAAAGCTTTGAAGTTTCATTAGGTCCCATTTGTTTATTTTTGTTTTTATTTCCATTACTCTAGGAGGTGGATCAAAAAAGATCTTGCTGTGATTTATGTCAAAGAGTGTTCTTCCTATGTTTTCCTCTAAGAGTTTTATAGTGTCCAGTCTTATATTTAGGTCTCTAATCCATTTTGAGTTTATTTTTGTGTATGGTGTTAGGGAGTATTCTAATTTCATTCTTTTACATGTAGCTGTCCAGTTTTCCCAGCACCACTTATTGAAGAGACTGTCTTTTCTCCATTGTATATCTTTGCCTCCTTTGTCATAGATTAGTTGACCATAGGTGCGTGGGTTAATCTCTGGGCTTTCCATCTTGTTCCATTGATCTATGTTTCTGTTTTTGTGCCAGTACCATACTGTCTTGATTACTGTAGCTTTGTAGTATAGTCTGAAGTCAGGGAGTCTGATTCCTCCAGCTCCATTTTTTTCCCTCAAGACTGCTGTGGCTATTCGGGGTCTTTTGTGTCTCCATACAAATTTTAAGATGATTTGTTCTAGCTCCGTAAAAAATGCCATTGGTAATTTGATAGGGATTGCATTGAATCTGTAGATTGCTTTGGGTAGTATACTCATTTTCACAATGTTGATTCTTCCAATCCAAGAACATGGTATATCTCTCCATCTGTTGGTATCATCTTTAATTTCTTTCATCAGTGTCTTATAGTTTTCTGCATACAGGTCTTTCGTCTCCCTAGGTAGGTTTATTCCTAGGTATTTTATTCTTTTTGTTGCAATGGTAAATGGGAGTGTTTCCATAATTTCTCTTTCAGATTTTTCATCATTAGTGTATAGGAATGCAAGAGATTTCTGTGCATTAATTTTGTATCCTGCAACTTTACCATATTCATTAATCAGCTCTAGCAGTTTTCTGGTGGCAGTTTTAGGATTCTCTATGTATAGTATCATGTCATCCGCAAACAGTGACAGTTTTACTTCTTCTTTTCCAATTTGTATTCCTTTTATTTCTTTTTCTTCTCTGATTGCCGTGGCTAGGACTTCCAGAACTATGTTGAATAATAGTGGTGAGAGTGGACATCCTTGTCTCGTTCCTGATCTTAGAGGAAATGCTTTCAGTTTTTCACCATTGAGAATGATGTTTGCTGTGGGTTTGTCATATATGGCCTTTATTATGTTGAGGTAGGTTCCCTCTATGCCCACTTTCTGGAGAGTTTTTATCAGAAATGGGTGTTGAATTTTGTCAAAAGCTTTTTCTGCATCTATTGAGATGATCATATGGTTTTTATTCTTCAATTTGTTAATATGGTGTATCACATTGATTGATTTGCGTATATTGAAGAATCCTTGCATCCCTGGGATAAATCCCACTTGATCGTGGTGTATGATCCTTTTAATGTGTTGCTGGATTCTGTTTGCTAGTATTTTGTTGAGGATTTTTGCATCTATATTCATCAGTGATATTGGTCTGTAATTTTCTTTTTTTGTAGTGTCTTTGTCTGGTTTTGGTATCAGGGTGATGGTGGCCTCATAGAATGAGTTTGGGAGTGTTCCTTCCTCTGCAATTTTTTGGAAGAGTTTGAGAAGGATGAGTGTTAGCTCTTCTCTAAATGTTTGATAGAATTCACCTGTGAAGCCATCTGGTCCTGGACTTTTGTTTGTTGGAAGATTTTTAATCACAGTTTCAATTTCATTACTTGTGATTGGTCTGTTCATATTTTCTGTTTCTTCCTGATTCAGTCTGGGAAGGTTATACCTTTCTAAGAATTTGTCCATTTCTTCCAGGTTGTCCATTTTATTGGCATAAAGTTGCTTGTAGTAGTCTCTTAGGATGCTTTGTATTTCTGCGGTGTCTGTTGTAACTTCTCCTTTTTCATTTCTGATTTTATTGATTTGAGTCCTCTCCCTCTTTTTCTTGATGAGTCTGGCTAATGGCTTATCAATTTTGTTTATCTTCTCAAAGAACCAACTTTTAGTTTTATTGATCTTTGCTATTGTTTTCTTTGTTTCTATTTCATTTATTTCTGCTCTGATCTTTATGATTTCTTTCCTTCTGCTAACTTTGGGTTTTGTTTGTTCTTCTTTCTCTAGTTTCTTTAGGTGTAAGGTTAGATTGTTTACTTGAGATTTTTCTTGTTTCTTGAGGTAGGCTTGTATAGCTATAAACTTCCCTCTTAGAACCGCTTTTGCTGCATCCCATAGGTTTTGGGTCGTCGTGTTTTCATTGTCATTTGTCTCTAGGTATTTTTTGATTTCCTCTTTGATTTCTTCAGTGATCTCTTGGTTATTTAGTAACGTATTGTTTAGCCTCCATGTGTTTGTCTTTTTTACGTTTTTTTCCCTGTAATTCATTTCTAATCTCATAGCGTTGTGGTCAGAAAAGATGCTTGATATGATTTCAATTTTCTTAAATTTACTGAGGCTTGATTTGTGACCCAAGATGTGATCTATCCTGGAGAATGTTCCGTGCGCACTTGAGAAGAACGTGTAATCTGCTGTTTTTGGATGGAATGTCCTATATATATCAATTAAATCTATCTGGTCTATTGTGTCATTTAAAGCTTCTGTTTCCTTATTTATTTTCATTTTGGATGATCTGTCCATTGGTGTAAGTGAGGTGTTAAAGTCCCCCACTATTATTGTGTTACTGTCGATTTCCTCTTTTATAGCTGTTAGCAGTTGCCTTATGTATTGAGGTGCTCCTATGTTGGGTGCATATATATTTATAATTGTTATATCTTCTTCTTGGATTGATCCCTGGATCATTATGTAGTGTCCTTCCTTGTCTCTTGTAACATTCTTTATTTTAAAGTCTATTTTATCTGATATGAGTATAGCTACTCCAGCTTTCTTTTGATTTCCATTTGCATGGAATATCTTTTTCCATCCCCTCACTTTCAGTCTGTATGTGTCCCTAGGTCTAAAGTGGGTCTCTTGTAGACAGCATATATATGGGTCTTGTTTTTGTATCCATTCAGCCAGTCTATGTCTTTTGGTTGGGGCATTTAATCCATTCACGTTTAAGGTAATTATCGATATGTATGTTCCTATGACCATTTTCTTAATTGTTTTGGGTTTGTTTTGTAGGTCCTTTTCTTCTCTTGTGTTTCCCACTTAGAGAAGTTCCTTTAGCATTTGTTGTAGAGCTGGTTTGGTGGTGCTGAATTCTCTTAGCTTTTACTTGTCTGCAAAGCTTTTGATTTCTCCATCAAATCTAAATGAGATCCTTGCCGGGTAGAGTAATCTTGGTTGTAGGTTCTTCCCTTTCATCACTTTAAGTATATCATGCCACTCCCTTCTGGCTTGCAGAGTTTCTGCTGAGAAATCAGCTGTTAACCTTATGGGAGTTCCCTTGTATGTTATTTGTCGTTTTTCCCTTGCTGCTTTCAATAATTTTTCTTTGTCTTTAATTTTTGCCACTTTGATTACTATGTGTCTCGGCGTGTTTCTCCTTGGGTTTATCCTGTATGGGACTCTCTGCGCTTCCTGGACTTGGGTGGCTATTTCCTTTCCCATGTTAGGGAAGTTTTCGACTATAATCTCTTCAAATATTTTCTTGGGTTCTTTCTCTCTCTCTTCTCCTTCTGGGACCCCTATAATGCGAATGTTGTTGCGTTTAATGTTGTCCCAGAGGTCTCTTAGGCTGTCTTCATTTCTTTTCATTCTTTTTTCTTTAGTCTGTTCTGCAGCAGTGAATTCCACCATTCTGTCTTCCAGGTCACTTATCCGTTCTTCTGCCTCAGTTATTCTGCTATTGATTCCTTCTAGTGTAGTTTTCATTTCAGTTATTGTATTGGTGATCTCTGTTTGTTTGTTCTTTAATTCTTCTAGGTCTTTGTTAATCATTTCTTGCATCTTCTCAATCTTTGCCTCCATTCTTATTCCGAGGTCCTGGATCATCTTCACTATCATTATTCTGAATTCTTTTTCTGGAAGGTTGCCTATCTCCACTTCATTTAGTTGTTTTTCTGGGGTTTTTTCTTGTTCCTTCATCTGGTACATAGCCCTCTGCCTTTTCATCTTCTCTATCTTTCTGTAACTGTGGTTTTTGGTCCACAGGCTGCAGGATCGTAGTTTTTCTTGCTTCTGTTGTCTGCCCTCTGGTGGTTGAGGCTATCTAAGAGGCTTGATGGGAGGCTCTGGTGGTGGGTAGAGCTGACTGTTGCTGTGGCGGTCAGAGCTCAGTAAAACCTTAATCCACTTGACTGTTGATGGGTGGGGCTGGGTTCCCTCCCTGTTGCTGTGGCGGTCAGAGCTCAGTAAAACCTTAATCCACTTGACTGTTGATGGGTGGGGCTGGGTTCCCTCCCTGTTGGTTGTTTTGCCTGAGGCAACCCAACACTGGAGCCTACCGGTGCTCTTTGGTGGGGTTAATGGCAGACTCTGGGAGGGCTCACGCCAAGGAGAACTTCCCAGAACCTCTGCTGCCAGTGTCCTTATCCCCACGGTGAAACAGAGCCACTACTCGCCTCTGCAGGAGACCCCCCAACACCAGCAGGTAGGTCTGGTTCAGTCTCCCCCAGGGTCACTGCTCCTTCCCCTGGGTCCCGATGCACACATTACTTTGTGTGTGCCCTCCAAGAGTGGGGTCTCTGTTTCCCCCAGTCCTGTCAAAATCCTGCAATCAATTCCCACTAGGCTTCAAAGTCTGATTCTCTAGGAATTCCTCCTCCCGTTGCCGGACCCCCAGGTTGGGAAGCCTGACGTGGGGCTCAGAACCTTCACTCCAGTGGGTGGAATTCTGTGGTATAAGTGTTCGCCAGTCTGTGAGTCACCCACCCAGCAGTTATGGGATTTGATTTTACTCTGATTGCGCCCCTCCTACCGTCTCACTGTGGCTTCTCCTCTGTCCTTGGACGCGGGGTATCCTCCTTGGTGAAGTCCAGGGTCTTCCTGTCAATGATTGTCCAGCAGCCAGTGGTGATTCTGGTGCTCTCGCAAGAGGGAGTGAGAGCACGTCCTTCTACTCCGCCATCTTGGTTAATCCTCCTAGAATATCTTATTTTAAAATTATATCTTTTGCTTCTGTTAACTGACCATATAACTTGTAGAAAAAAATTGTTTTCAAAGGTTTCCACTGGAATGCCATGAGAGGATCTGGGGCTCTAGCCATCATCTTCCATGCAAGCATGAAGATTCTTTGAGAACTCACATATTTTACCTTCAAAAAAATCATGTAACTTTTGTATTTGAATTCATACCATTGAATGCTCTTTGAACTGAATGATGCCTATCCAAGATGGAGAGCAGCATGATGTGGCGGAAGGAGGCTTTGGAATCACACAGACCTGGACTGGCATCCTAGAGCCATTACTCACTAGTTTATGACATGGACAAGTCACTGAACCTGTTTCTCCATCTGAAAAATGGGGGCAAAATCCTACCTCATAGTTATTGTCAGAATTAAATAAGAACATACATGCCTTCTCTGTGCCAGCCACTGTGCAAAGTGCTTGGGATACATAAATAAGACATGGACCCTATCCTCAAGGACTTGACTCTAGTAAATCACTTAACATGGTATCCAGCATATAGTAGGTGCTCAACAAATATTTTGTTGAAAGGACTAATAAATGAATAGCAGACCCTTAATACATGTCAGTTTCTTATTTCCCCTGCCTATCCCAACTACCAACTGATTTGAGGGAGAAAATAGACTAAAGTACATCTCCCTTAAAAACATTTTATTTTGAATTAATTTTAGACTTACAGAAAGGTTGCAAAAATAGTACAAAGAGTGTCTTTAGGAAAAAAATATATAATCCAAATAATTTATTACTTTAATGTAGGAGGAACATAAATGAAAGAGTTCTTTTAATGGGCTCAAGTACAATTGTAAAACATGGGAAAGGCTTTTTATTTTTATTTTTTAATAAGATTGAGATTCCTTTGATAATTCAAGTCCTGCTTACTTTGAGAACTTTTTCTCTACTTAAATTCACTTAAAGTTACAAAGAAAATTCATTGGAATCTTTGCCATGGAACTTTTACCATTTCAGCAATCAGATATTCAAAACATGATATTCGTCGAATTTCTAAGCAACAATATTAGTTTTACCTTTTTAGATATAATAACAATAGCACTTGATGGCATTGAGCATACTACAGTTTTAGTTAGAAAAAATTTCGATTGCAAAGCATAGTGTTTACAATTTAAAATTTATTGCTATAAAACATCTTCATGAGTATTAGAAAAATTGCCCACCATGGACCCAGAGTCTAAAACAAATGACACAATATTTAAATAAAAATTTAAGAAAGACCATGGGAATATTATACATATATATAACAAAATCGTATTTTTTTCTGTCCAATGGTCACTCACATTACATTTGCGATAATGGTAAATATGGGCCAGTGAAATTTCTTGCCAGCTTGAAGATTCTTTGAGTATCTGCATGGGTGGTGTAAAGCGTTTATGAGAAAAATATTTGGTATATTTCAATATGAAAACTTTCCACTGTGTGAATCTTAAGAATCTTATTTTGAAATGGCAAGCCTATATCCCGTGTCAAAGTAAATTGATACCTAAAATTATAGCTTGGCAAAAGCAAATAGTGCAAAGTGAATAAAGAAAATGTTATTATAAAGCCACATTAACTATAAATGAAAAGAGACTGAAAAGGCATATCAACTAATGTGTGAACCTTATTTGCATCCTGAGTCAAACAAACTATAAAAAATGATATCTATGAGAGAATTAGAAATTTGAACACTGACTGGATATTTTATGTTAAGAATCTACTGCTAATATTTTAGGTGTGACAATGGCATTATGTTTATGTTTGTATGCTGTGATATTTAAAGATAAAGTAATAGAAAAAAAAAAAAAAAAAAAAGAGTGTCTTTATATCCCCCACCCCACTTCCTCAATGTTAACATCTTAAATAACCACAGTATAGTGATCAAGAACAGGCAATCAACATTTATACAATATTACTAACTATCAAATTTACTTGAAATTCACCAGTATTCCCACTAATGTCCTTTTTTTGTCCCCAGATCCTATCCATGATCACACAAGGTATTTAGTTTTCATTTCCTTTCATCTCTTCCAGTCTGTAGCAGCTCCTCAGTCTTTCCTTATCTTTCATGACCTTGACTTTTTTTTTTTTGGCTGTGCCATGTGGCATGTGGGATCTTAGTTCCCCGACCAGGGATCTAACCCGTACCCCCTGCAGTGGAAGCACAGAGTCTTAACCACTAGATCGCCAGGGAAGTCCCATGACCTTGACACTTTTGAAGAGTACCACAGTAGTCAGAATTCTAAGGTGACCTCTAAGATTCCCACCTCTGGGTGTACATGCCTTGTGCACACATTGAGAGAAAGAAGAACCTATGAATATGATGAACTATCACTCCTGTGATTCTATTACTTATCATTTGACATTGATTTATCAAAAGAGACACTACCTGGGTGGACCTTCACATTGGCTCCTGTGTTCTTTTGCCAAGACTGTATCTGGTTTTTCTTTCCTTACTTTCTAGCACACAAGATAGTCCTGGGTCATCTTGTATTTTCCCTACCTCAATTATGAAAATAACTATTTCTCCAAAGAGAACTGGTTCCTTTTATTGGAGGATAGTGTTTAGATCTGGGTGGTATGGTGTATTCAGTGTTTAAGGTGTCATTGCTTCTAGACCTTCTCAGGAGACACAGAGAGGGAATATATGGGCTATACTAACCCATACATACTTACATATCTATATTTCTGTATTGATGTATCTGTATATATTTGATTCATTTATTTTTTATTTTTGGCTGAGCCGTGCAGCTAGCAGGATCTTAGTTCCCTGACCAGGGATCGAACCTGCACTCTCGGCAGTAAAAGCGCGGAGTCCTAACCACTGGACTGCCAGGGAATTCCCTATCTGTATATATTTTGTTTTATTTTATTTTATTTTGTATATATTTTAAAACCATGAGTTTATACTGATACCCCTAATTCCAATCCAATGCCACAAGGTTCATTTTAGCTTTCTCTCTTTCCTTACTTATAACTTCTTTCTCTAACAGTGAAAAATCCAGCTTTCATTATCAACCATATATTTAATTATTTGTTTAAAAATGGGTGTGTGTGTTGTTGTTTTTCAGGAAAAGTGTTTTCTTTAGAAGCCTATAGAATGGTCTCCAACTCTACTCCATCGGTAGGTGACCACAGCAACTGCATTGATCCTTCACTTTCCACCTCCTCCTAAACCCCACTCCAATATCTCTACTAACCTCATTACAGATTAAATGAAACTGGAGTCCTCTGTGCCCCAACCCAAGAGCTAGAAGCTCAGGGCCCAGGTAGGGTAACGAGAACCTGATATAAATCCTTGCTTTCTGAGCAGACCAAAAGGAAGTCTTCCTGAATTGAAGATCTTTTAAAATGTTATCAATGAGACCTAGGGGGGTTTGAATTGGTTATTGAAGATCTAGAATTCACTGAGTCCTGGCTGATTCTAATGGGTGATTCCCCCATGCTCCCTCACTACTCACTCAGCCAAACATTGATCATTTAACACTCTCAGTACTCCCTACCAAATGCTGATAGTTATTCAACACTGCCTTTTCCCTTCATAGATGTTATTTGTGAAAATCAAATGAGAGAATCAATGGATATGTGCTTGGAAAGTTATGCAGTTCTAAGTATACTGAAGGGCCCTGGAAAGTGTCTGCAGCAGGGGGTTTGAATTCTGCACACTCAGATGCTCTCCATCTTGTGACCCACCTGGTAATGGGAGCTCAGAGACCGCTCTTCCTGCTGTGACCAACCCTATTTGGGAGGCAGAAGCCCTCTAAGAAAACAGGGAGGGTGAAGCTGCTATAGTGAATAGAGTGGCTAAAAAGACAGGATATCCTGGGAATCTCTTAAAATAGGGAGGTCAAAATGCTTTGACTATTGTACTTTTAAAACATTCATTCATTCATTAAACAGCTATTTGCTGAGTGCCTTTACTAAGGGATGGGGAGATGAGAAACCCCATCTCTGCCCACAAGAAGTTTAGAGTAGGGAATCCAATAAACCCCTAGTGCAGGGAATACAAGAGCTGCCATTTCTTGAAGACCTACTGTGAGCCAGGGATGGTGGTGGTCTACATATTATCGCATTTAATACAACCGATTGTCTTGAAGGTAGGTATTATTATCTTTGATAAAAATGAGGAAATTAAATATCAGGCAAAGAAATTTGTCCAAAGTCACACATGTAGTAAATACAAGAGTCATAATTGAAATCCGGGTCTGCCTGGACTCTAAAGTTCATAGTCATTCCCCCACACTAATAAAGTGAGAGTAAGCCATTCACTGAACGAATATTTATTGAGTACCTCTTTTTGTTCCAGACATTGTTCTGGGTGCTAGTGATGTGTTAAAGTGAAAAAATAAAGTCCCTGTGTCGTGGGTCTCACATCTACTGGAGAAAGACAATAAACAAAACAAATAAGTATTTAGTATGTCAGGTGGTTAAGTGCTATGAAGAAAAAGTAGGCAGGATAAGAAAGGGGAAGGAAGATTGCTAATTTAAATAGAGTCATCTGGGAAGGCTCTGATACTGTGAAGTAAGTGCAGGAGCTGGAACTGGCATAAAGAAGAGCTTCCTCCTTTGCCTACCAGTGGGTTCACTCTGGAGAAGAGAGGGCAGGTTGGGGGTGCAGGGAGTCAGAAGACTTGAGCTTTATTTATTGATTTACTGACAAATCCTTTCACTTTTGAGCCTAAATTTCCTTCCCTGTATACGGGAATTATAGTCCTTGCCCAGGTTCCCATATGCAGCTACCATGAGGATGAGATGAGATAGCCCATGTGAAAGCCCTTTGAAAATAAGACAAGCAAGATTAGGCGTCAGCTTTTCAGCCGAAAGGAAGTCTGTGTAGGAAAAGAAAAGGAATTCCTATTTCAGGTGCACCAGTTACCTAGATATCTTTTTGAAAAGCAGTCCCAGGCTGAAAAGAGATATAGGCTAAAAGAAATAAACATAAGTTTCATAATTGGCCTTCGCTGAAGATTCCTGTTTACAACAGTTCGAAATTGCGTCGCACGTTTTAACTAAACTTGGAAAGCGGCTCTGATATTCCAACCTTAACTCTTGATCGCCGCGCCCCTACTTGGTTGTTTCCCTTCTTGCCACGCCCCCCCCCCCCACTCGATCTCCATTTCCCAACATGCCTCGGGCTCCCGTAAGTCGGCAGTCATTCTGGCGCAAGTTCCAGAGCCTTCTGGGAAGTGTAGTTTATTTTTTCCTCCTCTGCGTCAAGATCTAGGGCTGTGGACTACCACTCCCGTGAAGTAGTGCGTAATTCCACTACGCGGCGTCTTCGAACGCGCCGCGGCAGCCATGTTGGACGTGGCCAGCACAGGGGCCGGCACCAGGGGGTTACCGAAGCAGCTGTCATGATGCTGGGGTCCCTGGTGTTGAGGAGAACAGCGCCGGCGCCGCGGCTGCTCCTCCAGCTGCTTAGGTCCCCATCGCTCCGGAGCCGTGGGAGTGCCACCGACCGGAGTGTGACCAGCGGGGGACGCGGGGAGCCTCAGTGGCTGAGGGCAGCCATCGGGGGGCGCCCTGGAACATCGCCGGCCTTACTCACCAGAGGAGGGACAGCCACTGGGGGGAGCCAGAGAGGAGGTACCGAGACCCCCTGCCTCGCAGCCGCCACGTGGGGACGCCTTCCTGGCCCCGAAGACGCTCTCCCTGGACAGGACAGCTGGAACGGGGTCCTCAACAGGGCCGGAATGGGCGTGTGGGCGCTGGCGACGGTGCTGGTGGTACACTGTTACAGCAAGAGCCCGTACAACAAGGGTGATTATCGGGACAGTATGGGTTTGTGGAAGTGGGAGGCGGGAGGAGCGTCCTGACTCCTTATCTTTGGAGGGTGGGAGTTGCATATAGATTTAAACCACCGGAGCCTCAGTCCTGGTAGGACCTAGACATCATCAGGTCATAGAGCAGGCCGAAGAGTTCAGTGTCTCTGAGTTGTATAATTTCCCAAATTGTACAACTATTATTGTATAATAATACAGTTATTACAGGTCAGCCTCCCTTCTTTGAGCATCACTTTGTCCATCTGTACAATGGGAGCATTTTCTCTACCGTATCGCCTGGTTCAGTTCCTCTTTTAAGAGGTCTCCAAGGAACCGCGCGTGTTTTAAGGGCAACCATTAGATGGTTTAGAGAAGTTGCCCTCCCTAAGGTGGCCTAAGAAAGGAAGAGGAGACTTGGTTTCAATGCCAGCTTTGGCCCTGCTCGCCCCTTGCTCCTCTCTAGCTTCAGTTTCCCCGCTTATACAGTGAAGGATGATTTCTCAGTACTCTTACAGTGCTGTTATTTTGACTCTTCTTGGAGTTCAGCAGCGTGGGTGTATCCATCAGGGAGACTCCTAAGGTTTTGCTGTGCCTGGTCTCAGGCATGAGGTGATCTTGCTATGTGGGGCAGTTGGCAGGAGAAGGAAGACAAGGAAGTGGCTCTGTAGAGTCCCAGAGCAGTCATGGGGGCTGGCTGACCCAGGTTGGCATCCCCCCTGGGTGCATGGAGCCGAGCAGGGACTGGGAGAGCAGGCAGAGAGCTAGACTTCTGGCCTACGTGGGTCCAACTACTCAGGTTCTCAGCTTTTCCTCAAGGGAGAAGACTAAGGCATGGTGTTCCTAGATTCCATGCATCCCAAGCTCTGAGATTTTGGACCAAGAGGAGGGACTCCCTTGACATTCATTTGTTTATTCAGCAGATGTGACCAGCTATAAAGGAAGGGCCTTGGATGGGGAGTAAGGACACCTGGGATCTTGTTTTGGTTCTACCTCTAACTCCCATTGTGACTTTGGAGTTTTGCTCCTCCTCACTGGTCCTCTGTTTTCTCATCTACAAAATGAGGGTGTTGAAATAGAACCCCTAAGGGCTCTTCTAGCTTGGGCATGCTATGATTCTATTACTTCCAATATTTTTATGAATACTCTGTGTGTGCCTACTTTGGAGCTTGATGTCGAACTCCTAACTTAACACAATGCCAGTTAAGGGGACAGTGCAGGCAGTTAGACCTGTGGGTCTGGTGAGTGGTCTGACAGTGTGTTGTTGGGGGATCAGAAGGCCAGCAGGGTCAGGAAAGCCTTCCTGAATGGAGACCTTCCTGGAGGATGGGGAATTTGAACTTGAGTTCCGAAGGATAAGGCAAAGATGAAAAGGAGAGTGAATATTGTGAGCTCCATGAGAGCAGCGAGTGCATCTTGATATTTTCAGGTTGATGCCAGCTCCCTTCCTTAATACTTTCACGTTGTTTGTCCACCATAGTCTCTGGTATTTAGTGTAGGTACTTAGTAAATGTACCTTGAGATGGTTTGTATTCTACGCAGAGGTTTCCAGGAACAAAGATAAAGTAGTCGCAGGTCAGCTTGGCATGTATAGAGGCTAGCAGAGTGTCCAGCCTGGTTGGAGGACAGGGGGTCTTTGGAATGAGGTGAGAGCAGATGGAGTGGGGTCTGGATATCAGGCACGAGGGTTTGGAAAGGTTGGAATTCTCCTGTAGGCAATGGAAAGTTGATGAGCAGGGAATGTTCCGAGGCCAGTACGTTTAGAAGGATGGGGGGAAGGTGTCCAAGGTCTTGCCTTAGAGCTTTTGGGGGGCTCCAGATTGGACTTTGTGGCGTGTGAACCCCAGCAAAGAGACTAGGGTCTGTTCACCAAAATAGATAATGACCAAAAACCATGACCAGTTCAATCCTTCGGACCTGCCAGTTACCCTGTCTCCTTACTTTGAGTTGTAAGCTGAGACCCTCAGCGCAGCACAGTCATTACTGCCCTTTAGGAGCCAGGAGGCCCTGGTTCTGATCTCAGCTCATTCCTCACTCCCTCTGTGACCTTGCAGAGGCCACTTCTTTTTGAAGACTGAGGGGAGAGTGGATACAGTAATATCTGAGGAAGGCTTGTTTCCCTTCTAGCTAGGGGCTGCCCAAGCATGCCTGGGTGTGCGTTGGGAGAACAACTGGGGAAGGTAACCAAGGAAGACCTGGCCCTGCAGTCTAGGGCAGGAGGTGAGGTGGAGGCATATGCATAGGTCTGAACCACAGAACTGATTTGTATATGCATGATAAGGTGGATATTGTACACGTGAGGAAACTGAGGCTCAGGAGGTTAGGTAAGTTAGCCAGGTCATACAGAAAGTAAGTGGCAGAGTTAGGACTGGAGCCCGAGTCTGCTCCTTCCACCCTGCTCCAGTGCTTCCTCTCATGTTTTACTGGGTGACTCTCTTGGCTGGACTGAGAGCTCCTTGAGGCAGGGATGGGTATGAGTCTGTCCAGTGCCCATCAGTGGAGCTCAGGACCAGCTGGGCTCAAAGTGTTCCACCGGCCCAGGAAAGAATTGTGCCTCTGCTGACTTTTGAGTTTTTCGAGCCAGGCAGCTTTTCCTTTTGGCCACAAGGTGGTGCCAACAGCCTACAGGCTGTCCAGGCCAGGCCAGACTTAACATTGCCTTTCTGCCAGGCCTGGTGATTCCTAAAGGATTGATTGGAACCCTCTGCTTTGGATCTCCCTTTGTTGGGCTTGGCACTTGGGTGTTTGCAGATTTTTCAGCCATTATTTCATTTCTTTAGTATTTCTTTAGCATCCTTGTGAGGCCGTCAGGGCAGGGATTACTGTCTGCTTTGTAGTCAGGGAAGCTGGGGTTGAGAGGGAGAGGGGCTGCCATAGCACATGGTGAATAGCGGGCAGAGTGTATTGGAGCCTGGCCTCCTGGTCGAGGCTGTCTCCACTCTCAGAGGGGCCCACATCCCTGCCTGCTCCTCCCTATCCTGTCCCTCTTGCTGGGCTTGTGACCTGTGACATCAAGATTCAAAACTAGGCTGAGAAACTGAAGTTGGGGGAGAAAGTGGGGCAAGGTAGGGGGATGATTAATAACAACAGTGATAATCACATAAACCTGCAGAGCTTTATAGCTCATGAAGAGTGAAGGAGTTCACACACTGATTACTGTAGGCCACACGTGGTACTAACACGTTATTTGGATCACCTTTGTGATGAGAGTTAAGCGTTTGGGCTCTAATAGAAAGATGTGGAAGGCAGGTTGTTAACAGAGGCTACCACGTAGGCAGGGGATGACTAGCTTTCTCTTTGTATATCTTGGCATCCTTTCACTTGCTAAAGCCCATGTTTCTGAAGTGCCTCCACTTCCACTGTCTTACTGGGCCCTCCAAGCAGCCCTGAGGGGTAGGTCCTGGCCAGGGATTTGACCAGTGCCCCCTCTCTCTTCAGATGCAGCCCTGATGGAAGCTGTTCGAGCCAACAATGTCCAAGAAGTCAGCAGGTGAGTGTCATATCCCAGGCCTTGCTCTCCCGCGCAGGAGGGCTGAGCGGGATGGGCCCCTTGCTCTGGTGGTGGCTCTGCCTTGGAGGAAATCCTCACAGTGAGCTGGGAACTGAACCCTGTGGCTTCCTTGTAGTCACCGAGTCACTTGGGCTCCTTTGGCCCAGGTCAACCCTTAGATATTTTAAGGTAGAGAATCAGTCCCTGTGTCTTTTTTCTGGCCCCAAACATCCCCGGATCCTTTGGCTGTTTTGTTCTTTGAAGGGTGTGGTTTGGCGTTCCTGTACATCCTGTAGGTTCTTCAATGAATCTTCCAGTTTGTTCTTGTTTCTCTGTGGGATTGGTCACTTGTAATTGCTTGTTGCCTGGATGGGGTGCAGGTGGGCACCAGTGGAGAGGCTTGGAGATTTGAGAGGGAGCTGGAAGAGACCTTTCTGCCAGAGCAGCCTGCCTGCAGGACTGCGTGCACATGTTGGGCCCCTGCCCAGGGGCTGACTGCATTTCTAGCCTCCCTGGCTCAGCTGTTCCCCTAGTGACCACTGGTCAGTTAGATCTGAGACTTGTTCTTGCTCAGGGACAGGACTTGACTCGGGCCTCAGCCTGGTGCCCAGGGCAGGGCAGAGTCTGTGTTCTGGACGGATGTTCAGACGTAGGGCATCAGTATGGGGCTGTTGTTTAGGGGCAGAGGCTTCATTCTTGGTGAAACTAGTGGCCCGCATTAGGCCTAACTTTGGCCATTTTTTTGCCTTTTGTATAGAGCTAGGTGGCCATAGGACACCCTCCCTTCCCTGCCACCATGTCCACATTTTAAACAGGAAGTCAGGTGTTAGGAGAGGCTGTCACTGCACCCAGCGCTGCACACCCGTTGGTGCTCTTCCTCACTCCAGGTGCCTGAACATACAAGAAAGTGTTGAAAGGCAGTCACAGCCCCCATCAAGACTTACTGCTTTGATTCCCTTTCATTTTATCTGCAGCATTATTATTGATTCTCAAGGGTGCTTTTGAGTATTAATGTTCAAGGCTTAGTTTTTAATAAACCACTTTTGGAAGTATGGGCTGAGAGTTGTTTCGTAGCCAAATAAATATGATGGAGCAATAGTTTAATAAACATGCGATGATGCATCTTTAAAACCAAGCACAGATGTCAGCTTGTTGTTACAAGAGCCATTCATAACTGCAGGCAGTGCGTGGCCAGAAACAGATGAGCCTCGTTTCCTTCTGCTGCAGTACGATGGCATGAGGGGGCGGAAAGTGGCTGTGCCCCGTCCTTTAAGGCCTTTGCTGACCCTTTAATCACCTGCTGATGACTGCTGAGGTAACTGCTGCCAGGCTGCTGCTTTCCTCTGGCGAGCCAGTGTAGGCAGTGCATTTACAGAGCAGCAGTGCTGTGAATCCACCTTTCCATTATCTAGGGGAGGCTGAGTTTACTCTGTTCCATTGGGCCCCCAAGGGTTGATTGATTTAGCTCTTTCAAATACACATTTTTCTCATTAGCAGGTAAACCGCTGCCCCAAAATTACAGGAAGTGATTGAATTTATGTTGTGTGTGTGATTCAGAACATTCATCCTTGCCTGTGTGGATAGGGTCTGTAGGGACTTTCCTGTGTGTCACCAGTCTCTAACCTGCCTTTCTCCTGCCTCCTCTTGTCCTATCTCTCTTGGTCATGATGACTCAATCAGAATCTCCCTTCACCCCTCGTGAGGGGGTCAGAGATGAGCAAGGCACAGACCCTGCCCCTCAGAGCTGACAATCTCCCCCCTCCACCACCACCTGGTCTCAAGGAAACAAACATGTAACCTACCAATCACAGTTCTTCCCAGTCAGAGAGCTAGACCTACAGGTAGGGGTGGGGAGAGCCCGACCACCCTTGCTAGAAGGAAGCTTTCTTGAATTCCTACCACAGGTCCTTGTTTAGCCTTTTTACGCCCTAGACTCTGCACAGGTGCTTAACGCTACCCCTAATTTCTTCCTCTGTGTGTCCTGGCCTTTAGTTCTGCCCAACAGACCTGCTGATACCAGGATAGAATTCCATTCTCAATTTTAAAAAAATATTTACTATAGTTTATACGTGGTTGGGTCACCATGTGTATGATGTGTGGTTAAATCAGTATTTGGAATAAAACTCAGACCTGGTAATAATATTGTCCTCTACCCTCCTTTCCTCCTTGCCCTCTCTGGATTCTATGCTGTGTGTGTCTCTGCCTTGATGGCCCCCTACCTTCCGCTGGCCCCAGAGCCTTGGGAGAGCTCTGGATAGTGAAGGGCAGCAATCTGAAGCTCTTCTGCTCAGAGGCGGGACATTTCATCATCCTCTTTAAGGATACTCTGGAATCTGCAGTTCCTAGGTTCTAGGTGTGGGCCCTCCACACAGATGGCTCTCTGTACACGGTGCTCATTACCCTCTGCTTAAAGCCTCCCAGCGTCAGCTCAAGTCCTACAGCCCTTGTGAAGACTTCCTTGACTCCTCCCAGCTGAGTGTGATCTTCCCGTTGCCCCACACCTGCCTGCTGGTCTGGGAAGGTACGTGGGTCATCTAGGAAGAGCCGTGTTAGCCATGGCAGGAGAGGAATCCTTTGCTAGAAGAGAGGTTGGAGGTCAGGTGGGAGAAGCAGGGCTGAACATCAGGACTGAGGAGGCACTCAGCCCATGAACAGGAAAACCAGTGCGGTTCCCATGCTGCCCAAATCAGGAACAGATGAGGAATCCTCATGCAGCAAGCCAACAGCTCTGGACAGCCACCTGAAGTGTGGGCACTGTTGACCTGTTTTATGTAGAGCTGGCTAACCGTTTGTGGTATAGGCCTGCCTGGCTAAAGGGGCAGGGAAGGTTCTGCCACTCGCCACACTCTTTTTTATATTAAGAAGGTTTGGGCTAGACTTCACCTTAAACCACTGGATTGTGTGCCTCCCCAGGGCAGGGACAAGGTCTGATTTCCCACATGTCTTATCCTCTTCTCCAGCATAGTGAAAGTTGGGGAAAGCTGCTTTTTTTTTTTTTTTTTTTTTGATTTCTTAACCTTGAGGCGCTTAAAGGCTTAGGTTTTTTGTTTTTGTTTTTGATTAATTTTATTTTTGGTTGTGTTGGATCTTCGTTTCTGTGCTAGGGCTTTCTCTAGTTGTGGCAAGTGGGGGCCACTCTTCATTGCGGTGCGCGGGCCTCTCACTATCGCGGCCTCTCTTGTTGCGGAGCACAGGCTCCAGATGCGCAGGCTCAGCAATTGTGGCTCATGGGCCCAGCTGCTCCGCGGCATGTGGGATCTTCCCAGACCAGGGCTCGAACCCGTGTCCCCTGCATTAGCAGGCAGATTCTCAACCACTGCGCCACCAGGGAAGCCCCGGGAAAGCTGCTTTTTACTGACTTTTCAGCAAACCTGAAACAGGCAATCCAGAGTCTTATTTCCATACTCCCATTGGCTATATCAGAGGAAGGCTGGGTCCCTTTTTCTTCCCATTGTCCTCGCCTCCTTTCTCCCTGTGTGGCAGCTGTTTCCTTCCTCCCCCAAGGCACTTACACCTTGTTAGCAAGTTCAGGTCTGGCTCTTCAGGAGTGGAAGCCCAGGCCTGAGGCCCCTGTCCCACCTGTCAGCAGCATGAGCAGGTGGCCCTGCTCCTGGGCTCAGCCCAAACCCAAGCCTGGCTTCTGGACTCAGGAACCACTCACCCGAAACCTAGGGCACAGGGCAGTCTGAAGGCACATCTGTCCAACCTCGGGCTGAGCCATGTGAGGAGCTGTCGGGGCTGGCAGAAGTGAGGCCTCCTGTTCTCCCAGTGGAGATCACATTTCCTTTCGAACAAACTTGGGTGAAAGACTATACCCCTACCCACTTCCCTTCTCCCGGCAGGGAGCTGGACCTTTGCTGAGTGCTTTTTTTGTTGCTTTTTTGGTTTTTTAAAAATTTATTTATTTTATTTTTGGCTGCGTTGGGTCTTTGTCGCTGCGCGCAGGCTTTTCTCTGGTTGCCGCGAACGGGGGCTACTCTTCGTTGCGGTGCGCTTCTCATTGCAGTGGCTTCTTTTGTCGCGGAGCATGGGCTCTAGGCGCACGGGCTTCAGTAGTTGTGGCTCGCAGGCTCTAGAACGCAGGCTCAGTAATTGTGGCACACGGGCTTAGTTGCTCTGCGGCATGTGGGATCTTCCCGGCCCAGGGCTCAAACCTGTGTCCCCTGCATTGGCAGGCAGATTCTTAACCACTGTGCCACCAGGGAAGCCCTCTGCTGAGTGCTTAACTCAGTTGTTTCCATCCGCCCAAGTGCTTTTTAAAAGAAGGATGTCTGATGGTGTCATTCTTGGACTGCAGACTGCCTGCCCTTTCTCTCCAGGATTCATTTGTTCATTTGACAAAATTTTACTGCGCACCTGTCATATGCTGGGTTGTATACTTGGCACAGGGGACATCTGACCACTCATGATTCCTCCCCTCAGTGAAGGAGTCTGGGGAAGACTGTGGTAACACAGTGTGATCACTGCTGAGACAGGAGGCCAGCATATGCCACTAACCAACCTGGGGGACCAGAGAAAATGTCCTAGAGGAAATGACACCTCTCGGACATTTCCTAGTGAAAAAGATTAGAGTCTTAAAATATCAGGAGGGTTTAACAAATAGAAGGAGAAGGCATTCCAGGTAAAGGGAACAGTGTAAGTGATAGCACTGAGGCAAGAAACAGCCTAGAGTGTGTGGGAGGAGGGGAAATTACATACTGTTTGGTGTTGCTGGATCACAGCCTGAGGCCAGGAGAGACTGGAGATAGGAAGGGACCTGGTCATGGAGGGCATTGTCCATTTGTCCCTCAGTCACTCACCTGTCCGGCCTGTCCGTTGTGCCTAGCCCTGAGCTAAATTTGTGTTGGTGGCAACAAAATGAGGAAGGGGAAGCAGTACTTGCTCTGGAGGAGCTCATTGACCCTCTTCTCAGGTGAAGAGGGAGCACATAAGTCAAAAATCGAGAACCAGCAAAACAAGGCACAAGTTGCCTAACTTCTATAAGACTAAGTAACATGGAAATATAATACCTATAACTTACAGAGTTGTTGAGTGTTCATTAATAATAATAGAATTATTACTTAGTTCAACCAGTATATATGAGTGCTTATTAGGAGCTAGGCGTTGGACTGAGTGCTGGAGGTACAGTGGTGAACAAGACTGGCACAGTTCCCGCCCTCTTGGTACTTACAGTCTAACCGGGAGCCAGGTGACGAATTATGCAATTATAATTATGTACTTCAAAGTGATGAACAGTTTGTCTCTTCAACAAATGGTGCTGGGACAACTGGATATCCACATACAAAAAAATGCAGTTGGAGCCCTACCTCACCTATACACAAAAATTAACTCAAAATGGATCATAGACCTAAATGTAAGAGCTAAAACTATAAAACTCTTAGAAGAAAACATAGGATTAAATCTTTGTGACTGTGGGCTAGGCAAAGCCTTCTTAGATATGGCACCAAAAGCATAGGAAACCAAAGAAAAAATTAGATAAATTGGACTTCATGGAAATTAAAAACATTTGTTTTCAAAGGACACTTTCAAGAAGGTGAAAAGACTCTCCCACAGAAAAGGAGAAAATATTTGCAAATTATATGAGATTTGCATCCAGAATATGTAAAGAACTCTTACAACTCAACAATAAAAAAGTTAACCCAATTTAAAAATGGACAAAGGATCTGAATAGACATTTTTCCGAAAAAGATTTTCAAATGATCAATAAGCACGTGAAAAGATGCCAAACATCATTAGCATTAGGGTGATGCTAATCAAAGCCACAATGAGATACCGCTTCTCACCCATTAGGATGGCTGTAATCAGAAAGACATAATAGCAAGTGTTGGTAAGAATGTGGAGAAATTGGAATCCTCATATATTACTGGTGGGAATGTGAAATGGTGTAACTGCTTTGGAAAACAGTTGGCAGTTCTTCAAAATATTAAACATAGAGTTACCTTATGATCCAGCAAGTCTACTCCTAGGTATGTACTGCAGAGAAATGAAAACATGTATATTAATGTACTTGTACATGAACGTTCACAGCAGCATTATTCATAGTAGCCTAAAGAGGGAAACAACTCCAAAGTCTATTAACTGATCAATGGATAAATAAAAATATGGTATAGCCACACAGTGGAATATTATTTATCAGTACAAAGAAATGAAGTACTGCTAGGTATATGCTACAACATGAATGAACCTTGGAAGCATTATGCTGAGTGAAAGAAGCCAGACACAAAAGACCACATATTATATGATTCAATTTACATAAAATGTCCAGAACAGACAAATCCATAGAGACAAAGTAGATTGGTGATTGCCAAGGACTGGAGAGGCTGGGGTTGGGAGGGAATAGGAGGTGACTGCTAATGGGTCCAGAGTTTCTTTCTGGGCTAATGAAAATGTTCTGAGGTTAGTAGTCAAGATCACACAACTCTGAATCTACTAAGAGCAATTGAGTTGTGTACTTTTAATGGATGGATTTTATGGTATGTGAATTACATCTTTTTTATTTCTCCTTTTTTTTAGAGGAGAGTTTTTAAAATATTTATTTATTTAATTTATTTTTTGGCTGTGCCGCATGTCATGTGGGATCTTAGATCCCCGACCAGGGATTGAACCTGTACCCCCTGCAGTAGAAGCACGGAATCCTAACCACTGGACTGCCAGGGAAGTCCTGTGAAATATATCTTAATAAAACTCTTTAAAAAGTGAACTACAAGACACTTGGGAATCTAACCTTGAGTATAGGAGGGGTTAGGGGTGGGGGTATGTTGTCAGTAAGGCAAAGCATCTGAGTGAGATTGAAGTGAACTCTGAAGGATGAAGAGAAAACGAGAACATTGTGTTAGAAGGACAGTAGGTAGAAGGCCCTGAGTCAAGCAAAGATGTGAAGGAATTAGAGAAGGCCAGTATGACTGGACTCTAGAGAGTAAGTGGGAGAGGGTGTGAAATAAAGTTGGAAAGTTAAGCAAGGACCATATCACACTGGATCTGTTGGCCAAGTTAATGATTTTTATTTTTACTAAGAACAGTGGGCAGCCATTGAAGAATTTTAAGGTGTGTGTATGTGAGAGAAAGAGAGAGACACATACATGGTGACATGATCTAGATCTGTAATTTTAAAAGATCACTCTGGCTGCTCTGTGGAGAATAGATTGATAGAGCTGTGGTGGATGCAGAAGACCGGTTGAAAGTGACTGGAGTAGTCCAGACCAGAGAGGATGATGGCAGGTGGTGACTTGAAGTAAGATGTCAGTAGCAGAGATGGGGGAGGTAAGCTAGACAGGACTTGGTGATGTGCAGAACAGTGTCAGTACCTGGTATGTAGTAGGTACTCAATATGTGAATCTTGAATGAATGAATGAATGAATAGAATTGGATACGGTTGATTAGGGAGAAGAAGGTGTTAAGAATGAATTTCTAAAAAAAAAAAAAAAAGAATGAATTTCTGTTTCCTGGCTTGATCAGCTGTGGAGATGCTGTTACCATTCGCTGAGTTGAAGATCCTGGAGGAGGACTGGGTTGGAAGAAAAAGATGAGTTCAGTTTTGAACATGCTGAGTTTAACGTTTCAGTGAGATATTCAAGTGGAGAGGTCAACTAGGCAGTTGAGTGGGTCTTTCTGACTCTTCCTGCTATACATAGCATGCTGCCTCAATGATCGGTTTAGAGATTGTTTTGACATTTTGTTTTGATTTCTGATTTGATGGTTTTAGACAATAAAGTATTTCATACCAGTTAAAAGTTTTTTACTGGACACCTTTGGAAAAAAGTCTGGTTTGATTTGCAACACAGGAAAGAAGAAAGGGTTGGGTTTTGTTGAAGGCTAAACGCATTTATTCTAGCTCTGCATTGATGGCTTGGTTTGGTTTTTGTCCCCAGATGCCCCAGCTTGGGGCTTGAGGCACTTGCTGTCCATGTGCCAGGATTAAGGTGTCCAGAATGTGCTTAGCTACAGTATAGGTAAATGTTCTGCATATTGATCCAGGGATTTTATCTAATTAACAAAAACCCTGGCTGGTAAATACATTTGGCTGTCTCGGGGCCTCAGGGAGGCTGTCTGTCTATTGATTGTTGTATCATTTTGGCTTGATGGGAAGATATTAATGATGGCATCAGAGCAACCAAAACATCTGACTCTCTTAACCAGTAAATATGTAAATGTTCTTGTGGCTTGCAGTAGGCTGAAACAAAAGCTTTATCCTAGACCAAAGGTCAAGGCCTAACTGGCATCACTCTTGTAATTTGATGCTTGTTGAGAGAGTTTTTTTGAATGCTAGGGTATAACCCACACAGGTTTTTTTGAATTCTGGGATGTTGGAAGGCAGCATAATGTTACAGAAAGAATACAAGGTTTTTAGGATTAGAAGACCTGGGTTCCCATAATTCAAAAAGAGTCATGTACCACATTGTTCATTGCAGCACTATTTACAGTAGCCAGGACATGGAAGCAACCTAGATATCCATCGACAGATGAATGGATAAAGAAGATGTGGCACATATATACAATGGAATATTACTCAGCCATAAAAAAACCCGAAATGGAGTTATTTGTAATGAGGTGGATGGACCTAGAGTCTGTCATACAGAGTGAAGTAAGTCAGAAAGAGAAAAACAAATACAGTATGCTAACACATATATATGGAATCTACCAAAAAAAAAAAAAAAAAGGTTCTGAAGAACCTAGGGGCAGGACAGGAATAAAGACGCAGATGTAGAGAATGGACTTGAGGACACGGGGAGGGGGAAGGGTAAGCTGGGACAAAGTGAGAGAGTGACAGGTATATAGATACACTACCAAATGTAAAATAGATAGCTAGTGGAAGCAGCCGCATAGCACAGGGAGATCAGCTCACAGGGAGATCAGCTCGGTGCTTTGTGACCACCTAGAGGGGTGGGATAGGGAGGGTGGGAGGGAGATGCAAGAGTGAGGGGATATGGGGATATATGTATACGTATAGCTGATTCACTTTGTGATACAGCAGAAACTAACACACCATTGTAAAGCAATTATACTCCAATAAAGACGTTTAAAAAAAAATAACAGCTAGCAGTAATTGAATACTTGTAATGTGCCAGGCACAATTCTAAGCTCTTTAACTATATGCTTATAACAATCCTAAGAGATAGATATCATTACCTCCACTTTATAGATAAGGAAACAAGAACAGAGAGTCAGGAAGAAGGCCAGCAGAGACAGGATTTAAAGCTAGACCGTTCTAGTCGCTGTATTACCCTGGAATTACTAAGTTCATTATTATTCAGGAGACAGAATCAGTCGCTGATAGAAAAGTTACTAAAGTTTGACTGAAGTTATTAAAGTTTGCCACTGAATTTGTCACTAAATAGCTGGCTTGGATTTTAGAGAGAAGAGCAGTATGTATTTAAAATATATTACAAACCTCATCTGTTAACATCATCACGTAAGTCTAAAGATGATATTTTTTATTTAAAATAGCACTGTCAGAAATTAATTCTCAGTGGTTCTCTTATATAAATAATTGGCATTAAAGTGGAGATTATTAAATAAAAAAAACAAGACCTGGGTTCCACTTCTGTCACAGTAACTGCCTCTATGACCCTTAGTAGGTCATAGACCCTCCCTTTTTGAATCTTAGTTTCCAAATCTTGTTAATGGGCTTCCCACTGAGAACTTTGAAATATAATTCTCAGGGTTAAGCTCTACAGAAAAAACTGAGCCCTTTGGGGAGGGTCCAAATCACACACTAAAACGCCAGGGCTTGCTCAAGTGGGCCTTCACCAAACAAACAATTTTGCAGAGTGGTCCGGGGTCTGGCACCTTTTCTGAGGTGTGGACTTACTGAGTCTCTGGTTGCTTGCTCCCTGGTGATGGAAAGCAACTGGGGAAGATTGGGTTAGCAGCTTTTTATGAACTTCAAGAGTAGGTGAGTTGTGGAAACAGCCAGTGAGCTGCTGAGAACCCCAGCAGAGTCAGGTGGTTGGCCAAGCCCAGGAGCAGAGAACAGCCAGGGCTTACTGGGGTGGCTTGGGGGAAGGAGGGATGCCCCTGAAGGGGAGCCCAGCCCTGGGATTGAGCCTCTAGTGCTGGCCTCACTGCTTCTTGGCTGTATGGCCTTGAGCTGGCAGTCCCTTAACTTCCTTAGTGACCTCGACTGGAAGATAATGTGCCAGGCCACCCTCCCAGGATCTCGTGAGAGTTCCAGGCAGGTGAACTCTTGTGGTCTAGAAAATGACCCATCCTTTCGGTCATCAGTGTCACGTCTTCCAGGAAGCCTTCCCTAGCCCTCCAGGTACTTGTATACTACTTCCTCTGTGATAGCACTTATCACCCTCTTTTGGGATGGGTCATCTGTTTCCTTCTCTCCCTCCCTCCCTCTTTCTCTCTCTCTCTCTCTCTCTCTCTCTCTCACAGTACTGTGAGTTTTGGAGGTGGGAGACCATTGCTGTGTTGTTCATCTCTGTTCATGTAAACAGTTAACAAATACTTAGAATTGTAAAAGTGTTTGGTGAATGGTAAGAGTTAGGCAGACGTTAATAGTTATTTACAGTCATAATAAACCTGTAAATGGAGGAAACCTGTAAATGGAGGAACTGACATCCCTTAGGAAAAAAATAAAAATGGTGAATTAGTTCAGTCATTTATTCATTCAACAAATAGTGCCTACTGTGTGCTGGCACTGTGCTAGGCCCTGATGGATCAGTGGTTAAGCCAAAAATGTACAGACCTCACCTCATGAAGCTTAAAGCCTAGTCAGACGTTAATCATGCAAATATGAAATGACAACTGTGACAAATGCTGCAAAGGAATGGTATGGAGAATCCTGAGTGCCTCTGAGAGATTTCCTCTGGTCAGGGAAAGCTTCCCAGAGGAAGCTTGAGTCCGAAGTGAGGGAGAGGAAAAATTAACCTAGGTGAAGAAGGATAAAAAGAGCTTTCCTGGCAGAAGGAACTTTTGTTTATAGAGGCCCCGTGGCAGGAGGAACAACAGCAAGTGTGAAGGACTGAAAAAGGCTGATGGGACTGCAGCTCAGAGGGGGGTGCCAGGAGCTTAGAGAATAAGCAGGTCCTGCAAGGCATTGGAGGCTGTCTATAGTAAGGAGCTTTGTCTTATTCTAACAGCAGTGACAGCTGAGTTGGGGGCGGGGCAGGGGTGGTTGAGAGGGGATTGATGTGCTCAGCTGCTCAGCAACCATTCTTTTTTTTTTTTTTTTAATTCCTAGGTATTTTATTCTTTTTGTTGCAATGGTGAATGGGATTGTTTCCTTAATTTCTCTTTCTGATCTTTCATTGTTAGTGTATAGGAATGCAAGAGATTTCTGTGCATTAATTTTGTGTCTTGCAACTTTACCAAATTCATTGATTAGCTCTAGTAGTTTTCTGGTGGCATCTTTAGGATTCTCTATGTATAGTATCATGTCATCTGCAAACAGTGACAGTTTTACTTCTTTTCCAATTTGTATTCCTTTTATTTCTTTTTCTTCTCCGACTGCCATGGCTAGGACTTCCAAAACTGTGTTGAGTAATAGTGGTGAGAGTGGACAACCTTGTCTTTTTCCTGATCTTAGAGGAAATGGTTTCAGTTTTTCACCATTGAGAATGATGTTTGCTGTGGGTTTGTCATATATGGCCTTTATTATGTTGAGGTAGGTTCCCTCTATGCCCACTTTCTGGAGAGTTTTTATCATAAATGGGTGTTGAATTTTGTCAAAAGCTTTTTCTGCATCTATTGAGATGATCATATGGTTTTTATTCTTCGGTTTGTTAATATGGTGTATCACATTGATTGATTTGTGTATACTGAAGAATCCTTGCATCCCTGGCATAAATCCCACTTGATCATGGTGTATGATCCTTTTAATGTGTTGTTGGATTCTGTTTGCTAGTATTTTGTTGAGGATTTTTGCATCTATATTCATCAGTGATATTGGTCTGTAATTTTCTTTTTTTGTAGTATGTTTGTCTGGTTTGGGTATCAGGGTGATGGTGGCCTCATAGAATGAGTTTGGGAGTGTTCCTTCCTCTGCAAATTTTTGGAAGAGTTTGAGAAGGATGGGTGTTAGCTCTTCTCTAAATGTTTGATAGAATTCACCTGTGAAGCCATCTGGTCCTGGACTTTTGTTTGTTGGAAGATTTTTAATCATTTTCAATTTCATTACTTGTGATTGGTCTGTTCATATTTTCTATTTCTTCCTGGTTCAGTCTTGGAGGGTTATACCTTTCTAAGAATTTGTCCATTTCTTCCAGGTTGTCCATTTTATTGGCATAAAGTTGCTTGTGGTAGTCTCTTACGATGCTTTGTATTTCTGCAGTGTCCATTGTAACTTCTCCTTTTTCTAATTTTATTGGTTTGAGCCCTCTCCCTCTTTTTCTTGATGAGTCTGGCTAAAGGTTTATCAATTTTGTTTATCTTCTCAAAGAACCAGCTTTTAGTTTATTGATCTTTGCTGTTGTTTTCTTTGTTTCTATTTCATTTATTTCTGCTCTGATCTTTATGATTTCTTTCCTTCTACTAACTTTGGGTTTTGTTTGTTCTTCTTTCTCTAGTTCCATTAGGTGTAAGGTTAGATTGTTTATTTGAGATTTTTATTGTTTCTTGAGGTAGGATTGTATTGCTATAAACTTCCCTCTTAGAACTGCTTTTGCTGCATCCCATAGGTTTTGGATCGTCATTTTTTTTGGTCATTTGTCTCTAGGTATTTTTTGATTTCCTCTTTGATTTCTTCAGTGATCTCTTGGTTATTTAGTAACATATTGTTTAGCCTCCGTGTGTTTGTGTTTTTTACGTTTTTTTCCCTGTAATTTCTAATCTCATAGTGTTGTGGTCAGAAAAGATGCTTGATATGATTTCAAATTTCTTAAATTTACTGAGGCTTGATTTGTGACCCAAGGTATGATCTATCCTGGAGAATGTTCCGTGTGCACTTGAGAAGAAAGTGTAATCTGCTGGTTTTGGATGGAATGTCCTATAAATATCAATTAAATCTATCTCATCTATTGTGTCATTTAAAGCTTGTGTTTCCTTATTAATTTTCTGTTTGGATGGTCTGTCCATTGGCGTAAGTGAGGTGTTAAAGTCCCCCACTATTATTGTGTTACTGTCGGTTTCCTCTTTTATAGCTGTTAGCATTTGTCTTATGTATTGAGGTGCTCCTATGTTGGGTGCATATATATTTATAATTGTTATATCTTCTTCTTGGATTGATTCCTTGATCATTATGTAGTGCCCTTCCTTGTCTCTTGTAATAGTCTTTATTTTAAAGTCTATTATATCTGATATGAGTATTGCTACTCAAGCTTTCTTTTGATTTCCACTTGCATGGAATATCTTTTTCCTTCCCCTAACTTTCAGTCTGTATGTGTCCCTAGGTCTGAAGTGGGTCTCTTGTACACAGCATATTTATGAGTCTTGTTTTTGTATCCATTCAGCGAGCCTTTGTCTTTTGGTTGGAGCATTTAATCCATTCACATTTAAGGTAATTATCAATATGTATGTTCCTATTACCATTTTCTTAATTGTCTTGGGTTTGTTTTTGTAGGTCCTTTTCTTCTCTTGTGTTTCCCACTTAGAGAAGTTTCTTTAGCATTTGTTGTAGAGCTGATTTGGTGGTGCTGAATTCTCTTAGCTTTTGCTTATCTGTAAAGCTTTTGATTTCTCTGTCGAATCTGAATGAGATCTTTGCTGGGTAGAGTAATCTTGGTTGTAGGTTCTTCCGTTTCATCACTTTAAATATATCATGCCATTCCCTTCTGGCTTGTAGAGTTTCTGCTGAGAAATCAGTTGTTAACCTTATGGGAGTTCCCTTGTATGTTATTTGTCGTTTTTCCCTTGTTGCTTTTAATAATTTTTCTTTGTCTTTAATTTTTTTCAATTTGTTTACTATGTGCCTCGGTGTGTTTCTCCTTGGGTTTATCCTGCCTGGGACTCTCTGTGCTTCCTGGACTTAGGTGCCATGTTAGGGAAGTTTTTGACTATAATCTCTTCAAATATTTTCTTGGGTTCTTTCTCTCTCTCTTCTCCTTCGGGGACCCCTATAATGCGAATGTTGGTGCGTTTAATGTTGTCCCAGAGGTCTCTTAGGCTGTCTTCATTTCTTTTCATTCTTTTTTCTTTATTCTTTTCTGTGGCAGTGAATTCCACCATTCTGTCTTCCAGGTCACTGATCCATTCTTCTGCCTCAGTTATTCTGCTATTGATTCTTTCTAGTGTATTTTTCTTTTCAGTTATTGTATTGTTCATCTCTGTTTGTTCTTTAATTCTTCTAGGTGTTTGTTCTTTAATTCTTCTAGGTCTTTGTTAAACATTTCTTGCATCTTCTCGATCTTTGCCTCCATTCTTTTTCCGAGGTCCTGGATCATCTTCACTATCATTATTCTGAATTCTTTTTCTGGAAGGTTGCCTATCTCCACTTCATTTAGTTGTTTTTCTGGGGTTTTATCTTGTTCCTTCATCTGGTACATAGTCCTCTGCCTTTTCATTTTGTCTGTCTTTCTGTGAATGTGGTTTTCATTCTACAGGCTGCAGGATTGTAGTTCTTCTTGCTTCTGCTGTCTGCCCTCTTCAGCAACCATTCTGATTGCTGAGAAACATTAGGAACCAATCTGAGTGCCTACCAACTTGTGTGTGCCAGCATCTTCTTGGGCACTGACCTAGCCATGGAGGCAGTGAGACCACAAAACTGCAGTCCCCCAGGGCTCCCCAGCAGGGGCAGCTGTCAGACTGTATCTCCCCACCACCATTGCTGTGGCCCAAGTGCTTCTTCTCCAAAGACCCAGCTCAGTCATGGCCATAACACAAATCCTATCAGTGTGACTGGAACCAGTTGGATTTTTTGCCATGGAGTTTTCCTGGAAACTGAGGAACATAGAGAAATCTAAGAATTTTAAAAATAGTCAAACTAATATGTTACTGGGCTTACCATATTCACTTTGGCAGTTTGCCTCACAGTTCTGCTCTCTCTGTCCTGTTTGAAAAGCCTCCTCAGAAAATCTGACTTTCGAACTTTAAGGTTCTTCTACATCCTGCTTCCTTCCCTCTCCTCCCTTTGGAGCAGTGGTCCCAGGCCCAAAGTCCTCCTAAGGCCGTAAGTGGTTCTCTTCTTGTGACTCTGTCAGTGGGTTTGCTGGAGAGGTTTTCATGTCACTGGCAGGAATCCTGTCAGTAAGGAATTCAGAATCTGAGAAAACAAGGTTTGATTCCCAGCTGTCAGTCTGAGAAAACAAGGTTTGGATCCCAGCTGTGCCATTTGTTAGCTCTGTGACCTTGGGAAAGTAGCCTAACCTCTCTAGCCTTCGATTTTTCATCTGCAAAGTGGGATGATGATTGACCTACCTCACACCTTTGCTGTGAGTATTAAATGAGAAAATTAAATGAGAAAAACCAGCGAGTGCTGTGCCTAGCACATACCAGGTGCTCAGTACGTAGTAGGTGTTGTTTTTGAGTGTTGTTAATTACACTAAGTGTTTGCCCCTGAACTAGCAAAATAAATTAAGATAATGGATAGGATTTTCTGGATAATCTGTTTTTACCCTCTACATTTTTCTTAAGCTCCTAGTGTGCATTCAGAGACCCCAGCGAATGAACACAAGGTAAATGGATATTAAGGTGGAGTAAAAAGACACCCAGCCTATCATGCTTAGTTTTACTACATTTTTTTAGAACCCATGTATATTCAGAGTTTTGTTTAATGTTTATAGCATATTACTTTGACAACATACTTTTGTATATTTTTTACATATATTCGTTATATATGTATATTATAAAGCACATAAAATAATAATATTTTAATAACATTATTAACTATTACTAATAGTGACCAATGTTTATTGAATGCCTTTTTTGAGATAGGCATTATGTGAGACTTAAATCACTAAATCCTTACAACTGTGCAAGTAGTATAGCCCCATTTCATAGATGATGAAACAGAAATTTGGATTGCTTGAGTAATTTACCCAAAGTCACCCCCTTGGAAGTGACCCACCGCTTCATTCTACAGATGAGGAGGCTGTGAGGCCCGAAGCAGAATGGAGCTTGCCTGGGTCACAGTTTCTTCCCAGCACTTTTCCAGGCTCAGGGAGATATTTTGTAGCTCAACAGAGAACCATTTCAGTCTGCCTTACTGGGAGTCTATAAGGTTCCTGAAGATAAATGTCAAATCTAGATCCCTTATCTGTCCTGCCCTCAACTCTGCTCTTCATTGACAGGCCCCACCCCACCCCTGCATTCCTCCCAGCCAAGCCGGCTCCCCTCTGTCCCAAGAACCCCCATTCCAGTCAGAACTGGCTTCTCTAGCCCTAAACACGCAGCTTACTTCTTCCTACCTGTGAGCCTTTGTAGCACTTCCAACTCTACCCCTGTTCTCCTCACACCCCTATCTAGATCCTGTTCATGGTTCATTGCCCCCTTCAAGCCCTTCCTTTTCCAGAAAGCTCACCCTCCCTAGTAATAATAGCTGCCATTTATTAGATACCCACTCTATGTGAGGCAGAGTACCAGATACTGTATATGTATTATCTTCATTCTTTGCTGCAGTATTGCAAAACAGATTGCGTTATAATCGTTTTCCACTTTAAGCTCAGACAGATTTAGTGCTTACTACCCTACAGCTTGTAAGGAGTAGAGCAGTGATTTAAACCGAGTACCACGTGAATGCAAAGTATGTGCTTTTCTCACTGCAGTTCACTGCTTGTTCCAGCCCATGTTGATCTTTCTTATCAACATTCCCACAGCCTTAAAGTCTGAGCCAAATGGTATCATGTTTAGTTTTCACCTCCTTGTCTTTCTCCTCAGTTGCTTCATGCGTATGTCTCCTCACCCAGGCCATGCTGTCACAGCCAGGTAGATGGCACCTCCTCCTGCCTTCACCATAGCTAGTCATACAAGGCTGACTGGGCACTCAGAAAGCACACAGTACAGATAGCGTCTGGCCAGTTGATTGACTGGTTGAATAAAACCTTGTTTATTCTCCAGAGTCTACCCAGCAGGAGGGTACAGCAGCTGGGCAGGCTGACTGGTCTCCAGGATCCTCCATTCATGTGGATGGGAGGCCCAGGAAGGCTGCATAAGAATCCCTCTCTGAGGCTGAGCTGAGGCTTCCATCTCAATGCCCTTTTGTTTGGGAGGATAGCACCCAGGCCTCCCGGGAAGTCTGTGTATTTGACCAGCTTTTGCAGATAGTGTGCAGGGACTGAATGTAAAGCACGAACAATTGGAGGAGGCCCCTGAAATTCCCAGGGGTTCACAGTCCAGCAGGCAGAGCAGTATCCTTCCCAGGGCCAATTGGGACTCAGGTACAGCCCCCGAATGGGTCTGTTAGGACCCAAGGCACTTTTGTCTCCAGCCTCACTTCCTCTCCAGTATTCATGTCTCCTCTTTAGGTTCTCTGATGGGCAACATCCAGCCCTCAGTTGGGCACCTCTAGGTATGAGACACACTCTGCCTCCTGAATGATAAGCAGACTCTGATTGGTCAAACATTTACTCATTCATTTTATTTTTCCTTTTGAGATATAATTTGCATATCATAAAATTCACCCTTTTAAAGTATACAGTTCAGTGGTTTTTTAATATAGTTGTAAGATTATGCAACCATCGCCGCTCTCTAATTCCAGAACATTTTCATCACCATTTCCCCCAAAAAAACCCAGTCCCATTAGCAGTCACTCCCCATTCCCCCCTCTCCCAGACCCTGGCAACTGCTAATTGACATTCTGTCTCCATGGATTTCCCTATATGGGTATTTCATATAAATGGACTCATACAATATGTGGCCTCTTGTCACTGGCTTCTTTCACTTAATATGTTTTAATTAGGTTCATCTCTGTTGTAGCATGTATCAGTACTTTGTTCCTTTTAATGACTGAATAATATTCCATGTATAGATATACTGCATTTTATTTATACATTCATCAGTTGATGGATATTTGTGTTTTCACTTTTTGGCTATTATGAATAACACTATTATGAACATTTGTGTACAGGTTTTGTGTGAACGTATGTTTTTATATCTATACCTAGGAGTGGAACTGCCAGGTCATATGGTAACTCTATGTTTAACATTTTGAGGAACTGTCAGACTATTTTCCAAAGTAACTACACCATTTTAACATTCTCACCAGCAATATAGAATATGAGGGTTCTGATTTCTCCACATCTTTGCCAACGTTCATTATTGTCATTTTTATTAGAGCCATCTTTAGTATGTGTGTAGTGGTATCTCGTTGTGGTTTTGGTTTGCATTTCCTTGATAGCATCTTTTAATAAGTTTTTTGGCCATTTGTACATTTTCTTTGCCATTTATTCATTCTTAAGGCCCATCATGAGCAGTATGCCCCATTTGGCATTGAGAAGGAGCATAAAGATGTATCCTCATGACCTTTGCCTTTCAAAGAACTTTCAGTCTGGTGAGAGAATTGTAATTAGTATGTACAAAAAGTTAAGGCTCCATAGACAAGGGGGCATTTAGTCTGGGCCTGGAGATGGGTAGTATTTGGATACAAGGAGCTCAGTGGAAAGACATTCTGGGCAGTTGGAGTAATGTAAGCTTAAACACTTTGTAATTAGAAAAGTATTATATTTTATGTCATGGTGAATTCTGAGGTAATATTGTGAAAGCACCTGGCATAGCACTTGACACATGGTGGGCTGCTATTATGTAGTTAGCGCTCTCTACTGCTCCCCTCTTTGGTCCCTGCTCTGTCTTCTAGGACTACACAGCTCCCTTTTCCTGTTCCAGACTTTTAAATATTAAGAGACAGAACTCCAAGCCAAATAACCCTTGGTTCTCTAAATTGTGATTTCAAGTCTTCTCCTCATCCTAGTCATTTTCTAATGAAGTAGCCACAAAGTTTTTGGTGCCCCTTCTGAATTCCAGTGTGGCATGACCATTATTGGGAGGAGCAGGGCAGTGATCCCCTTTTTAGAGATTTTAAGAATCTATTAACATGGCCTGAGCTTGCATTAGCTTTCTTGGCAGCTGCATTATACTCCTAGAGTCTGTTAAGCTTGCAGTCAGCCCAGTCTACAGAAAACTAGGGCTTCCTGTACTTCTTTTTTTTTTTTAAAGAATGTAGTTTATTTATTTATGGCTGTGTTGGGTCTTCTTTTCTGTGCGAGGGCTTTCTCTAGTTGCGGCAAGTGGGGGCCACTCTTCATCGCGGTGTGCGGGCCTCTCACTGTCGCGGCCTCTCTTGTTGCGGAGCACAGGCTCCAGACGCGCAGGCTCAGTAATTGCTCACGGGCCTAGTTGCTCCGCGGCATGTGGGATCCTCCCAGACCAGGGCTCGAACCCGTGTCCCCTGCATTGGCAGGCAGATTCCCAACCACTGCGCCAGCAGGGAAGCCCCTTTTTTTTTTTTTTAACATCTTTATTGGAGTATAATTGCTTTACAATGATGTGTTAGTTTCTGCTGTATAACAAAGTGAATCAGCTATACATATACATATATTCCCATTTCTCCTCCCTCTTGCGTCTCCCTTCCACCCTACCTATCCCACCCCTCTAGGTGGTCACAAAGCACTGAGCTGATCTCCCTGTGCCATGCGGCTGCTTCCCACTAGCTATCTATTTTACATTTGGTAGTGTATATATGTCCATGCCACTCTCTCACTTCATCCCAGCTTACCCTTCCCCCTCCCGGTGTCCTGACGTCCATTCTCTACGTCTGCGTCTTTATCACTGTCCTTCCCCTAGGTTCTTCAGAACCTTTTTTTTTTTTTTAGATTCCATATATATGTGTTAGCATATGGTATTTGTTTTTCTCTTTCTGACATACTTCACTCTGTATGACAGTCTCTAGGTCCATCCACCTCACTGCAAATAACTCAATTTCGTTTCTTTTTCTGGCTGAGTAATATTCCATTTTATGCATGTGCCACATCCTCTTTATCCATTCATCTGTCGATGGAAACTTAGGTTGCTTCCATGTCCTGACTGTTGTAAATAGTGCTGCAATGAACATTGGGGTGCATGTGTCTTTTTGAATTATGGTTTTCTCAGGGTATATGCCCAGTAGTGGGATTGCTGGGTCATATGGTAGTTCTATTTGTAGTTTTTTAAGGAACCTCCATACTGTTCTCTGTAGTGGCTGTATCAATTTACATTCCCACCAACAGTGCAGGAGGGTTCCCTCTTCTCCACACCCTCTCCAGCATTTATTGTTTGTAGATTTTTTGATGATGGCCATTCTGACCGGTGTGAGGGGATACCTCATTGTAGTTTTGATTTGCATTTCTCTAATGATTAGTGATGTTGGGGCTTCCTGTACTTCTATAACCTACCAGTTAGATTTGTTTGCCAAGCTTGTTTTAACCAAGACCACTTTAAAGTATTGTATTGCCGTGCAGCTGTGAAAGTGGTGGTGGTAGTATGGAGACTACCACGAAGAAGAAGGGATGGATCTGGCCTGTCTCATCTTCAGTCTAAGAGAAGGAGTCTCTTCCAAGGGAGAAGGTTCTAGACAGCAGAACTAATCAGAGTATCTCCATCTCTCAGATAACCTCCTTTTCACTTAAGGCTTTTCCTTCTTTATCATTTTCTGTCAGTTGGTTAGTTCCATCAGATACTTGTGCTGGCCCCAGGCTAAATGTGGGAAAAAAGGGAAGAAGATGGGATATGTGCCCTGGAAGGCAGTGTGGTTCAGTAGAGAGAGCATGGGGTCCAGTCCCAAGCTGCCACTTAACTGACCATGTGATCTTAAGCAGGTCAGTTACCCTCTCTCTATATGACTCAGGCTCTATTCTCTAATCACAGGACCAGATGAGATTATAAATAAATGTCAAGTGCCTGATGCATAGTAGGCTGCTCAAGAAACATGAGCTCTTTTGAACTCCACCATTCAAGAGCTTTGCAAGACCGGAAGAGCCAAGCATGCAGTGTGCTCACTGACCCTGTACAAACAGCTCTCAGAACACCTGTGATCCTTTAAGCACTTATTTGTGTACTTACTTGTTCCATTTCCCCACCCCCAGTTCATACTGGGAGCTCCTTGTGGGCAAGATCCATGTCTGATTCATCTGTACCCTCAGTGCCCAGCACAGAGCCTGGCCTGGAGAAGGGGCTACTTAAGTTTTGTTACTGGGACAAACCTGAATTAATGAAGGCCAAATTTTGTCCCTACCCATCTAGAGGGCCAGGTACCGTGGTTGGCTTTGCACAGTCCATTCTTTACTGAAAATCTCGTAGGGTTCTGGAGTAGTGGCTCAAGTGCCAACCCAATTTAAGAAATTTGAGCCACTTCTGTGTCTCGTTGCCATAGTATGACAAGCTTCCTATCAACCAGCCAGCTGCCCAGCTGCCCTACTGCCCTCTGTGGCAGCCTAGAGGCCTGCCGTGGTGCCAGTAGGTGGCGCTCACGGCCCTTTCCCACACTTCACTGCCTAGAGAGACTTTGCCTTCTTGTCACCAAGGCAGCTGCTGACTGGGACATAGCTTAGAGCCCAGAGGTACCCAGATGAGAGTGAGGTACCCAGATGAGAGTGCCCTGGACCACCCCCTCCCCTTTCTGGCCTTGTATTGTTGGTTTTTCTGTTTTATTGAGTCCCAGCCATGGCACACACTGCTTGAGGAAGTACAGATGTTTCCCATAGAAGATCCCAGGAGTTCATTAAGGGAATCTGTGCTTCTTCCCATCCTTTCTGGCACAGCTCATGCCTCTGCCTCCAAGAAGTCGTCCCTGTGGCTCTTGCTCTGACCTACACTCACATGGTGCCTTGCTTATATTTTAGCTGTTTGCCAGGTGTGTAGCCATCCAGTGAGCACCTTGAAGACAAGAACACTGCATAATTCATCAAAGTGCCCTCAGTATCCTGCTCAGAGTCCTATAATAACCAGTTTCATGAAAAGTTTGTGGAATGAATAGTTGAATAGGACGTGGTTCCTCAAAAAAATTGTTATCCAAATTGAAGGACAATCTACAAACTAGCCTTACTCTGCAAAAATGTCTATATCATGAATATATATCAAAGAAAAGTTGAGGAACTGTTCTAGATGAAAGGAAACTGAAGGCACATGTAATGCTTGATTCCAGTTTTTTTTTTTTAAATAAATTTATTTATTTATTCATTTATGGCTGCGTTGGGTCTTCATTGCTGCACGCGGGCTTTCTCTAGTTGTGGTGAGCGGGGGCTACTCTTCGTTGTGGTGCGCGGGTTGCTCATTGCGGTGGCTTCTCTTATTGCGGAGCATGGGCTCTAGACGCATGGGCTTCAGTAGTGGTGGCTTGTGGGCTCTAGAGTGCAGGCTCAGTAGTTGTGGCGCACAGGCTTAGTTGCTCCACGGCATGTGGGATCCTCCCAGACCAGGGATCGAACCTGTGTCCCCTGCATTGGCAGGCAGATTCTTAATCACTGCACCACCAGGGAAGTCCCTGATTCCAGTTTTGATCCTGGATTATAGCTGGATCTGGGGCAGAGGGGGGATTGCTATAAAGGATATTATTTGGATAATTGAAGAAATTTGAATATGGGATATATATTAGATAAAAATATTTTATCAATGTTAAGTGTTCTGAATTCAATCATTATTGGTTAGTGGTTATGTAAGAGAGTGTCCTTATACTAGGAAATATTTGCTGAAGTATTTGGGAATAAAGGGGTATAATGTCTAAAACTAACTCTCACATGGTCTAGGAAAAAAGAGAGAAAGAAAAGGAGTGGTAAAGCACGTGAGGGAAAATGTAATGAGAATCCGAGTAAAGGATATACCTGAGTTTTGTGTGTGTGTGCCATTTTTTAACTGCTCTGTAAGTTTGAAATCATTTCAAAATAAAAAGTTAAAAATATTAATAATCTATGCACTTTAATGTGTGCCAAGTTCCTCCTAGAAACTGTAAGAAAGATGGTACAAAGAATGGTCCCTTCCTTGGCTTTTATTCTGTTTAATCCAGCAGTATTCAGTAAAGTTCTGATACAGCTCCTCCGCTGTATGCCTTTTTTTTTTTTTTAATAATAAATTTATTTATTTTATTTTTGGCTGCGTTGGGTCTTCGTTGCTGCGGTGTGGGCTTTCTCTAGTTGCGGCGAGCGGGGGCTACTCTTCGTTGTGGTGTGTGGGCTTCTCATTGCGGTGGCTTCTCTTATTGCGGAGCACGGGCTCTAGGTGTGTGGGCTTCAGTAGTTGTAGCACTCATGCTCAGTAGTTGTGGCTCACGGGCTCTAGAGTGCAGGCTCAGTAGTTGTGGCGCACGGGCTTAGTTTTTCCGTGGCATGTGGGATCTTCCCAGACCAGGCCTTGAACCCTTGTCCCCAGCATTGGCAGGTGGATTCTTAACCACTGTGCCACCAGGGAAGTCCCCTCCGCTGTATGCTTTTGAACACATAAAACAATGGTAATGATGATAGCTAACACTCGGAAGTGCTTACACATACATTATTTCCTTTGGTCATCTCAGCACCCTTGTTAGGTAGGTCTAGCAGACTGATAAAGTAGGATGGCTGAGGTTCAGAGAGGTAAACATGACCTGCCCAAAGTCACACAGCCTGGAAGAGACAGGTGTAGGCTTATATCCACATCAGTCTGTTCCAAGGCTGGTGCTTTCTGAGCCTCCATATCTGTATGTATAAAAGGAAGGATTGGACAGATTGATCTCAGTGGGTCCTTCTTTACATCTGGAAATTTTAAAACTTTATATGATAGGAAGTAACTGGTTATGAAGCCTGCAGGCACATTACACAGCACACCTCATTTGTTGTTGGTGCTGCCTAAGTGCCAGTCCTCCTCCCTCACTGCCCACCCACTGCCCTTTGGAGTAGTCCAGATATGGCTGCGCTGGGATGGGCTACCTCACTGGGAATGGGAGCATCTGGAGAGATTCCTAGGGGCAGGGCCCTGAGCCGGCCCTTGAATGAGAGTGCTCAGTCCAAGCAGTGAAAGCAAAAGATGCTAGAGAGGCCTCATGTCTGTGGAGTTGGAGCACCTGGACCTGCCTGAAGTCAGCTGGCCCAGGCTGGGGTCTGAGAGCAGCATTTCCTCCCTTGCCCCACCCCTCCCAGCCCAGACCCACCGGGTAGATAAGGCACAGATGGAGGCTGTGTGTGGATTCTAGCCCCAGGCGCCTTGCCTCTGCTCAGACAGCAGAGCCTGGTGCTGTTATTACTGTAAACAGGACCTTCTGCGAGGCTCCAGCCAGGGCCCTGTTGCCCAGATAGCAATTATGATTGAGTCTGCATGGCTCACTGCTTCCAGGCCTCTGATGCAGGTGGGACAGGGCTCCCACCCTTCAGCCCCCTCCCCAGCTGCAGCTGAGGGCAGTTCATGTGAAGGGTCCGGAAATCAGTTGGAACAATGCACGATTGAAGTTCAGTGGCTGCTTTATATTGATTGGTCATAAAGAAGAAGGAAGAAAAACCAAGTGGTACCTCCCTCCCCTGAGTGGAAGAGCTGTTAGCCATAATAACTCAAAACTCCTGTATCCCTGTCTGGGACTCCCTCCCTCCTATAAACAGCAAGCCTGAGGAGTTGTCTTTTCTTTGGAAGTCATGCTGGTGCCCGTGTCTGCTAGGAGTTCACTTCTGTTTTGATGCTGTACATATTTAGAATCCTAAGATTTTAGAACTGGCAGGGACTTGAGAAATCATTTAATTCAGGTACCTTATTTTACTGCAGAGAAAAGTGAGGCCCAGAGAGACAGATTTATCCAGGTCACACAGCTAGTTACTGAGAGAGCCATGGCTGGAACCCATGGCCTCCAGCCCTAGGCCTGTGTCTAAGTGTCCTCAGCCCTGAGAGTGAGGACATCTTCCTCACCCACACCTTACACATATACACAGAAGCCTAAGTTCTTGGAAGAAGACAGGCACATGAGTATAGGTGAGAGATTTGTGTAGGGAAGTGCTACAGGCATTCATTTGTTCAACCCCTGAGCCCTCTGGTGTGGGCCGCTGTGCCAGCACCAGGAGTCAAGAAACAAGGCATGTCCTCATTTCTAGGGGGCCATGCTGACTACTGGGAGAGTAGGACAAGGAAACTGTATGACAGCTGTTGATACAGGCTAGCACAGGGCATCATGGCTGCACCAAGGCTGTCTTAGGGAAGGCTTCTGGGAGGAAGAAAGGGTAAGGGTTTTTTTCGTTTTTTTTTTTTTTTTATTTTTTTTATTGGGGTATAGTTGATTTACAATGTGTTAGTTTCTGCTGTACAGCAAAGTGAATCAGTTATATGTATACATATATCCACTCTTTTTTAGATTCTATTCCCATATAGGTCATTACAGAGTATTGAGTAGAGTTCCCTGTGCTATCCAGTAGGTGCTTATTAGTTGTCTGTTTCATATGTAGTAGTGTGTCTCTGTCAAGCCCACTCTCCCAGTTTATCCCTCCCCTGCACCCCCCCCCACACTGCCTTTCCCCCTTGGTAACCGTAAGTTGTTTTATACATCTGTGACTCAGTTTCTGTTTTGTCAGTTGGTTCATTTGTACCTTTTTTTAGATTCCACATGTAAGCGATATCATATGATATTTGTCCTTCTCTGTCTGACTGACTTCACTCAGTATGACAAGCTCTAGGTCCAAAGTTTTTCTTTTCCTAAGAAATTTTTTTTAAAAAGAGTAATAGTATGCTTATTGTTACAAAAAAACAGCAACAGAACTTCAAACAATACAGAAGAGTTCATAGCAGGAAGTGAAAGTTTGAATCCCTTACCCCCGCTTCCCCAAAAGAGGTAACCACTGCTGCCGGTTTGGTCCGTAGCCTTCAGGACTCTCCTGGGTCCCTGATAGACGGGAGCAGCTTTTCTTCCCTTGATTAGTTACTCTCATGTGGAAATCTTCAGCTCTTGGGCTGGAGAACCCTTATTCTACCACTGCCCTTGCCTGGGGATTTGAGACCATCCATTTATCAATCCACAGAAAATTTGGAGCACTTATATTCCAAGTTCTGTGTACACCTTGGATATATCATCCTAGTTTGCTCTGTTGCTTCCTTAAAATGGGGTAGACACTCATTGGAAAATGATGATAGTAATGAAATAGGCTCTTCCATTTGTATAGCACTTTTATTGCATACCAAGTGCTTTTATATATTTTGTCTCGTCGTTTCTTCATGGTGCCCCTGAATGACATATGGAGTAGGGCTGGTGGAGTCCTCTCCCTTTTTTAAACAGTTTTGGAACAGGCTCAGAGAGCACGAGCTGTTACTCAGGTGAGGAGACCAAGCGAGATTCAGAGAGGTTGAGTCACTGGTTCGTCCATGACTACCCACCCAGTAAGTGCCAGAGCCTGCATTTGAACCAAGGTCTCTCTCGCTTATTTTCCTGCCCCTCTCTACTACCTGAGAGTTGTACATGAGCTGGGATTCAACTCTGGACTGCTAGTGTGGTCTCCTCTCCATCATCTACCCTGGGTTTAGTGTCACCCACCACTGCCCTGCCAAGCAGGAGACCTAGTTCATTAGGGAAGGGGCTTCCACAAGTCTGGAGTGAGCCCAGAAAGGCCTGCAGTGCCCACCCTCACTTCTCAGCCCCTGGCCACAGGCAGCTCTGCCCTGAGTGGCAACCTGCATTAAGCCTTTCACTCATCATCTCAGGGATGATGGAATCCTAACCTTTTCGGAGACACCGTGCTCTGTCACAAGCATTGCTCTTTTTAAAAGAGATTAATTCACTTGCCGCATTTTGTCCATTGGTGAAAATCACAGGGGAGAGCAAGGGTGGCTTTCTCAGGCCTCAGAGGCCCTTTCAGCTGCTCTCAGCAGGCATCTACCCGCCCAGCTGGCCCAGGACTTTGAAATGACTGCCCGCTGGGCATTCACTTGCAAAGCAACAAAATGAAATGGAGGAGACCTGGGTTTGTGAAATCCTAAGTTTTGGGACTGCTCTGCACACAGAGGGGAAGTGGGGGAGGGGCCCACCCAGCTCTGAAAGAGGAAAAGTTGTTTGGAGTTGGGGTCACTGTGGTTTTTGTTTGTTCTGGTCCTTCCTTGATTTACTAGGTGCCACCACTCCTTACGGAATTCTGCCATGTGGTGTCTCTTTTAATCCTTACAACTACCTTGCACAATAGGGATTAATAGCTCCCATGTCACAGCTAATAAGTGACAGAGCCAGAATCTGAACTCCAGCCTTTGGACTCCAGGGCCATTGCTTTCTCCTTTACACCTCAGCCCCAGGAGGCTGCAAAGAATGATAGTCAGTATGCTGGGCAGGGCTTAAAAGCTGGTGTCTCACTAAAAAACACTAAGATTTGCCTCCTAGGAATGATCCCTTCAGGTTTGCAGAGCCCTTTCTTTCAGATTTCAGTGTCACCTCTTAAAACCCTAATGGACCTATAAAGAGACTAAATCTCAGAGAGATAATATATCTTCTGTGGTGTGTCAGAGTAGGAGGTGGCAGAACTGGAACTAGAACACAGGTCTCTTGCTTCTGCCCTGTGCTCCTTCTACACTGTTCATTGAAAGGATAGCAAGTTTGGAGAAGCCTTCTCTCCCAGCAGTTCCTCCTCTTAAAAGAAAACCCTGAAAAAAAAAAAAAAAAAAAGAAAAAAGAAAACCCTGCAGTGTACACAGAAAAGGAAACCTCAACATGCTAATATGCATATAATAAGTAGCTCAAAATTATTGGTAATCAGAGACATGCAAATTAAAACAACAATGTGAGATCCCTTTATACCTATTGAACTTGCAGTGATTAGGAAGTTGGCTACTGCCAAGTGTCCGTGGTACACAGGAACACCCCTGTCCTGCTGGTGGGAGGGTAGATGGAGCAGTTGTCCTGTAGGACCCTGGCACTATTTAGTCAAATCAAGTGATATAAACCCTGTAACCCAGGGATTGCACTCCGAGTACATGCCCTGGGAAAATACTCACACAGGTCCAAAAGGGTATATGTAAGTGGATGTTCTTTGAGCATTGCTTTTGGTGGCCGAGGGATGGAGGTTAGCTGGGTGGGTATCCCTGGGAGAGCAGAGAGGGAAAATCTGGTGGATGTGACATAGAGCATTAAGTAGCAACTTACAAATGGAATTATTGTATGAATTAGCAGTATAAACACACCTTAAAATGCAATTATGGACTTCCCTGGTGGTACAGTGGTTAAGAATCCACCTGCCAATGCAGGGGACAGGGGTTCGATCCCTAATCCGGGAAGATCCCACATGCCGCGGAGCAACTAAGCCCCTGCGGGCTCTAGAGCCCACGAGCCACAACTACTGAGCCCACACACCTAGAGCCCGTGCTCTGCAACAAGAGAAGCCACTGAATGAGAAGCCCACGCACCGCAACTGAGAGTAGCCCTTGCTTGCTGCAACTAGAGAAAGCCTGCACGCAGCAGTGAGGACCCAACACAGCCAAAAATAAATAAATAAATAAATAATTTTAAAATGCAGTTATTTGTGAAAAAAGTAATAAACAAATACTTACATGCACATTTTATATACATATATATAAAGAAAAAAAAAGAAAACCCTGCTTGGCTTAGGTCCTGGAAAGCGAGAGCTTCAGTCTTGTCTCCTCCTCAGTAGCCAGTGTGCAGCCAGGCACAGAGTGAGTGTGTGCATGTTTGTTGAATAAATGAACAAAGGAGTGCCTGAAGCCAGCCTGGTTGAACTACCCAGGTCATCCCATGTGACCTTGTGTTAGAATCCCAGGGTACTTGCCAACCTGCCACTACCAACTTGAGGCCAGATCGCTTTGTTCCTTCAAAGAGATAGAAACAGGGTAGCGTGGCAGGCAGAAACCACTCTGTACTGAATACTTGCTATGTGCCAGGGACTGGGCTGGGATCCCTGCAAATTAGAGATTACTGTCCCTATTTGATAGGTGAGAAAACTGAGACTCAGAATTGATTTGCTCAGCATTATCTAGCTGGACCAGAATTTGAATCCAGGTCTGACTTGCTCCAGAGGCTTTTATTCATCTTTTTCTTTTTATTACACTACACTCAGCCCTTAAGGGGCAGGAAGAGGAGGCATCTCAATCTTCTTTCTTCAGCACTGCCTCCAGAGGAGTGCTGCTTCTGGAATTCTCAGGGCTCAGGCAGGGGAACACAGGTCACTGACCCACTAAAGGCATAAAGGATTCTGGCTGCACTGAGTTTCTTGTGTTCATGCGCACTTTCTCATTTCCCTGCCCTAGCTCATCTCCCTTGGTCTGTGTTACAGCAACCTCCAAATTGGTCTCCTTGTCCCCATTTTCTATTCTGTCTCCTTTCAAATTCAGCCTGCTTAAGCTATTCGGTTAATTCTATAATTTCTTTTGCCCAAAACCTTCAATGACAACCCCACTTGCCTATGGTGAGAGTCTAAGGAATGGCAAATAAGAAATACTTCTTATTGGTGGTAGCTGATTGGAACCAGTGTTGAGAAGGATTCTGAGGCTCTTTCAAAGGCTCCATAGGAAAGAGCTGCTGAGAGAGATTCATGATTTCTGACTGAGATACAGGAGGGCAGGACCATAGCACACACATGCCAGGCATTTGTCAACCCTTTAGATTGGGTTTTTAACCTAGGGTCCACTATTGATTTCATGGGGACCTATGAACCCCTGGGCATTGTATGTAAAGAAAGATTTTTTTTTTTTTTTTGAGTGTGTGTGTGCTGTGCACTTTTCTGGAAAGAATCATCAGCTTTGATGATTTATCCTCAGAGGAGTCCATGGCTCAAAAAAGGTTTATGCCCACTGCCTTGGCCTCCTAGCTTGGCTTTTGAGGCCCTGTGGTAGGCCTTGCCTACCTTGGCAGCTGCCTGTTTCTGTGCTGCTAACTGTCACACAGATGGATCTACCTGATGGTCTCTGAGTATACTTTCTCATCCCTTCCCTGCTTCTGAATAGTATCTTGTGTCTTTTGTCTTGACTGGCGTGCACTTCCTCCCTCTTCTCTAAATTGTTCCTATTCTTCAAGGCATAGTTAAAGTCTTTTCCCTCAGAAACCTCTGATCAGCCCTTCCTGATTTTCTAGTCTTATAGACTGAGGGCCAGAGAAGTGCAGCCATCCAACCAGAATCACAGTTAAAATCAGACTCCAGTCTCTCAGTTCTCAGAAACTTGCGCTCTCCACAGCACCACTTGGCCTGCTAAACAAGGGAAGGTTTTGTGCAAAGGGGGATTTCTGTCTCAGAAAATTATCCCCAGGGTTCTTAGCCTCTTTAACATCTTTGGCTATGGACAGTTGTTTCTGCATGAAGGATGCTTAACAGTGTATGTGGTAAGAGGAAGAGGCCCAGGACTTTGACCAGAAGAAACCTTTCAAACTAGAGGTGAGAGAAGAGGGTTTCCCAACCTCCTCTCTCAACACTTTCCTCTCGCACTTCATGCCTGAGTCGTGCCAGACCTCTTTCAGGGCCTCATATACCCCATGCTGCCTTCTACTCTGATGAGAGGCTTTACCTCTGCCTGGAACACTCCTTCCCTCCCTTGCCCGCTTTTGTCTGGCTAACTGTCTATCATCACTTCCTCTGAGAGGTCTTCTGGGTCATTAAGGCTAGGTTAGGTTCCCTGGTTGTACATTTGCAACTTGAGGCCCCCTTCCTAGCACTCGTCTGATGTGTAGTGATGTGCTTGCTGGTCTGTCTTCCCCTCAGGCTTTGACAGTGCCTGTCTCATTCCCTGCATCAGCACAGGCTGAGTGAACGAATGAGTACATGATGTGTCTCTTCATCCTCCCAAGCCTTCATCACCTGCTTACTTCAGCAGCACAGAGGTTAGGCTTGGCTTGGTCCAGAGGGGCATTTACTACAGATTATGGCATAAGAATGGTGCTAGGACTCAACCCCAAGCCTCTGGACTCTGCCAGTGCCCTTTCGTCTAGAACGCACTGAAGAGTAGACAGCTTCCCAGTTCCCCCTAATGCCCATTCCTCATAAGCAGCTCCTGCCTTGTTGGTGAAACACTCTTGACTTTTGGTCTCCCTGTTTCCTGGCCTCCTACAGCACTTATGGTGGGAAACCACACACGACAGCCTTTGGTTTCCTGCTATCCTGAGTCCTCCCTCCACAACTAAATTCCTTAGGGCAAACCCCATGTCTTCTCCACACCCCCATCCCAGAATTCAGCACAGGACCAAGCACGTGTCATGCTGATTTGCTGGAGTCCATTTAGTCTTTTCTCTTCCATGTTACATGGAGTCAGGTTCAGTGTAGAGGAAGGTTGGTGAGGTGAGAAGGATTCAGGCTGCAGAGCCATTATCGACTTGGGTTCCAGTCACTGTACTGCCCCTTAACTAGCTTTGTGACCTTCAGCGAGTCATTTCACCTCGCTGAACTTACTACCTCATCCATGAAAAGAGGAGATTAATACCAGCTCCTTAAGCTTGTGTGAAGAGTGAATGAGAGCGTGTATGTAAAGTTCTGAGGCAGTTCCTGCTTGTAGGAGGTTCGCAGTAAGAGTTGGTTCTCTTCACTCTCCTTCTCTCTATCCACCCCCACATTATAGGGCTCCCTGCTACTGGGACCCAGAATTCAGGCTTTTAGTGTTATACTTAAAAACTTGTGTTAACAGCTACTGAGCTCCTACTGTGTGCTAGGCACTGGCATATAGAGTCAAATAGGTTCATACGGACTTTCCTAGAAACCTAATCTAGCATTTCTAACATTCTTTCCATCTTCCCTTGCATTCAGAGTTCCAATTTCCAAACAGCGACCATACAGATAAACTTGAGAAGTAGGATTCTTCTGTAAACTGGGAGCTACATAGATGAGAAGTATCATTGGGCATTTGGTGCTAAGCATGGGGAAATTCTAAGGAAGGAGGAGAGATCTGTGGACTGGATGAGTCAGGAAAGCCTACTTGGGAGAGAGTCCTCAAGCCAGGGTTGTATCCCATTGTATGAAAGTAGGTTTAGAATAGGCAGAGAGGCAGGGAGAGAGCATTCTGGACAGAGGGGAAGGCACATTCTTTCCTCAGTAGGTTGGGAGAATGACAGCAGAGGCAGACTCATTTAAGGGAAGAGGGAGAGAGGTAGGAGAAGCCTGGGGTCAAGGGAGAGTGGCCAGAGGAGCTGGGATGGGTATTTAGTTCTCAAAGCCCTATAACTATTTCCAAATTCATCTAGCCTCCCTGTTTATTGATTTTTCATTTCTTCCACTCTTATGTCCATGATAAGCCATACACTGAAAATATTTCTCTCTCTTTCTAGGCTGTTGTCAGAAGGTGCTGATGTCAATGCAAGGCACAGACTTGGCTGGACAGCACTCATGGTGGCAGCCATCAACCGAAACGACAGGTGAGAGATCTCCTTCCACATGGGGCTCCCTTTGCCAGAGCTCTGCAGACCACGATCCTGAACCCTCTCCCACCCTTGCCTGTCCCCCTGCTCTCTTCTCGAAAGGCAGGGAAATGGACTTAGCCTAAGGTACTGGTCAACACCTGGTGCAATGGAAAGTATAGGAGATGTGGAGAGGAAAGATGTAGCTCTGGATCACAGCTCCATCGTTCATTGACTTTGTGACCTTAGGCGAGTCATTTGCTTTACTGAAGCAACAAAATGTTTGAAAGCCTGTTGTAAGTGGTTAAGTGTACATGTGCAAGTTATCATCATGATTCTGTTATCATTATTCATGCTGAGCAGTCTGCAGTCACTGTCCCCAGCAAGGGTTCCATTGGGCTGTTCCTTTGGAAGTTCTGGTAGAAACTAGGGAAGGTGGGGGCGTTCCTTCCCTCTCATTGGAGGCCCTGCTGTTTTCCTACACACTTCCCCATTCCCCCAGCATGCAGCTGTTGTGTAAAGATTGAAACAGTCTACTTTGTATAGAGTTATCTCTACTTCTTACAACCACCCACAAGATATGTATTATTATTTTTCATTTTGCAGCTGAGAAAACTGAAGCCCAAAGAGGTAAGGTGATTTGTCTAAGGTCACACAGATAGGATTTAGAACCTGGTCTGACTGCCTGCAGAGTTTGTGTATTTTACTGTACCTCACTGCTGCCTTCCACTGCCAGATCCCGGGATTGGGCTGGATGCTGCCATTACATCGCAGTCTCTAGCTGTGATTGTGCAAAAGAATTGATTGAAGAAGAGCAAAAAGAGATGCTTTCTAAGAAGGCAGACTGGGTGCTTTAGTAACAGCCACTGACATTGATAGTGGGAGGTGCAAATTTTCATTTTCCCTTCAAGCAGATCTTTAAAGATTTTATCTGCCAGTACTGGCCACCTTTGGGAGGGTCATAAATGTGGTGGAAATCAACCAAATAGGTATTTTATAATGTCGGGGTGGCACTGCCTCAGACTGGCTGAGAGACTCAGCTGTACTGAGATAGTTCTCTCTTCTCAGCTACTCTGTCGTGAACTTGATCTCAGCACTCTGTCTCCTTATTTGCCTCTTTAGCTCTAAGCACATAGTCTTTAAAAGAAAAATTAATGTAAATTGCTTCTACAATTGAGAGCCTGGAATCCAGTCCTGGCTCTGACCCTTAGTTGAATTTCAAAATTCTATTAACACCTTGTTTCTTCACCTGAAATCAACTATTTCTACAAACATTTGGTAGATATCTACTCTGAACCAGACTCCGTGTTAGTCACTGGGGAATCAGAGGCCTTGGGAGCTCGTGGTCTAATGTGGAAAAACAGGCAGGTAGAGAAACAGAGTATAGTGTAATCAATGATATCAGAGCAGTGTGGACAGGATATTATCAAAGCAGAGGGGGTGAGGGGACTGAATCTCACAGCAGAGCAGATAGATTCTTACTATATTCTTGTGAGAATCAAATGACATAATGTATGTGCTACAGGTTACAGATGGTGAGATGTTATTCTCTGCTGCTCGCATTAGACCTCTCTACATACAAACACACATGTGCTTATTCTACCACTTATAACCCCCCTCCCCTGCCTCCACCCCCACCCACCAGTCTTTCCCACCTTGCAGGTATCTCCATCTGCAAGAGATAACCAGTGGTGGAGAAAAGGGAGGGGGTATGTGCCCTTCTGTGTTTGGTTTTATCAGCGTTGAGACAATAGGAATTAACACTATACTTAAGAGTACTGCCAATCAGTGAGCACATAGCTAGTAGATGTGCTTTGAGGACAATTCTCTCTGAATCTAATGAGTTGTTGGTTTAACTGATTGCTCTGTCTTTATCCAGAACCATTAGCAAATCAGTGATGCTCAATGAGCAAAGTGAGAGTGTTGGCTTGTATTTACTCGGTTCCTAGGACTAATTATTGGTGTTTTAAGCTTCTATTTTGTGCCCTCCTCTTCCTTCCGGTACCCAGTGAGGACAGATTTTTATAGAAAATAGCATACTCTCAGGTTGGATTTATTTATTCATATCACAAAAATTGTTTGGCACCTACTGTTTGCCAGGCACTGTTCTTGACAGACAAATATCCCTGTCCTCAGAGAGCTTATTTCTGTACAAGTGGTGGTCCCTGGGTAGAGAGAGGCAGGGACAAACAATAAACAATAAATACAATGCATAAGTAAACTATATATTAGAAGATAAGAAGTGCTAATGGAAAAAAAGGAAAAGTAGAATCTGGTAAAAGGGAATGCCAGGAGTACACTGCTCAGGGTGGGTAGGCCTCATTGGTAAGGTGCCATGGGAGTGGTCTTGAAGGATTATCGTGTCCATCCCAGCACAATCTGCCAATAAGTTTTTCTGTATTGGAAGTGTGCTGATTCTCATCTCATCAGTCACCAAGCCCTTCTGGAATCATACTGGCCAGGCCTGAAATGCCACCACCTTTGAAATGGATTTGGATCAAGGGCGAGTAGAGGGACAGTACCCCGTGATTCAAGGCTGAAAGTAGAGAACCTTCACCTCCTTTAGAATGTTGGCAGCCCACAAGCTCAAAGGAGATATCCTGAGCGAAGCCCAGTCATTTCACCCTCAACTGCCTTTAGTGCCTGGCTGCTTAATGTGTTAAGTCCTTGGGGATATGAACACAATAGTCTCTATACTTAAGGAGATTATCTTCGTGTGAACCTTTATTTATATATGTATTTATTATTTTATTTAATTTTGAATAGTAAAGAGAGTGCTATTTTGTTTAATTTTGAACAGAAAATACAGTGTTATAGAACAAAATGTTAAAAATATGCATGGGAACTTATTTATAATTTATTACCTCCTTTTATTTACAAAAAAGGGTTTAAGGTGACTTAAATCAAAATACAAATATAAATGTACACAGGAGAGTTAAAACTGGATCAAGATCAGAAATCATATTGGTAAAAGGAAAGGTAATTCTATCAGGATTGAACTAGAGATTTTCTTTTCCAAAAATAAGTTTATTGTTTTTGTAAAAAAAATATAGAGAAGAAAGTAGCCGTCAACTGAATCCCCTCTACCTAGAGACTGATCACGATATCTATATCTATATCTATGTGTCTAATTTTACATAAATGGGACCAGGCTGTACTCACTGTAAATCAGGTAATTAGTGGAATCGAGTATGAATTTAATTTGAAGTTTCCTGACAAGTAGGGCAAAAAAGGGATACAGAGAGTTTTGGTTCTTCAGGAGAGAGGAACTTTGTGCTGACATACCTTTATGTTATCATGTTATGCATCCAACAGACTTTTTTAAAAACTAGACTGTGTCAGGTGCTGATATGCTAGGCTAAAGGGGATTCAGATACTAAGTAAGCATCACAGCCTTTGCCTTAAGAAGCTTACTTGGACTGCTGACATCAAGGACTCGAGCACTGTGATGGCCATTGTCTTCAGTAGCCCTCCTGCCAAAGATTTACCAACATTCTGCTAGGACAGTCCTTTTGCCAGCCTAGTAACAGCTTGGGTGTAGTGTTGACTTGAGGAGTAGTTGGCGGGGGCTGGCCCCTTCTCCACAGTGAGCCCTCCATAAGCCTCATGCCACAGACACTTGTTTAGCCTGAGTCTGGGTGCCTCATTCCGTGTTGCACTCTGACCCAGCCCAGCTAAACGCTAAGCCACAGGGCCCCAGGATGACCACTGTGACTTAGCACAGCCTCTACTGGCTCGTGCAAATATACCCAGCCTTCAGCTAAATTCAATTAGTTTTTCTTTAAGAAGGGAAAGAAATCCAATTTTACTAAACATGGACAGACGGTGGAAGGCACTTTGATGTTACAACCTCTCAGTGATGCTTTACTTAGTCACAAGTTCATAAGCAAGAAGGCTTAATTACTTGGGAAAACACGGGATTAAAACTGGACACAATGGCTGAGTATCCGCTCTTGGGCAACTTGATTCGAACCCATGCACCCAGTTCGTGTGTGGTGCAAACTTTGATGTGTGCTGTGACAAGCTGAAAGTCATGACCCCCTCAGGGATGCTCCTTCAGATGGCATTTGCAGGATGTGTAGGCGGAGAGGCAGGGCCTGCCAGGCCTGTTTGCTCTACTTTGATGTCCAGGCAGCCACAGGCCCCACTGTTTGCTCTTTCACTGAGGGGTGGATTGGGAGCCTCCTACCTTTCCCAGTGGACAATGGCCAGCAATGGAGTGTGACGACTGTTGACCATTCCAAGAGCCTGGCGGACCAGAACAGGGCTTTGGGAGGTGCAGAGCCTGGGGGGCAAAAGCTGTTTATAGGACAGCCATTTCTCCAGATGTAGCTTTCTTTAAAGCCTAATGGTGGTTGGACGCTCATCATGGAGGTAAAAATAGTCTCATGAGTTTTAACAGGTGCTAAGTACTGCTTGACCCTTTGTCCAATGACACTAAGGTATTTGTAAATTGAAAGTTTAAGTCTGTCCTGTTTTCTTCATCAGCATGTATATGCAGGGGATAGTGGTTTGGAAGAAAAATGGTATGAATTCTAATTCCTCAAAAAAGAAGCTGTCAAAACACGTCTGATAAAAGAATAGTATCCAGAAGATATAAAGAACTCTTACAAATCAGTAATAAAAAGGTAGCCCAATTTTTTTTTTTACAATACATTTATTTATTTATTTTTGGCTGCATTGGGTCTTCGTTGCTGCGCGCAGGTTTCTCTAGTTGTGGCGAGCGGGGGCTACTCTTTGTTGTGGTGCACGGGCTTCTCATTGTGGTGGCTTCTCTTGTGGAGCATGGGCTCTAGGCGCACAGGCTTCAGTAGTTGTGGCACGCGGGCTCAGTAGTTGTGGCTCACAGGCGGTAGAGCGCAGGCTCAGTAGTTGTGGTGCACGGGCTTAGTTGCTCCATGTGGGATGTGGGATCTTCCCAGACCAGGGATCGAATCCGTGTCCCTTGCATTGGCAGGCGGATTCTTAGCCACTGCGCCACCAGGGAAGTCCCGATAGCCCAATTTTTTAAAAATAGGCAAAAGATTCGAGCAGACACTTCACCAAAGAAGAGATTGATGGCAAATAAGCACATGAAAGATACTCAGCATTTAGGGGAATGCAAGTTAAAATCACAATGAGATACCACTACACACCTATTCCAATGGCCAAAATTTTTAAAACTGACAATACCAAGTGCTGATAAGGATGCAGAACAGTTGTCATCCCTACTGATAGGAATGCATAATGGTATAGCCACTTTGGAAAACACTTCAGCAGTTTCTTATAAAGGTAAAACATACATTTATCATACAGCCCAGCAATACCAACTCCTAGATATTTGTCCATGAGAAATAAAAACATACATCTACAACAAGACCTGTATGCAAATATTTATAGTATCTTTATTCATAATCACCAAAAACTTGAAATCACCCAAATGTCCATCATCTGGTGAATGGACAAATTATGGTACATCCATACAGTGGACTACTCAGCACTAAAAAAAGAACAAACTTCTTGTACAGGTAACAACATGGTCAAATCTTTAAAGCCTTATGCTAAGTTAAAGCCAGACATGAAAAGCTACCTGCTGTATAATTCCATTTATATGACAGTCTGGAAAAGGCAGTACTATAGGGACAGAAATCAGGTTAGTGACTGCTAGGGTTTAGGAGTGGGAGGAAGGACCCAACGGAACTTTTGGGGTGATGGAAATAATCTAAGTGTTGATTATAGTGATGGTCATAGAACTCATCAAACTGTACAGCTTAAAAGGATGAATTTTACTATGCATAAATGATAATTCAATAAACAGACTTTTAAAAAGTTTTCAAAAAACCACCATCTCTCTCTATATTTTCACTGTTAATTGTGACCTTTGGTGTACTGAGAATTCCTGTTAGTAGTGTTAAAATGAATTCATACTGTTTATGGTCACCTGGAATGTTTTGAATTCTTATAGTTGATGGTATCTTACATTGGAGTACTATATATTCTGATTGTTAGTAGAGAATAAAGATTTGTGGATTCACACGGTTCGTGATGTCATGAAGTAGAGTTACTGATGAATAGTGATAAATTCACCTTATGGGTGGTATACAGTGGGCTCACAAAGTGTCATATGGTTCTTTATAGTGAGGAGAAGGTGCAGGGTTCAGGACTGGGAGCTTGCCTCTCATCCCACATCATTCTTGGGTTCCTTGTCCCTGGACTGCCGCTCAGGGAGGACCACCTAAATAGTATGGCCATTGTGGTGCTTCAGGAACCAAAGATCCTGAAACAGTGGGGTGGTTCAGATTTGAGTCCACTTGGGCTTGCTGGTTGCCTTGAAACCCCTGCCTCAGAGAAGGTGAGACTGCCAGGCAGAGAAGGAAGCTCCAGCAGAACTGTTTGAAATTCCCCGCAAGAGTCTCCCTCCCTCCTGCTTTTTCTCCCGGAGTGCATTTCATCAGCATCGGAAGGACTGCTTCCCGGCACTGCCTTCCCTGCTTGGCTGGGGTCCCTGAGGAGCTGAGCTAATGAGTGGATAACACGCATTTGCCAAGGCCTTCCTGGATGTGGTACCTGGGCTTTGTTAATTTTAAAATGCCGCCATCCTTGGCTGAAGACCATTTAATTCCCTCTCATAGCAGTCATTTATTTTTAGCATTTGCTTATTTTCCCTCCACCTTACTAAGGGGAGGGGGGGCATTAAATCCTATCTTTAAGAACCCAGCAGCCCAAGCCAGATCGCTGACCTGCAGGAGAGGTTTTACAGGCCTCTCTGTGTGGCCCACAGCTCCACAGGTGTTCTTAGAGCAAAGAGCTGATGCTTCTCTTGCAGCTGGACTGGGTCAGCCTCCATGGGAGGCTCTTCTTCCTTGCTGGCTGGCCAGAGGCAGAGCAGGTAGAGCACCCCAGTACCTGTGCTTTAATGTAGGTACCAGGGGGCCTGACAACATGGAGGTCTATCCTGCTTTGGAGGCCTACAGTCTCTTCCCAAGGTCCCCAGCCTGTTCTCAGCCTGGCTGCTTGCTGCAGAGTGGTGCTTCCTTTGGCCCGAGGAGGCTGGCTTTGTGCTATCTGATCTCCTGACTATAGTGATGATGATGGCTGTGGTTGATTGGGTGTCTTCTGTGTGCCAGGCCCATGTCGAATACTTCCCATGTTGGCCCTAATCCTCACTGCAATCCTAAAATGGGGGGATTATTATCCCTATTTTACAGATAGGGAAAATGAAGCTCAGAGATGCCTAAGGTTGTCCAGTAAGTGAAAGGGGGAGCCAGGATTTGAAGTCAGGTCCCTCTGAACCCCAAACCCTTATTCTCTCCACTGGACTATACTACCTGGGTAGGCAAGATGCAGGGAGCAAAGCCATGCAATGAATCAGGGGGTGCCAAGACCAGGAGTCAAGTCAATTCAGGCAGGGTTTCTTGATGACCCACTATATGCTGGATGATTTTTTGAGAAATCTAAAAACCGACAAACTACTCTCCTTGTCTTCAAAAAAGCTGTCAGAAGAAGGATAAAACAAGCCTCCTTTTAATGGTAGATTGAGGCAGAATGTGGTCAGTACCCAGAGAAGACCAGCCTGGAGTGCTGGGGTGGGGGTTAATCATGAAAGAAGGCCCTTTCACATGAGGTGAGCCTTGAAAGACGGACAGGATTTTGTTTGGTAGAGGTGGAGAGTAGGAAGACAGCATTTCTGGAATAAGCACCACTGTGAGCATAGGCTCCTAAAAGTAAGAAAGTAGGGATGTACCAGAGTTAGTAGGGGGCACTGGCAGGGTCTGGAGACCAGTGAGGGTAAAGGAAAGGCCTTATCCAGCACGGACCATGGTCCTCTCAGGCTGTAACTATCTAGCATGTGGTAGAGCTGTGAGCTCTAGAGCTGGATGACCTGGATTCACATCCAGGCTGTCTCTTCCTCTTACTAGTCATCTACCTTGGCAAGTTCTTTCACTTATCTGTGATTGTTTCTTCAGCCATAAAATGGAGATAATAAGCTGAGCTACTTTAAATGTGTACATATATGTAAAGTGTTTAGAATAATGCCTGCCACATAGTAAGCACTTGATAAGAGTTTGCTACTTTAGTTAATAGTAGTATAGTAGTAGTGGTAGTCTCTTAATTATTATTATGACTAACACTGCTACTGCTGATTGGTGACCTCAGGAAGTTAGTCAATTTCCTTCAGGTAAGCCCATCTTTGATGGAGGTGGGGGTATTACTTGCCTCTCACCAGTATCTGATGGGTGATGCGGAAGCAGTAGGGCTTTGGAGATTCTTTTTCCACTCCTTTTCATCTAAGAAGCTGGGCCTAGAACATGGGACCCCAAAGCAGGGCACTTTGATGTGGCGCTTGCTCTCGTCCCAGGTGGCCGCAGCTGCCTAGTGAAGAACAGTTCCCAGTATTTCCCAGCAAGGAAGGGCGGGTGAGCGTGCTGGCCAGGTGCCCGGAATGCCAGCACCATGACCCCAGAAAAGTGTGCCGAGCTTGATGTCTCTCCCACCGCTGCTGTGGTTGATTATCTCTGAGTAACAAAGAGTCATTTCTAATCCCATTTAGAATCATTGCTCAAGATAATCCTGTTTCGTAGTAATGATATTCCAATTCCAGCATGCACCCGTTTCTAGTTTTGCAGACACATGCCTTGACCTCAGGCCACCCAGACACTGCTCCCTGGAAAGTGATGTCAGCTCATTTGCCTAAACTGACAGTCTCAGGGTACCCACCCCCTTCTCCAGCGCTATATCCCATCCTGGGGTTCTGTGTTCAGTGCTGTCTTCATGGAGAAGATCAGTTGGGATGAAAAGAGCATCCAGTGCTCATCCAGTTCAGCAGCCTGAGGAAGGGTGTTCCATTTCTAGGGACTGTGGTATGGTCCACTCCTGCACCTCCTCTTTAAAGACATCAGACCCACTCTGTGCTTGTTTAAATAGGGGTGCCAGCTTGGTGGGTCAGGAATATACAGTAAATATGGTAGGTGTGTCTGGGTTGCAGCAAGGTATTTGGCTGTCTCTCATGATATCCACATGAATAAAATATGATGTGGCAAATAGTTTGGTCAAACTAATGAATGGTGAATGATCTGGTTCATTGTTTATATATGAATGGATATCAGACTGGAAAGCAGACTGTACTGGTGAGCCACAGGGGTCTGTCCTATTCACTAGTCATATCACTGATTCTAGTGAGACCATTGATAAATGCCAACCAAATGGGCAGATTAAATGAAGCTTAGAGGTAGTTGATATGTTAGGTGAAAGAGTCGGGGATGTGAAAAAAGAACTCAGTGGGCTAGAGCAATGGTTAAATCTGTGGTGATAAAATTTAATAGGGACAAGTGTTTCAGTCTACAATTAAAACCAAAAACCAACTGTAAAATCCAAGGAGACCCAATTTAGCAATACTAGCAAGTAAAGCCCAGGAGCTGACTGAAAACTCAATGTGTGCATCAACAGCGCAGTGTTAAGGCCTTAGAAGTGAATTGATTCAACAAATATTTACTGGCCCGTTACTGCGGCCTATGTGCAAGGGAACAGATGGCCAGGCACAGTCCTTACTTTGGGGAGCACAGTCTAGTTGTGTGTGGCAGAGTGGTGAGGAACAAGAGCTCTGGAAAGAGGGCCTGAGTTTAAAACCTAGCTCTACCTCTTAACAGCTGTTTCCTCATCTGCAAAGTAGGAACAATAATAGCATCTGCCTCAGCATAGGGTGGTTGCAAAGATTAACATGCATGTAAGACTGCTTAGTGCAATGCCTAGTGCATAGTACATACGTCTAGGAGATGTACCAGCCCCAACATGGTCTTACGGATCATTTGCCTAGAGAGAGCCTAGTCTAACCTATACTGTGGAAAGAATCCCTAATAACCAGGGCTTGACCACACTGCCCCATCGGTTTGGTGACTGTGTGTTATGAACCACAGATTGAAAGATATGGAAGTGTATTTAGAACTAGGCTAAGGATATGAAATTGGGATTGTCCTGGAAATCCTGTGATGGGTGATCTCGATTCCTTGGCCCTCTGCTTAACGTGCCATGCCTTCCTTAAGCCTTGCCCAAATTATCTCACCTGGTCTGAGCCCTCTACTGATTTTGACCCTTGTCCCTCTGAATCAGACTCCCTCTTATCCCAGCTAGCTGTTATGACCATCTGAAAATATCACTGTCCCTGGTACATAGTAAGGGCCCAGCGACTATGGGATATTATGACAGACTAATGGATGGTCAGATAGGTGAGAACCAGTGTGATTTAGGGGAATGTGCACTGGGTTTGGCCCCAGACAGATACATGGATTTGAATTGTGATTCCTGTGCTTATTTAATGTGTATACTTGGATAACTCATGTTATCTCGCTGAGCCTCAGTTTATTCATTTGTAAAATTGACTACTACCTCATTGCAAGTGGTTATAAGGATCTGGAATAGTAAATGTAAAGTGCTCAACCCACCGTGGCTGCTTTATTATGATTATTGATCTTTACCTTTTGAGGGAAGTAATCAAAATAACATCCTCATTCGAGGAAACTGGGGCACATTTTCTACACAGGTACCTTGCTTCCTCCCTAATCTTTAGTTTGTTTCCCAAGGAAGCTGGCTTTAAAAAGAAAACTGCACCCCACCCCCCAAAAAAGAAAAGAAAACTGCCTTCCCATCCTTCCCCCCACCAAGCTCATGCCTCCACACCACAGGACCTCTAGATTCAACACAGGCCAGTGCCTTTGGTTGGGCCACCCCGCTTTCCCGACCGCCTGTAGACCAACCAGTAGACTGAATGATCCATAGCTCATTTGACTTTCCAGCAAGCCTCCTGACCTGTGACCTCTTTGCTTTCTCCCCTCATCGAGGTGTGCTCTGGGTTGAGAATAGGTCAACTCTTTGTCTTTTCCTTGGGACACAGTGACCCTGTGCTTGGATGTGGAGGGTAGAGGGGAGGAGGAGTCGGAGGAGCTTCTTCTGAAGCTCCACATTGTGTGGGGACGACCTGGAGCTGGGATCACTGCCCTTCTTGCTTCACCAACTCCAGCTGCTCGCCAGCCGTCTTTGACACGCGCCTCGCCCAGCTTAGGCCTCAGCTCACACCACAGGTTTCCTCCTTCTTTCCTAAACAATGTGATGACCCAAAGCCCCTCCGGCCACTGAGAGCAGAAAGCCAATCGATGTAACTGTCCTCCTGTGCATTGTGACGCCCCACCGTCCTGAAAGCAGGAGCTCATCAAGGTCCATGTGAGCCAACTTCCTTCGTGTGCTCCCACATCTAATCTAATTACAAACCTGATCGGCAAGTTAAAACTTGCCTGGTGGGGGCTGTTGCTCCAAAGGGAGTTCTGTGAGTCCCAGGAGCTGCTTCTTAGGGACCACCCTCCCGTTCTTTTCCTCAGCTTTGTTTGGGAACTGCCTGGTGGAGGGCAGGAAGGGCCTAGTGCTCAGGAGAGGAAGATGGAAGTTTTCCACAGCTAAGCTGCCTGCAGCCCAGTTCGGACCCTCAGGTGGGGGAAGGCTGGGCAGGGCTGAGACAGTTGCCTTCCACCTTTTTCCCCCATTTCTCACCAAATAAAATAATTATTTCATTTATTCATTCTTCATTTTTTCATACAGTCATTCAGAAAGCATCTATTGACCACTTATTGTGATCCAGGCACCGGGCAAGGAGCTGGGAAAGAAGGTTGAGACATGGCTCTTGTCCCGTGATCTACTGGGAAAGGCAAGTAAAAGTAGACAGGCAATCACGATATAACATGGTGAGGGTCACCTTCCACAGGAGTAGGTACTGGATTCTGTGCAAAGAGGAAGGGTGTGGACCCGGGCTGGGAGTCAGAGAAGCCTCAGTTGAGTTGGTGACTATGTCACTGAGGAGCCCTGAAGGTGAATGAGCGCTAACCAGTTGAACCAGTAGGAGGGGCATATGTGATGGCCTTTGGTGTACTTCGGGGAGTTCATTGTTTTCACTGGGTCCTTAATTCTTCAGCCCCCAAGATCACTAGATCAGCATGGGAATTAGAGTTCTGCAATTGATTGACTCCCTGAAGGAATAAATTTTTAGAACAGATGGTCAAGTTCAATTAATGAATAATAGTAGGTGGCAGGGAATCAACCCCTTTTTAAAAATCATCTATTCATGTTGCTGCACGTGTATCCAGCCTGTTGCTTCTGACTGCTGCATCATGTTTCATAGCATGTGTCTACCACGTTTAACGTACCTGTTCCCCCAGTGATGGACACTTGATTGCCTGCAACTCCCCACTGCCACAAAATATGTGGTGAACATCTCCCATGTTGCCCTCTATAGACCTGTGTAAGAATCTCTCTGAGATACATATCCTCAGGAGCAAAGTGCTGGGTCATAGGGTAAGGTACTTTAACATGACAAATAGTACAAGATTGGCTTCCAGAATGGCTGCACCAGTCTGTCCCCTGGCAGTGCATGAAGAATCTGAGATCCCCATGTCTTCACCAACACTGGGCATTTTTCAGCTTTCTCACTTTTTGCCAGTGTGTTAACTTGAAGTTCTATCTCATTTTTTTAAATTAATTAATTAATTTACAGTAAGTCCTTGTTGGTTATCTCTTTTAAATATAGCAGTGTGTACATGTCAATCCCAAATTCCCAATAAAATGCTATCTCATTTTTAAAAATTTTCCTTTCTGTAATCACACACAAGCTTGAGGATCTCTTCATATACTTAATCATCTTGTTTGTTTGTTTTTTTCCTCCTCTGGGCATTAACTGTTCATATCCTTGCCTCATTTTTCTGTTGGGCTTCCTGATCCTAGCCTTGTTGCTAAAACTTGAGTTGAGGCGAAGTGCTTCTACAGACTGTTAGCTACCTGGGAGTCAACACAGGGAAGTTAGAGGCCATGTAGCAGAGTGATAAGGACATGGGCTTGGTAGCCAGACTGCCCTGGGTTGAATCCCACCTCTGCTCCTTTCAGCTGAGTGACCTTGGACAAGTTACTTATCCCTCAGTTTCTGTTTAACCTCCCTCATAGGGTTGTTGTGAAGATTAGATGTTAGTATATATAAAGTATTTAAAATAGTGCCTAGCATGTAGGAGGTGTATACAAATGCTAGCTCTTATTATTAGACTGCTATCTTCCTCCTACTTAGCCCTACTGTACCCTTGAGAAAATAGATACTTGTGTCAGCAGGCAGTAAAGTAAGCAGAAAGAAAACAGCTCTCAGCCTAGGCTCAGAGCTCACCACTCCTACTCACATGTGTAACTCTTACCAAGATCTCGGGCTCTGTACCTGTGTTCTGCTCCCTACCTAAGGCCAATCTTTAAGACCTGGCCATTTCTGATTAGCCAGATTTCCAGGCCTGCAGTGCCCCCCATCCCTGGCCTGGCTAGCTCTGCCCTATTGCTGCTTCTCTGCCAACCTGTCAGCTGGATACTATCCCTCACAACCTTCACCTTCAGTATTCACAAAGCCCAGTCTTTTTGGTGAGTCAGCTCACTTGGGCAGAGATAAGACCAGAGTAGATTCTGATGGACACGCAGGAAGGCAAGTACTGCTACCGGAGCCAAATCACTAAAGGCCAACTCTAAACCCCCATCCTCCTGGGCTGTAGACATTCTCTGACTCTCCAGATTAGTATTGGAAGTAGGGTATCTGGAGATTATCTCTAGCCTTTGAGGTTGATACTGACATTGGTAGGCATATCTTTCCACAGACCACCAGAGGCCAAGTCCTGAGGTGGCTGGGAGAATTGCTGATGTTTGTAAGCCTTTGCCCAGTGAGAACCTCTGGAGTAGTCAGCATAGTTCCTTTGAGTGTGTTATAGAAAAACATAAGTGAGTGGGATGGTGTACTCTGTCCCCTTTAATCCAGCTATTAAGACCATGAAGGCCTAGCCCATATACTTGACTGCCCATTTAGCACAAGCTACTCCAATTTAAGATAGTGATACCTAAACCCAAACCTCCCAAGTGACAGCCAGTATGCCGACGCCAGAACAGAGGGGCGGCTCTAGTTGTTCTTTGGTGGATCACCTCAGATAGCAGTACCTGCCTCCCTTTGTGCCGTCAGATCCTGTAGTCCCCTTGTCAGCCAGGTGGGCCAACTCACCATCTTGTGTACGTCACCTTCTCCCAGATACAGTTCTGAATTGGGGGATTTGTTTCTGCTTCAGCAAAAAATGTCAAAGAGGCAGAAATCTCTTCATTTGCGAAGTCTCCTCACTGCTGCCCCTGGTGTCTGCTTCTTTTGCCTTGTCTTGACCTCTGATACCAGTGTGTTCCTTGGTTTCTGGTTGCTTACTTGTTTTGTGGTCTGCTGTTTCCCTCTGCCTCTAGTCCTTGACATCTGACCTGGCTTTTTACTCTCTGCCTCACGTCTCTGCTGCCTGGTCTCTGGCCCTTGGCTCTGTTTTGACTATGAACTTCTTGACACTCCCTGGGCCTGGCCTGCTGCTAAGCCTGTTCTCACCAGCCTTGCCTTAGCTTTCTCTTACCTGGCTAGCCTCCTACCCTGTTTCTGCCCTCCTACATCCCATTGGTCGACGAAGTTCTTTTCATCATCAGAGCTAACCATAGTCATGTAGTCCTTTAGCCTGATCTGGGCTGGCTTCTCCAAAAAGGGCCTGATCCCTGTGGAACTCTGGGTTAGATGCTTTTTAAGTATGAGATAGCTCTTGGGCAAAAAGCTTACTAGCTATCTGGTAAGGTGTTTGGTGCCACTCTTGGCCACTGAGCAGCCACAGTTCCTTTAGTCCTAGGTATACCCCACAGTGGGGCTGCTGCCTTTGAGTTAATTAAAAGTGAAAGGAATCTTCTCCACGATTGCAGAATGAGTCACTAGCTTGGATGCTCACCCTCTTTGTCCTCCAAGTTTGTGAAGTGAATTGCCCATTCCTTTTGATTGGGTTAGCAGCCCCAGGGCTTAGCCTAGTCACTTTCCTCTCCCCATCCTGCCAGACCACTGTCTGCCCTTTGGGGCGAAGGGCAGCATACTTGGTTGCTTGGACACGTCTTGCAGCCTGCAAATTGGACAGATGGAATCAATACTCAGGAACCTGGAGAGGCCCAGGTAGCACAGTTAGTGACACTAGCTGCCTGGAGGGACAGCTTGCCATGGGAGGGGGTGTGATTGGATGGTGATTGGACACAGCAGCTGAGGATTAACCAAATTATGTCCCTTTGAGTTTAGATCGACAAACCCTTCTTGCTTAGATTTTAAAACAAGCCAACTTGTGCAGAATATAGAATAGCTGCCTTTTTTTTTTTAACATCTTTATTGGAGTATAATTGCTTTACAATGGTGTGTTAGTTTCTGCTGTATCACAAAGTGAATCAGCTATACGTATACATATATCCCCATATCCCCTCACTCTTGCATCTCCCTCCCACCCTCCCTATCCCACCCCTCTAGGTGGTCACAGAACACCGAGCTGATCTCCCTGTGCTATGCGGCTGCTTCCCACTAGCTATCTGTTTTACATTTGGTAGTGTATATATGTCCATGCCACTCTCTCACTTCGTCCCAGCTTACCCTTCCCCCTCCCCATGTCCTCAAGTCCATTCTCTACGTCTGCGTCTTTATTCCTGTCCTGCCCCTAGGTTCTTCAGACCCCTTTTTTTTTTTTAGATTCCATATATATGTGTTAGCATATGGTATTTGTTTTTCTCTTTCTGACTTACTTCACTCTGTATGACAGACTCTAGGTCCATCCACCTCACTACAAATAACTCAATTTCGTTTCTTTTTATGGCTGAGTAATATTCCATTGTATATATGTGCCATATCTTCTTTATCCATTCATCTGTCAATGGACTTTTAGGTTGCTTCCATGTCCTGGCTATTGTAAATAGTGCTGCAGTGAACATTGTGGTACATGACTAGAAGAGCTGCCTTCTTAACACAGGGCTATGCCAACATGCGTCCTGGGGGTGATTAGGTATAGATCTAGAGCCCACTTCAGCCCAGATTCATGTTATTATCACTAAGATTATATGGACACAGAGAAGAGAGCTCATATTTGTGGATCTCCTTTGATGTGCCAGGCACTGTGGAGTTTTACACACTTATAACCTACAAGGGAGGCATCATTATCTGTTATTCCAGTAAGGAAGTGGAGTCCCAGAGGTATAGTAACTTGTCTAAGATCACAGTCAGTAAATGATAGAGCTTTGATTTGAACCCAGGTCTCCCTATACTTGTTATAAAATGTCATGCTGTCTTCCCAATTTGTGTCTTAGTTCAAACTTCTCTTGACTTTCCCACAGCCCAGCTACAGGGTCAGGTACATAGTAATGAATGATAACTAATGTTCTTTGAGCACTTATTATATGTCAGGCACTGTACAAAGCACATTACATACACTAACAGAGTCATATGAGCTAGATACTCTTTTTTTTTTTTTAAATTTGGGGGTGCTGCATACCATAACCTTCTTTAGGAGCATCACAGTACTCGTTAGCATTTATTTATGTGTGTATGTATTTATTTATTTGGGCAGGCTGCACTGGGTCTCCGTTGCTGCACACGGGCTTTCTCTAGTTGCAGCAAGTGGGAGCTACTCATCGTTGCAGCGTGCGGGCTTCTCATCACAGTGGCTTCTCTTGTTGCGGAGCAGAGGCTCCAGGTGTGTGGGCTTCAGTAGTTGTGGCTTGTGGGCTCCAGAGCACAGGCTCAGTAGTTGTGGTGCACGGGCCCAGTTGCTCCATGGCATGTGGGATCTTCCCGGACCAGGGCTCGAACCTGTGTCCCCTACACCGGCAAGCGGGTTCTCAACCACTGTGCCACCAGGGAAGTCTGAGCTACATACTCTTAATATCCCTGATAATTATGATTGCAAAATGATTTTCTAATTTCATCATTTGTTCTACATTTATTAGTTGTCATTCTACAGTAAAGAAGAGCTTTCCCTTCTCTCCCATTGACTTATTCACTTATTTTCAATATGGACTCTTGGAATCTTAGTGTACCCAGTGGGTGATAATCCATTAATGTCATTATTCCTGTTGATGCTCATATTGTCTCCGATTTTAAAGCCAGCGTTCTTAACCTCTGTACCATACTACATCCCTCTCTATCAGATATTTTTCTCACTGCCTGCAGTTAGTTTGCCCATCTCTAACAGCCTTTTGAACCCTCTTAACTTTTAATCTTCTGGCAAGAAGGAAGACTAATGCCAGTCTTAATCCAAATTATGTGTAAACTCTGAGCAAATAGTCTCCAAGTGAAAACCTGACAGACTCTGCTGTGAGTTAAATATCTGAGTTTTAGACATGGATTTTAGGTGCTTAGAGACCCTTCTTATTTCTCTTTGGGATCATAATTCATATCCTAGATAAATTACCTGGAAAAGATAATTCTTAAGATCCTTTTAGGTAAGGGGAATAGACACAGGAGGCTCACTTGACCATGTTAGATCAGATGTAGAAGAACCTCATCTATGTGGGAGATAGATTCTGGTTCTTTGACTTACCTATGAGGACTGTGTGTTTGTGTGCATGGGAGTTATTGAAATTCATTCATCCATTCAGCAAATAATTGGGCAGGTCCTGTGCCTGTTGAAGGTTATGAAACTCAAACCAGTTGATACAGGGAAAACCAACAATACTGCTGGCTACAGATATTGAAAAACTAACAAAGGAGAGAAACTAAAACTGTAGGTTGGCTTTTTAATATTTATGATAGAGTAATTTTTAAATTTTTATTTATTTATTTTTGGCTGGGCCACAAGGCTTCCAGAATCTTAGTTCCCCAACCAGGGATTGAACCCGGGCCCTGACAGTGAAAGTGCCAAGTCCTAACCACTGGACCATCAGCGAATTCCCTAGAGTAATTTTTTTAAATGCTTGCCATTTATGCCTTCAAAAGCATTAATAGTTTTGAAGGCCATTGAGCAAAAGATGAACATACTAAGAGAAAAATAGGGAAAGGACATTATGCCTGAAAATAAAAACAAAATTGATAATTGTGATTCATGAAAAAAGAAACAACTGATTGCTAAACATTTTTTTTAAGTCCAACCTCACTAGTAATCAAGGAAATGCAAGTTGAAACAGCAGTGTGATTCCATTTTCTGTGTCCAGATTAACACATAATGAAAAAGCTTTGGTGAAAGGAAGGCACAGTGGTTACTCTCATCCTTCTTCCTTTGATAGTAAAAATAAAAATCGGTACAATCTTTCTGAAAGGTAATTTAGTAACATTTATCAAAAGCCTTAAAAATGCTTATACTTTTGATCTAGAAATTCATCTCTTAGGAATTTATTCAAAGGAAATAGAGATTGTTATTGAAATATTAAAAATAATCTTAATTGTTTTACCATTGGGGATTAGCTAAATATAGACTAGCCTTTTAGTAGAATACTGTGCAGTCATTAAAAACAATGTGATAGACAGATATTTAATACATGGAAGGGGTGAGGTATGTGTGTGTTTAGGGAGAGTTTATATATGATCCCATTTTTGGTAAATAAAAATGTGCATACATTGAAAAAACTGGAAAGATGTTATATATTCTAAAACATTTTTTTCTTTTTGATTAGCTGTATCTTCTGAGGTTTTTTTATAGTGAACATGAACCTTTTTTTATTAGGGAAAAAAAGGAAAGTATTAGCAGGAACATTACATGATAGAAGGGAAGCTAACATATATGGAGCATTCCTGGGTCAGGCACTGTGCTTGGTGCTGTATAAATTCACCTAATTTAACCTCGCTGTGGAGGCTCCTGCCTCTTGTCCTACTCCCTCCAGTCCATTCTCACACAGCTATAGGAGTGATTCTGCTAATAGCAAAGATTTGGAAGGAAACACACCAAACTATAAATAGTGGTTACTCTTAGAATTTAGATTAAGGAGATGGCTATAAGGGAAGACTTTCATTTTTCAATTTAATATTTCAATATGATTTGCATTTTTTTAAATGTATATATCTTGAAGTGGGGAGGAAAAGCATGTGTTGCCACGTCACTTCCCTTTTAATCCCTTCAGTGGCTTATCTCATTCCCCACTTTTCTCCCCCTTACACCCTCTACTCCAATTCTACCTTCTTTTTTTTTTTTTTTTTTTAATTTTATTTTTTTTGGCTGCGTTGGGTCTTCGTTGCTGCGTGTGGGCTTTCTCTAGTTGCGGCAAGCAGGGGCTACTCTTCATTGCGGTGCGCGGGCTTCTTATTGCAGTGGCTTCTCTTGTTGCAGAGCACAGGCTCTAGGCGTGCGGGCTCAGTAGTTGTGGCTCACGGGCTCTAGAGCACAGGCTCAGTAGTTTTGGTGCACGGGCTTAGTTGCTCCGCGGAATGTGGGATCTTCCTGGACCAGGGATGGAACCTGTGTCCCCTGCATCGGCAGGCGGATTCTTAACCACTGCGCCGCCAGGGAAATCCCCAATTCTGCTTTCTTCAGGTGAAGCTTCGTGCTCTTTTGCCTCCAAGATTTGTAAATGCATTGGGTCCTCCCACTTCACCAACCCAGATCTGGCTACTCAGCCTTCCAAGTCTTTAATACCTTAAATACCACGTCCTCTGGGAGGCCTTTCTTGATCCCCTCCCTTGGTTTCCCACCATACATGGTACTTCTCCCATCGTAGCCTTTATCACACTTCGCTGTAATTTTATGCTAAATTGTTGTCCTTCCCAGAAGAGACTGTAAGCTCCTTGAGGGCATGGACCCTAGCACCTACAACAGTGACCAGAACATAGTAAGCATTTGATAAGTAATTGTTGAATAAACACTTCGTATTTTATAGTCGTGGACACTGAGCCTTAGAGAGGTGTTAGATAACGTGTCCAGAGCCTCTCAGCCAGTAAAGTTTCAGAGCCAACTTTCCTACCCTTGTCTTTGATGCTCGTAAAGTTCATGTTCTCTTCACTGTACCACTCACATGAGCAGAGGCAGATCCAGTCCCCAAACATGCCTCAGAATCTGAGTGTCTACTTCCTGGGCCTTTCCTGTTTTCGACACTTGGTGTCTTTTTGATTTCTTCCAGTGTGGTGCAGGTCCTGCTTGCAGCTGGTGCTGACCCAAACCTCGGGGATGATTTCAGCAGTGTTTACAAGACCGCCAAGGAGCAGGGAATCCATTCTTTAGAAGGTAAGTGTGGGCTACCCTGCTGTTCTGAGATCTCTCCTCCCTGTGGCTTCCAGGCAGCCGTGCTCTGTGCCAGCTCTACCAGCAACTCAGGGTGAGAGCCTGCAAGTCCCTCATCCTCTAGGAACTCATGGAAAGCCCAAAAGGCTTGGAACAGATGCCCTTCACAGTCCCCTCTGGCTCTATAATTTATGTCACTTCAAGCCTTGGGGAATAACATAGAGGCCCAATTTCATAACCGGGGGGAGGGGTAGAAGAACCTTTTAACTGGCGTTCTCCCAAAAGTGCCTCAATCTGTGGAGTCTCAGATGAGTGGACAGTGGAGCAGGTTTCCATAAAATAATTAAGGCAACTGTGTGGAATGTGGATTTATTCTTCCTATACTTTCTGTAGACTTACCCTGTCCCAGCTCTGCCCCAGAACTAGAAAGCAGCCTCACTGGTTTCCTCAGCCTCAGAAGTCCCTCAACTGTTTTTTTCCCCTCTTCTATGTGAAATACAGTCCTCTCTCTGGACTGGCCCCTCAACTTACTGAATGACCCAGGACAAAGAGTGGACCTTGTCTGTGCTTGTAAAATGGGGTGGTCATCAGTGCCTCCCTGGGGTGTTGTGTGGGTGGTTGCTTGGACTTCTCAGAGGAAAGAGGCGGTGTGTACCTACCAGGGCTTGGTCACGTGTCCGTTGAAGGGTACCTGGGCAAGTTAGTCCGTTATTGCCTCTGGTGAGTAATTTTTCTCAAGTAGGGTTGAGAAGAGGGCAGGTTGCTTTGACTGCAGACAGAGATGAATATTTTACGTTTGAGCTTTGCTTGTCCAGATTGGCTCTGCTGCCCGCCCATTATCCTGGATCACTCACAGAGGGTGAGATTCCCCTCACTTCCCAGCAGCAGGGCAAATGAGCAGTGGCTACTTTAGGGTTGGCAGTAATGCCAGGAGGACAGACAGCCTTGCTGACTGCCTAAAGGGTCAGAACATTGACCTGAGGGAAGGTTCAGCAGAGGGAAGCAGTGTGCTCAGCCCTCAGAGATGTCAGCAAGGCTTCCAGACTGACATGGGTGTGGTAGCCTAGGGCAGAGGTGTCATTGCTGCCCCAGCAAGGTTTCTCAAATCAGTAGCGTGAGAGAAATGTCAAGAGCATCAGAGCATTGCTACCCAGTTGCAGTGTGAGGTTGCCCTCCGCCTGCCTCTCCACCTCTCTGAACCTGCTCCTTTTATCAAGCTCGCTTGCTGTGACTAGATCCTCCATGGAACCTTTGCTGCAGCCTGCCCTCAGCTGCTCTTTTGAATGGTCTCTACATCTTGGCCCCTTATGTGGTTATTTGAACTCTGATCTGCTCATATGTCTTTTCTTTCCTCGTCAGCTGACAGTTCCATGTTCAGGCCTTGACCTATGCCTCCTTGGATTCCCCACTGAGCTGGGGGAATCATGTTCACTTTGTTTCCAAACAAATTCCAGAGGAGAATTTCATGAGTACCAAACTTGCCCTATATTTGCAGCCTGGTGTGTGGGGACTCAACTTATAGGCTGTCCTCTCCTCACTCAGACATAGCATTGCCACCCTCAGCTCTGTCTTCTGTTCAGGTGCTCTCACCAAAAAGCAAGGAGGAGCATTTGCTGAGAGGGCAGGGCCAGGTAGAAGGGAAGGGATTATTTGAGTGCCTTCTTATCTGTTCTTGGGATCCCAACAGGGTCCAGTAAGCATTTTTGATTTCACAGAATCTCAGAACTGTGAAGCCGTCTAATCCAACCTCTGCTGTCACACCAGTCCCCACCCGTGCCTTTCAAGTTTTGTACCTTTCAAGTTTTGTACCTTTGTGTTCTAATAGTTCAGCTTTCCAGGCTGATGCTCATATTCAACATTCTAGATCAGTGATCAGCAAACTTTTTCTGGAAAGTGCCAGATAGTAAACATTTTAAGCTTTGTGGGCCAGTTGGTCTTAGCTGTGACTACTCAGCTTGGCCACTGTAGCGTAGAACACAATACACAAATGAGTGTGTGTGGATGTGTTCCAGTAAAACTTTACAAATATTGGCAGCAGGCTGGATTTGGCCCATAGGCTGTAGTTTGCCAACCATGTTTAAGATATTTCCTTTTTTCTTTCCTTCCTTCCTTCCTCCCTCCCTCCCTCCCTCCCTTCCTCCCTCCTTCTTCCCTCCTTTCCTTGCTTCCTTTCCATTTCTTTGCCTGTTTTCGTCAACCTCCTCTGAATTTTTTTTAACTCTTGCTAGCCAGCCTATATTCTAGGTAGGTAGATAGGTAGACAACAAAAATATTGGAATAGGCTAGCATATCTCTCATGAAATAAAGATAAAAATATTAACTATCTCTTTTATTTTATATGATCTGCAAAGTTAGCAAATAGGCTTTCTATGGATTCATTTACTTATTCAACAATAATTTTACAAAATTTTATTGATCAAATTCCTATCTAACAGGCACTGATCTAGGTACTGGTGAGTTAGACAGACAAGATCCCTGCCATCATGTACTTCATGTGCTAGTCTTTGATTAAAATGTTTACAGGACTCTGTTAAGTACAGAGCCCTGGAGCTCATGATCAGGACAATTTAGAAGCATTACTCAACAGTCACAGTTGTAGATCCACCAAACTTCATTCTTTTCTAGCCTCCATTTCTTCATCCTGTCCACAAAATTTTAAGAGATTTTCTCCGTTTATTGCTGAAATAAAAACATGTTTAACATTTGTCTTAATTTGTTGCTCAGTAATCCTTTCCCAAAAGGATATTAGGTTATTCTGCCATGGTTTTGTCTTATCCTTAGCGAACCCATACTGGTACCCAGTAATCACCTAAGTGTTTCAGAACCATTAAAAATAAATTCTAGATTGAAATAATAAATTTTATCAACAATCATTGATAAACTCACTGCTCTGTGGCTTGTGAGATCTAACTCTCTCTGTAGCTTTTTCTCTTTTTTGAATTTCAGACTACCTTTGCCGGCCACAGTTTTCTGGCAGCTCATCTGATTTTCCCTGGTGTATCATTGTGGATGTACTCTGCTCTCTGACTTCATGGCCTCTGCTTTCTGACTCTGGGCCTGGAGAGTGACAATTCTTTAAAATCGTCTCAGGGTTCTCCTCTCCTTACCAGTCTAAGCCTTTAACTCCTTCTTAAACATATTTTTCTTTCCTTTTTCCATTTAAAGATACCTCATTCATTTATCCATTCAACCAGTATTTATTTATTTATAAATTTTATTTATTTATTTATTTATTTATTATTTATGGCTGTGTTGGGTCTTCGTTTCTGTGCGAGGGCTTTCTCTAGTTGCGGCAAGTGGGGGCCACTCTTCATCGCGGTGCATGGGCCTCTCATTATCGCGGCCTCTCTTGTTGCGGCGCACAGGCTCCAGACGCGCAGGCTCAGTAATTGTGGCTCACGGGCCTAGTTGCTCCGCGGTATATGGGATCTTCCCAGACCAGGGCTCGAACCTGTGTCCCCTGCATTGGCAGGCAGATTCTCAACCACTGCGCCACCAGGGAAGCCCCTCAACCAGTATTTATTGATTGCCCACTGTATGCAAGTCACTGTACCCAGCTCGGGGTCATTCTCACTGATGAAGTAGACAGAAACAAAAGAATCCTGTGGTTCTTTTTTTCTTTGGATTGGACTGACTTTTTCATGGGAAGCTACCTGACTTGGGGATGTGTGAGGTTAAGTAGAAGACGAGGTACAAGCCCCTTGTCCAGAGTGTGTCTAGGCAAATTCACAGGAAAGTCACAAGCTCAGCAGAGTTCTTCAAAACACAAGCAAAGCATAAAGTCAGTGCCAAAGTCCATCAAGTTCACTAAATTTCTAATAGATATTTCTGTGGGACTCAGCCTGTGCTCAGTACTGAAGGGAAGAGTGAGTTGTAGTTTGTGACTTTGGCAAGACCTCCCTAAACCCCCATAATATATCCCTTGTCTACCTTATCAGTATTATGTGAAGATGAAGAGATAAAGTATGTGATGTGTGAATTATAAAGTACTCTACGGTTGTAATTGCTTATTAGTTTTGTTTATTTATAATTGAGCATGCACTTACTGAGTGTCAGGCACTCTGCCAGATGCTGGGAATAAATAAATAAAAATGGATATATATGATCTAGCCCCTCAATATATATGATCTGCTCCCAGTCAAGTAAGAAGACAGATCTATGAACAGGCACCACAGTGCAGAATGATAAATGCAAAGGTTGATAGATGTACAAAGGATATAGGTAGCACTGGTATAGGTAGTGATGCCCTCTACCTGAAGGCAGACTGATATCTGGGAAGTGTCACAGGGTAAGTGACTTTGAACTGGGTTTTAAGGATGAGTCAGAGACTGCCAGGCAGACTAAGAGGGGTGGACTTTCCAGGTAGAAGTGATAACACATGCAGAGATATGGGATAGGTGACAGCCACTGGAATCATCTGCCACAGTACTGAGAACAGCAAGAAGTAAGACCAGAGAGGGAGGCAGGGTTCTATGTGGGAAGGACCCTGAAAGGCAATTCTAGGGAGCTCATAGTGTTTTCTGAAGGTCATCAAAGGATTTTAAGTAGGAGAATGCTCAGTTTACATTAGCATTTTAGATGGACCATTCTGATGGGGTGGGGATGAATTGGAGAGGAGAGATTAGCAATGATTTTTGATGTTTGGGGGATGATGGATCCCTTTGAGAACTGGATGAGAAGCCATGCTCCTCTCCCTCAAAATGCATTTCTCGTTTCTGGGGATTTCTAAAAGAAATCTTTGGGAATGGAGAGAATAGGTATTAGAAAAATATTAGGAGGAGGTGGAGTATTCAGTGGAGTGTGGGAATTGATGGAAAAGGAGGCGCCCATCTGTCATCTCGGGTTCTGCTTTGGGTGAGCTGTTAGATGAGTGGGTCTGTAGTTCAAAGAAGTCTGGCAGCATTTGCTTGGTAGTTAAAACAATGAATGTGACTGAAACTGCCTAAGGAAAGGAGTTAAAGGGAAGGGATAGGAGGACAAGTCCTTCACTCAGGGTATCAGCATTTAAGGTGTGGGGAGGAAAGAGGATCCAGGCAAGGAGACCAAAAGGTATCAGAGAAGTTGCCTGGTTTTCTCTCAGAGAGGCTCTGTATCCGTTCTGCCTGCTCAGAACGGGCACAGCCTAGAGAGGAAAGAAACCTCTTTGCTGAGACTTGGCTATCGGTTGCCCCATTCCTAGTGAAACCCTTCTCCTGTTTGACATTTGGCATTGCTCTAGCAAGAAGCCTGCACAACTGGCACATTACAGTATCTTCAACTCTTGTCAAGGTTGGTGTTTCTGGGTAGAGAGCAGGTCTGCTGGACAGGTGATGTAGGGATGCTTGGCCTTATTGGTCTGACTGTTCTGTCCATTCTCTCCAGTTCTCAGAATGGCATCTTCAGAGGCACAGCAGTATCCTGGAGAAAGGTCAGTCTTCAGTGCCAGGAAGTAATGGGTCCTCTAAGCTCTGTCACCAGCTGTGTGATCTTAAGCAAGTGGCTTAAAGGTCCTTGAATTTAGGTTTTCTCATCTGTAACATAGGGATAACAATACCCATCTTAAAGGGTTGTTTGGATGACTAGAAATAAATACATGTAAAGCACAGTAGCATGTGATGAAGAATTTCTGTATGGAGTTGGGTCTTGGATCAGTGTAAGGCAGGAAACCTGCCTTGGAGGTACTGAGCAACTCACCACTCAAGGGACACTGACAGAGGCTGGCTGTCCGCCCATCAGGGATTTTGTAAAGGGTCATTAGATTATATAGCCTCCAAGGTTCCTGTCAGCCATGTGATTTCTAAGGTTCTAGAAACTTTAGGCTCATCGTCAGAGCAAGTGATGTACTTAGAAGAAGTAGGATTTGAGCTGGGCTTTGGAGAGTGAAGAGGAGGGGAAAAAAAAGAAAAGATTTTCTTAGCGGGGAGCACAGCTTGAGCAAGGCACTTAGAGGGGACATGTGGAGGGGAGCTTAAGAGATCACGGCTGCTTCTCTACCAACTCACTCCCTGATCTTGACCACATTCCATTCAGTGCCTTGAGCCCCACCCATGCCCACTCTAGGAGAGTTCTACTTGTGGCTGGCTGATGGGTGGTGGGCCCCAATCCTCAGGTGGAGGAGGCAGTAGATTAGACGTAACAGTAAACAAGTCACCCAGTCAGGGATGCTGCTGGCTGCTTGTAAGTAACTGTTATAAACATTGGGTGTCTGGGGCTGTCAGAAATGCAAGTGAGCATTCTGAGCGCCTCCCACATAGACAATTAAAACAATAAAACATGGCAGAAACGTGGCCAGAGCAGGCTATAAATCAGCTTCTCTTCTCAGCTCCAAGTGGCGGCTGTATATAGATGAGTTGTGCAGAAGCTGGGTTGGCACAGGGCCCTTCTGGGGGTAGAGGGCCTGGCTTGCCTGGCTGAACCTGCCCAGGTGGCCCTCTTCCCACAGCTCCAGGGGCTGCAGGTCCTGACCTGCTCCAGCTGACTTCCCCATCTCTGTGTCTTCAGATGGGGGACAGGACGATGCAAGCTGGTACATCACAAACCAGTGGACAAGTGCCCTGGAGTTCAGGAGATGGCTAGGAGTCCCCGTGGCGGTAATGGGACTGCTCTCTATAAAATTTCTCCGTCTCCCCAGGACATGCTAAGGAGTAGTCTTACCCTAGCTCATCTGTTCACTGTAAGTTAACACCTAGCACCCACTGCATGTCCAGACCTACCCAGGCAAAGCAGAGAGAATCTGTGCCCTTGGAGACAAACTCAAATGGGAGTAATAAGGCTCCCAAGGACCTAAGAATCACCTAGAGAGCTTGTTAAAACACAGATTCCTGCCACACCCCAACTCCCAAGATTCTGATTCAGTGTGTCTGGGGTAAGACCTGATATTTTGCATTTCTGCATTTCTAACAGGCTCCCACTCTTGAGTAGATGATCTAGGCTACTTGTGCTTGAACTGCTTTAAAAAAACTCATCTGGACCTTCTCCTCCCTGGAAGAGACCTTTTTTTTTTGCCACTTTAAGTTTCATTCCTAGAGCGTCTGTGTGCTTAAGCCATGGTACTATGGGTGTACAGAACACTTAGTAGCTATGACACCTGGAACAATTTTCTGTACCTCTCAGAGGCTGCATCTCCTTATTTGTAAAATAAAGGTTATTGGGAGAGTTAGGGGTAGTATATTTATCCCTAGCCTAAAACCTAGAACATAGAAGGAATTCCATTAATGTAAATTTCTATTTTTATATCATCTTTGTCCTCATCATACTCTTATAAAACTTCATTCAGAGTCTCTGTCACAGCCTTCCAAATGCTTTTCAGTGGTAGCAAACTGTTACCTGCAAAGAACCAAACATTATCTCAGAGTCCAAGGAATGGCTTGGCTATCACCTAACTGTGTGACCTTGGGCAGTTCTCTTTAGCTCTCTAAGCCTTGATTTTCTCATCTGTAGAGAATAATACTTTTTATACCATAGGCTTATTATAAAGATCAAATTGAAGTACTTATGAAATATTTGAGAAAATACAAGGTATCATGCACATATAAGGTATCAGCAAGAATGATAATTAATAACAATAAAGATTGACGACATGACCAAGACAGTGTTTGACAAGGGTCCAGTCAGAGGTGCAGATAACAAGGACTATCAGAGCTCAGAGAAGAGAATCTCTGGCTGAAACATCAGGAAGTAAAATGGTATTTGATCCTCAAAGTGTAAGAAGGTTTTATGGAAGGGCCTGCAACTAAGTGTGAATTGGGTATATCAGAGAAGGGGTATGTTATGTCCAAAATATTCAGGGGTGGACAACAGAAAAAACATATTTCAGGGCAGCAAGTAAACTTGTTGGGGTGAAGCATCCGTACAGCAGAAGATTCATTTTAGAGGGTAATGAGCAGTAAAGGTGCTGCTTTAAAGAGAGTAGGCTGGGGCCAAATCAAGATTCTTGGACCTTATCCTTTAGGCAGAGAGGAGTCTTGAAGGTCCTAGAGGAGAAGGTACTGCAGGAACTGATTCCTTCCAGGGTAGAGAAGCAGGGGGAAGTGATGATAATAATAATAGTAAGATGATGATGATGACGATAGCTACAGCAGCAGGTTATGTTTATTCATACTTACTGTGTGCTCACAGCAACCCTGTCATGTAGGCACTAAAGGAAACTGAGGCAGAGAGATGATGCCAGATGCCAGCAAAACTGTCTCCTGCCCTTGTAGGAACCCAGCAACCATATCAGCCTGTATGTACCCCACACTTAGCTCAGAACCTCTGACTTGTCCAAAGTCTTGGAAGGCTTGGGGATCTGCCAGGCAAAAAGCTGTTTGGGCAAGCTATTATTTTTAATAATGTCCCTGCCTCTTCCTCATCATTGTCAGAGCCTTGTCACACCTTCAGTGCCAGTGGTTCTACATGTCATTTCTCAGCAGTGTCAGCCACTACAGAGTCACTAGGATGGACAATGCACTGTCTATCCATCAGGCCTTTTGGCCAACTTCAAGATTAAGTGTAGCAGCCAGTTAGGTTAATTGTTTCCATCCTTTTAGTCCTCCAAATCTATATATACATTTAACTAGGAGAGGGAGATAGACTAGTTGACATGTTTTATTAAAAAGAATAAATTCGATACATTTATAAAAATAAAAAAGTGGGATGGGGTGTCAAAGAACTAGTCTTGCGATTTTTAACTGATTTACATATTTTGTGTATAAATATTTTTTCATCAAAAGTTCCAAATCAGGGATGGGTCCCACACACCACACAAAATATATTAGAGACATTTATATGGATAGCAGGAAGGGAGACAGAGGGCTGAAATTTTCCAGGCACCCAGTGATTGATGGGGGCTGAGGCTCCCCCTGACGCTTTATTGAGTTTCCGATGATTATCTCTCACTGAGACATTTTTTACAGATGACGGTCGAGCTGTCACAATGGACCATGGGGGAAAAAAACCCAACAATAATAACACTTTAATCTTTTTACTGCACTGCTCCCTAGTATCTCAGATTCATCTTCCCTGACGCACGCAGTTCATTATTCTGCCCCTCCCTGGATGGGAAATAAAGGAAAATAAATATATATGTAGACACACTTACCCACATACATACACACACACACAGTATATATAAGAGACCACCCCAGAACCAGAGAGGGGCAGAATTTATTGTTCTTTTTGCAAGTGTTGAGGTTTATTAGTAGAGATGCTGGGTTGGCTTGGAATTGGCTATTAATTACAGCATTTTGTATTTGTTTTTTATTGCGGGTTTTTAACATCTTAAAGAAAAGGCAGAGGAGAGGCAAGCAGGTGTAGAGATGGGGAGCACAGAGGGACCAAGTTTGGCCAACCAAGTAGCATAGCTGGCTGAGAAGCAGAGAGGTCAGACTCCTTCCTCTTGTTGCCAGCCCTGCCCAGAGGATCCCTGGACCTGAAAGAATACTGCTTTGGTTAGGATCAGGGTGAGGGCAGGGGAGTAGGAGAAGGTGAGATCAGGGTAATTATAGGACAGATCAAAGGGACTCTAGATACCTGTGAGCATGTTATTCCCCTGAGAGTTAGGAGAGATGGGAAGTAGTGGAAGTTCAAACAGAGTGTTGATGGGTCTGTAGATAACAGAGTAAAAGATAACAGAACAGGTAATAGATTCTTAAGAGTTTGCCCAGCTCTTTGATTTTGATGGTGTGCAGGTGAGACATGGGCTCTGGAAAGCTCTACCTGGGTCTGTGGTCAGAGGAGGGTCCTGGGCCAGAGAGGATGCCACACTGACTGTCTAGGGCCACAGGCAGGGTGAACAACCTATCGTCTTAAGGTTCCAGGCCAACCTTCCTGCTCTTCCACTTCTCTTTCTTGGAGTGAGAGAAGATGGACTTGGGATCCCAATGGGAAGGCTGCCCTTGATGTGTCTCCAGTAGAGTTAAGTGCTAGCCCAGTCTTCTCTTTAATTCATCAAACCTTTCTGAGCTCCTACTACACTATGATAAGGTATAATAAGGTGAGCCAGGGTCCTGTTCTTAAGGAGAAACCTTCCAGTCTATGGACAGAGAGCATGGTGTTTGTGAGAACCATTTTTAAGCAGGGTCTAACCCTCCAGCCATAGGCCAGCCTAGATGACCGTTCTCTACACGAAGGTTAAAGAGATCTATAAGACACAGTATCTGTCCTTCAAGAACCTGTTTTCTGCTTGGAGAGACAAGCGTAACATCCATTCACTAAAGAAGTATTTATGGAACACCTGCGATGCTCAAGAGTGTATGCATGAAGCAATCTGAGAACACAAAAGACTATGTAAGAGAAAATGTTAACTAATTTGATGTGGACTAGACAGTATTAGAATGCAGAGAGGAAAGGGAGATCAGTGAAAATCAGACTTCTTGAGTTGTAAAGAATGGGTAAAACATAGATAAATAAAAGGAAGAAATAGTGAAGCCATGATATCACATAGAGAAGAGAGTAAAAGCCTTGGAGTTGAACGGACTAGCTCAGTCATTGACTACCAGTATGACCTAAAACAAGCTACATAACCTCTCTAAGTGCCAGCTGCTTCATTTAGTAAATAAGAATAATAATAGTAACAACCCCATATGATTCTTTCAAGGAAAATAATTATAAAGTTCCTTGCACAGTACCTGGCACATAGTAAGTGCTCAGTAAATGGAGGCCATTATTTTCTTATTACTTCAAGAGTTTTATATATATATATATTTTTTATATATAATATATATATTATATATTTATATACATGTATTATATTAATATGCATATAAATATATTTTTTAAATATATTTTTAAATTTTTTGCTGTACGGCACAGCATGTGAGATCATAGTTCCTGAACCAGGGATCAAATCCATGTCCCCTGCAGTAGAAGCACAGCGTCTTAACCACTGGACCCCCAGGGAAGTCCCCCAGGAGTTATATATTTATGTAAGACTCATAGTCCTGGGATATTAGCCTTCAGAACTCACCTGTGACCCTTCACTGAGTATGAAATGGGCTCCCTTCAATGAGCCTGACATATTCTTCAGTGTTAGTGTAAGAGGTGATTCTGGCCATGGTTAGAGTGGCATCAAGAAGAGGAAAGGGCACAATAATAAATTTATTACCATTTATTGCATCCTTACTACATGCCAGGCAATGTGCTCAGTTCTTTACATTTTTTAATGTAATAGTTTTATTGAGATTTAATTTACATACTATACAGTTTACTCATTTAAAGTGCATAATTCAGTGGTTTATAGTATATTCACAAGATTTGTGCCACCATCACCACAATCAATTTTAGAACATTTTCATCACCCCATAAAGAAACCCCATACCCATTATCAATCATTCTCCACGTCTCTCAACTCTCCCTAGCTCTAGACAACCACTAATCTACTTTCTGTTTCCATAGGTTTGCCCATTCTGGACACTTCATGTAAATGGAATCATACAATATGTGATCTTTTGTGGTTGAATTCTTTTTGACTTAGCATGTTTTCAGGGTTCATTCAAGTTGTAGCATGTATCAATACTTCATTCCTTTTTCTTAGCTGAATAATATTCCATTAATGGCTATACTACATTTAGTTTATCTGTTCATCAATTGAGAGTCATTTCGGTTGTTTCGACTTTTGCTATCATGAATAATGCCACTGTGAATGTTTGTGTACAAGTTTTTGTGTGAACATAATGTTTTCAGTTTTCTTGGGTTTATATCTAGGAATAGAATTGCTGGGTCATATAGTAACTCTATGTTTAACCTTTTGAGGAACTACCAGACTGTTTTCCAAAGAGGCTGCATCATTTTACATTCCCACCAGCCATGTATGAGGGTTCCAGGTTCTCTGCATCCTCACCAACACTTATTATTGCCTGTCTTTTTCACTTTAGCCATCCTAGTGGATGTGAAGTGGTATCTCATTGTGGTTTTGATTTGCATTTGATGGCTAATGATGTTGAGCATCTTTTCATGTGCTTTTAGGCCATTGTGTGTCTTCTTTGGAAAAATATCTACTCAGATTCTTTGTCCATTTTTTAATTGGATTTGCCATTGAATCTTGTGAGATAGGTGATGATATCTATCTTGCAGATGAGAAAACAGATTCTCAGAGATGTTAATTTGATCAAAGTCATACAGTGAGTTTTGCTTACCAGTCTGACTGGCTCTGACCTTTACGCTCTTCCTAATACACAGTGCTGCCTACTGAGGATTCACGGTAGGGTCACCAGGGTCATCTCATGGAGGGGGGTCTCTCCAGCAGGAAGGGAGGAGTTGGAAGTCTATTTGGAGACATTAGGACCAGGTAGGAGAGCCTCTGAAAGTCAAACAGAGGGATATGGATATATTACAGGTTCCAGGACAGGGGGAGGACATGTTAATTTAAAAATCGCCATTTCCTAGATGCAGCCATTTCCTGTGCCCTTCACTATATCACATCATTTCAATTTTCACAACAACCCGATTCAAAGATATTAATGCTTCCATTTTACCAGTGAGCAATTTGAAACTCAGAGGGATGAAATAATTTTCTAGAGTCACCAGGATTAGAATCCAGGTCTTTCCAGCTCAATATTCTGAACTCTTTCCTTTTAGAGATACTTGGTAAAAGATAGATTCTTTTGATGTTATTTGCAGCATTTATAAGATCTTGAGAGCAGAGCCTGTTCATATTGCCATGGCCCAGCCCATGGAAAGTACGTAATACTTTGCTGGATAAACAAGGAAAAAGACTAGGTATATGGTATAGAAGGACCTAATTTCATTTGGATTTTGGCAGGGAGAGGAGGTTTGAGTGAGATATTGGATGTCTCCAGTATCCCAAGACTTGGTGTCCTGGGGGCTTTGCTCTAACTTTCTAAACATGGGCCTTGGGAAGAACATTCTGGTGCCTAGACATCCTTGGCTTCCCTAGAGCAGGATCAGGCATTTGGAAGTGGGATGGGTTTGGCCAGCCTTGCATCTTTCTTGTGTTCATGATAAGATTAGAATGGGAAGGACCCTCAGAGACTAGTCCAGTGCTGCTCAGAGTTTTCTGTGAGGAGCAACACAAAGGGCTTTTTCAACTGTGCATTTCCAGGCCCTGCCTATTGAATCTAAATTGCTGAAGCGAGGGGCCAAGAATCAACTGTTTTTTTTTTTTTTTCTTGCAAGTTACCCATGTGATTCTGTTGCCACTAAAGTTTTAAGAGCCACTGATGTGAAAAAACTCCTCTACATTAAAAATAGGGAATCTGGGACATGGAGGGATTGAGATACATATCAAGTTTAGTGAAAGCCATTTTTGAACCCAGTTCAATTTTCTCCTGGTCTGTTGTTCTTGCTGTTCCCCATGCTGCTTAATTCATCAACAAAAACCACTGCCTGCGCATAGCTTTCAGGATAGAGTCCAAACCCCTCTCAGGATCAGGCCTCCGCCTGCCTGGGCAACCTCATGTGTGCCCACTGCTCCACCTGCCTTCACTCAGCATTCCAAGTTTACTGAAGGACTCCCAGTTTCTTGTATGGGCAGGTAATGCAGCCTTCACCCTCTGTCCTTTGCAAACGCCACTTCCTTTCCTGGAACACTCTTCTCCACCTCATCTTCCAGATAGTTTTTCTGGGAGATTCCTCCCCAAGCCACATGACATGTGCCCTGTCTTTGCTGCCATCAGACCGTTTGCGCACATGCCTTTCATAGCACTCACTGTGCTGAGGTGCTCAGTAGTGGTGTGCTCCAGGGCAGGGGGTGAATGAAGGCTCCTGTGTGCTCATTGCTGAAGCTGCATGAAATACTGAAGTGATGCTGGGTGAGATACATACAGAAAATGTTATGAACTAGTTTCTGTCATCCATGAGGAAATTAGGGAGTCAGAAGGGAAATTTTAACACAAGAAAGTATTACAAGAGCTGTTATAAGACAGTCAATAAGTAAGTGGTAAATGGATACACACAATCAACATGATAGGCATCCAGGGCAGAGCAGCGAGGAAAGGACTTCCTAGAAGAGGAGGCCTTGAATTGGGCTTTAAAGAACAGTTAGGATTTGGAGAGGAAGGAGGGTCCTCCAGGCTGTGGAAGGAAATGAAGAGCCTTGCCCTCCCCAGAGATGGTCTCTTGGTGACCCAGCACAGGGAGTCTCCCTCTTGCCCCATCACAAGAGGCAGAGCTGACAGTGCCCGCAGAAGTTGAGGAGGCAGCTTGCCGATGCTGGCAGTAGGAGTAAGGATTTAACGAGGTGGTAGATACACAACACGTTGTGGGGAGGGAGCTGTGAGCCCAGAGGCTTCTTCCTGGAGACTCTTGGTAAGAATTTAGCTTAGTCCCTGAGCTTCAAGCCAGGTCCTCTGATGCTGGGGTATGTGAGACTTGAGCCTGTGGGCACTGGCAGAAGCTGTGCAATATGGAGGATGGAACCAAGCGGGCTCAGGACCTAGTCCTGGTCCACCACCGATTAGCAATCCAAGTTGGGCAGGCCATCCAACCTCTTTACCTCTGTCTCCTCCTCTGTTCAATAGAATAATATTTGACCTATCTGTCCTAGGTTGACCTGGGGTGAGGAAACAATTGCATTGAAGCGGTCTCTAAACCGTAAAGTGCTGCACAAATGTAAGAGGTTATCCTTGTGTTTGTCAGGTTAGTCCTAAAGGTTCCCTCTCATGGAGACATGCTCACGTTTGTTTGTTTGTTTTTTAATTTTATTTATTTATTTATTTATTTATTTTTGGCTGTGTTGGGTCTTCGTTTCTGTGCGAGGGCTTTCTCCAGTTGTGGCAAGCGGGGGCCGCTCTTCATCGCGGTGCGCGGGCCTCTCACTATCGCATGCTCACGTTTTTAAAGGCACTGCTAGACACTCCATGACATTAGATGGCATAAGTTCCTGGGCGTGGCGGGTAGAGGCTGAGCCTGAGGGAGAGACTTTTAGCTAGGGTTACCTTTCCTCCACACAAGGCAATGATAATAAAGCTTTTGTTATCTGGAGACCACCCATTTTGCCTCACATGCCTTTTTTCGGTCTCCTCCAATAGTCTTAGCAATATTAGGACAGAAGCCATGTCTGATTCACTTCTGCATCCCCAGTGCCTACCCCAGGGGAGAAAACAGCATTACTAAATGTTTGTGGTAATGTTTTTAAAAATCTATTATCAGATTTTATTCTCATAATACTTAATATTTAGTATTCCTCAAATTATTGCTTGTCATGCCCATTTTACAGATAGAAGAACTTAGTAAGTGGCAGAGCTAAGATTCAGGACTGTGTGACTCCTTTACCTTAAATTACTGTTTCTTATTGTGGGAGGCAGTGGTTTGTTTTGTTTTGTTTAGTTTTGTTCTGCAGTTTCAGCAGTGCTGAGTAGTGGCCAGGCTATAGGAAGGGCTTTGGGGACAACTTTCACCTCTGCTAACTCCTTGGCACTGCTAAGTGCAGGGAATCCTGCAGAGTGTACGTCAGGTGCACACCTGCCATGGCACTCAGACTGACCCTGGCCACGGCACCGTGCTATAGACTTTGCAACATCGAAAGGCAGAGGTGGGAGCAGAAGGATGACAAAGTAATGCTTTATCATTCTTCCTGTGGCCACAAGGGTGAAGGGACAGGAATGACTGGCCTGGAGGGGAAGCAGGAGCCTGAGCCCATCTCCCCCTGTGCTGGAGACAGGCTGGTAGATGTCTTTGGGAAGGGGATGGTTCACTGGCTGAGGACCAGCTGTAAACACCGGGCCTCAAAAGACCACCATGGTGGCCAGCTGGTGAGCCAGCCTTGGATGAGTCACTTTAGCTCTTGTGGGTTTGCTTCTGCTTTCTCTGTGAGAGCAAGTAAGAACATGAGGGTGTATGCTGCACACACCTCCTTTCCACCTTTAGTCTTTTTTTTTTTTTTTTTTTGGATAGAGAAGAGTATGAGATCTAATGATCTGGGGGTTTCAGCAAGATATCCTGGGTCAGGGCTTCTAAAACTGGGCGATGAGGGGAAAAGAGCTTACTGTTAAGAGCATGAAATGGGCCTAGCTGACCTGGACTGGGTTCTAGCTCCACCGCTGACTGACTGTGGCACACTGCTGAACTTCAGCTTCCCCATCTATAAAATGGGGAGAGTGAACTTCCACCTCACAGGGTCGTTCTGAAATAAATAAGTAAATGAAGTGCTTTACAGATTGTTATGCACAGCTCAGTTCCAAAGAGTGTTCCATGGAACACCAGTACTGCAGGATTTTAACAAGGGTTGGGTGGAAAGAGGCCGTCAAACATAAAACTGCTGAGTAAATTAAACAGATGGTTCTTACTCAGAACTGTGCCTTTTCCCCTTGCAAGAGGGGAAAAGTGCATGCAGGGTTCCCCAAACCTCTTTTCACAGAGAGAATACACTTTTGGAAGCACAAGACTACACAGTAAGGATAATAGCCGACATTGACTAAGAGGTACTGTTAGGCCCTGTTCCAAGCCCCTTTACTCACAGTGTCTCATTCAGTCCTTACAATATCCTATGAGAGGGTACTGTTATCATCTCTGCTTACAGGTAAAGAAACTTGGCATGGGGCTTCCCTGGTGGTGCAGTGGTTGAGAATCTGCCTGCCAATGCAGGGGACATGGGTTCAAGCCCTGGTCTGGGAAGATCCCACATGCCGCGGAGCAACTAGACCCGTGAGCCACAATTACTGAGCCTGCGTGTCTGGAGCCTGTGCTCCGCAACGAGAGGCTGCGATAATGAGAGGCCCACGCACCGTGATGAAGAGTGGCCCCCACATGCCACAACTAGAGAAAGCCCTCGCACAGAAACGAAGACCCAACACAGCCATAAATAAATAAATAAATAAATAAACCCAAAGTTTAAAAAAAAAAGAATTACCTCTTTAAAAAAAAAAAAAAGAAACTTGGCATGGAGAGGTTAGGTGAGTTAGCCAAGATTACACAGTCAGTAAATTCAGAACGGGGACCCAAACACAAGTGGTCTGGCTCCAGAGCTCACTTATTTAACAGCTGCACTCTACTTCCTCTACTAAATACTGCTGGCTGGCATTATTATTATTATTCCAAAAACAAGGTAATATTAGGGCCTTATTTATGTATTATGTATGCATTTGCTGATTCAACAAGTATTTGTTAAGCACATGTTTATGGTCAGACACCGTACTGGGCACTGGGATACAACTGTGGCGAAGACAGTCATACTTCCTGTCCTCATTGCACTTTTGGTCTAGTGGGGAACGTAGTCAAGTAAACATATGATTGCAATGGAGTGGGTAATAAATACCATAATTGGGAGATGCCTGAAGTGCTAGGGAAGCTCTTGGGAGGAGTAACTACCTCAAACTCAGCAAGAATCACTAGAGGAAGTGACTTCTAATCAGAGGCCTAAAAGTGAATTGGAGTTAGTCAGCTGAAGGCATGGGAGAGGGGGAAATGTTCCAGGCTGTGGAATAGTATTTGCAAAAGCCAAAAGGCAAGAAAGAGCATTAGGAAGGGGATGGTAAGTGATGAGACCTCAGAGGGGAGCAGGGACCCTCTTCATGGACATTCCTTATTAGCTGGGCTGTGACACTGCCAGTCTGCTGATGTTTGTCCCTGAACCAAATAGCCCAGCTGTGTCCCTTGAGTTCATCTACTTTTTTATGGTAGGCACCCTGTGTATAGCTCTATCTTGCACTCGTGAAACAGTGTTATAATTTGTCCATTCAGTGGTCTGATTCTTGCATTAGACTGTTAACTTCTAAGAGTCAAGAAGTGTGTCTTATTAGTATATCTCCAGAAGCTACCACCATGCACTGGTGTTCATTAATGATATATTTTGAATGAATGATATATTTTCTTTGTAAAATGGATTATACCCTTCCTGCTTTCTTGAACCAACTATCACTTTTCTTCAGGTTCATCATTATATCTAGCAGTTAATGTCCTATGTGGCAATTCAGTGGTGCCCTAGGGGCTCTTGAGGCACTGTATTCTGTGGCTTCCTCTTTCAGCTTTATATGGTGCTGTTCTTTTCCCTCCCTGCCTGGTCAGCACTTGATTGTAATCAGCGTACTTGATTCTGAAGACTTCTCCCTAGCCTTCTAGTTTGCTTCTTCTAATCTGCAGTGGGCTGGAAACAAGATCCCTTACCATGATTTGATGAGACTGTTCGTGACCAAGAGTTAATCTCCGAGTTAGGTCCTAAAGGGCTCTTATGAGAAAAATGCAGCTGCCATTGCACAACGGACTTACACGTTAGCTAATCAGAGGCCTTCTTCCTGTTTTCCCTGCTCCAGGAAAGGTCAGGTAACACTCCAGGGGTGGGGGTCATCAGTCAGGAGAGCCTCTGACTGGTACAGAGGAGCTGATGGACCATTGATTCACCAGACCACAAGAAAGCGTGGTCTGTTCTCCAGTTACACACTCCAACAACTTCATTTTGACCAAACATTTGAAATGCTTCCACCTAAGCAAGCTTATCCGGTATTAGCTACAAACCTCAGGCTGATCTCTGTTAGGGCAAGTTCCATAGAGAGTGTGCTGGCACCTTCACTTGAGCAGGGAAAGAAGAGGGAGTAGGAGCCAAGGCTGGGACCAGAACATCTGGGCTCTGGGCTCTGATTCCCTCATTTGCAAAATGAGAGTGACAGCATGATATGATGGGAAAAAAGGGTGAGGACTCAGATTAAACCTGGGTTCTAATCCTCACTTAACCACTTATTAGCTCTATGATCTCTGTGCTTTAGCTTTCATCTATAAAATGGGAATTATAATACCTACTATATAAGGTAGTTAGGAGAATTAAATAGATTGTGTGAAATGACCATGTCAGCCACAGAGTCGAGGAAGGTCAGTAAGTGAAATCTATTAGGATTAGGAAGAGGCATGACAGTCTTCTGGCTTTTGGGACTTTTAATAGCAAGTTCAGTTTTGTAGGAGGGGAAAATGCATAGACTCCATTCCAAGACAGCTTGGAAAAGAATGGTTTCAGAATTGTCTGGTGCTTTTGACTACATAGGCAAGGTTATGAATTACACGCCTTTATCCAGTGGGAGGTAGGAGGAGCCTGCCCTCTGCAGGCCCTGTGCCATGGACTCGGGGAGGAGTGGATACAGGTAGGTAGGACCCAAATTCCTCCTCCAATGAACTAAGCTCAGGAGGGAACATAAGGCAAGAACTCCAATAATTCTGCATGAGGCAGAAAGAAACCCCATCACCTAAGCAGCATAGATATCGTTCCACGGGGGCTCGGTTCCCAACGGAGGGCCCAGAGGTTGGGTATCCTTCCAAATATTGTCCAGACTGGGACCATTCAGGACAACAAGCATAAGTCATGGCTGTCCCAGGTGAACAAGGACATGTGTGGTCACCTAACCTAGAGTGATGCAACTGGTTTTAGGTTCTTTTGTATCAATTTGGAGAGAGAGAGTCACTGATATTAGCACTAGAGTGAGCCTGGGGGTTTTTGGTTCTTTGACACATGAAATGCTTATTCTTCCTACCTTCAAAAACAATGTTCACAGTACATTTATTAAGGGAAAAAAAGCAGATTACAAAATTGCAATATAGTAAATTCCAGTTTTGTAGGATATATATGCAGGTATAGCTATACCTATAGATATAGATGTAGATATAGATATAGATATCAGAGGACATATACCAAAATACTAAATGCAGTTTCTCAAGTTGCAGAGATAATGATGCTTTTTCTTCTTTGTACTTTCAAATTTTTAATGGCTTTTATAAATTTTAAAAGCTCTTTACAAAATATTAAATACTCACTAGATTGTAGACATCTTCAGAGCACAGAGGAGGTATGTTACTGTTCTGCTAAGAACAGCCTCTGACTCTTTCCTGACTTGTCCCATGTCTTTTTTTTTTTTTTTTTTTTTTAATTTATTTATTTTTGGCTGCGTTTGGTCTTCACTGCCGCGTGTGGGCTTTCTCTAGTTGCAGTGAGCGGGAGCTACTCTTCATTGCGGTGCACAGGCTTCTCATTGCAGTGGCTTCTCCCGTTGCAGAGCACGGGCTCTAGGCGCCCAGGCTTCAGTAGTTGCAGCACACGGACTCAGTACTTGTGGCTCGCGGGCTCCAGAGCCATGGGCTCAGTAGTTGCGGTGCACGGGCCCAGCTGCTCTGCGGCATGTGTGATCTTCCCGGACCAGGGCTCGAACCCGTGTCCCCTGCATTGGTAGGCGGATTCTTAACCACTGCACCACCAGGGAAGTCCCTTGTCCTGAGTCTTACCCTAGCCTTCTTTTCTTCACCCGGATAACTTCTCTTCACCTTTCAAGACTGTCATCTTTTGAGATCCTCTCTTCATGCCCAAATTGAGCTAAGCTCCCTTCTGGCTTTCTATATCATCCCGTTATACCTATAATAGCATTTATCTCAAACAATACTGTAAACATCTGTCTACTGTCTGCCTCCTTTGTCAGATTAGGTCAGGGACCATGTCTGATTCATTTCCATGTCCCCAAGTGAATCCTATCAACATAATGGATGTCAGTAAACATTTGTGGATGGGCTCTGTTTTACCACCTCTTTCCCAGCACAGATGGCCAGGCACATAGTAGGTGCCATTATTTGTTTAGTAAGTAGGTAGATGTGTGAATGAGGGAATTAAAATGCCAAGAGAAAGAAGACGAGGTTGGCAGCTCATGGCATTTGTTGCTAATGGAAGGGTTTGTGTTGCTGTCCCTCTAGTCCTGGTCACCCGAGAGGATGACTTCAACAACCGGCTGAACAACCGTGCCAGCTTCAAGGGCTGCACAGCCCTGCACTATGCTGTCCTTGCCGACGACTACCGCACCGTCAAGGAGCTGCTTGATGGAGGTGAGATCATGGGTGAATGGGGCGGGGGGGGGCAGAGAAAGAGAGTAAGGACTTAGCAACCTCTCTACCCTGGAAATGCCATGCTTCCCCAGAGCCTTGTTACCCTCTTAGAGCTGGAAATGCCTCGAGGGTGCCTGCACTTCATGAGAGTGGCCGTGTGCATGTGTGATTTGCCCTCATGTGGCGGGAGTGCGTTCTTTGCCTGTGATTGTGTGATGTACCGTGCCATCCTGCCTGTCTGCACATGCTCTGAGAGTTTTCCTGATTGTTGCTCTCCCCCAAAGTGTCCTCTCTTCTCCCCTGTGACCTGTAGAGCAGGGCTGGTGGACCAAGGGGGAGACCCTTCAAATCTCTACTAACCCCAGTCTCAAAGATATCTTCCTTGATCCCACCTCCACCCTAGTCTAAATTAGGCTCCCTCCGTTACTCTGGGTCATGGTACCCTACTCTTTTCTGTCATCACACTTGTTGCAATCTGGAATTGTTTTTGTGTGTTCAGTAGCCTTTTCTCTAACCTGACTCTGAGCTCCCTGAAAGCAAAGGCAAGAACCATGGCTGATTCATTCCCAGCACCTGGTAAAGTACCTGGCACACAGTAAGCACTCAGTAAATCTTTGTTGAATGATTGAATACCCTTCCTTTAGAGAGCATTGATTTAATTGGAGGGATAATACGTACCATCCCCAGACTCAGGCTAGTCTGGTCCTGTCCAGGCCCGCTACAGAGTTACCTGCCACCCTGCCAGATGCCTCCCACGCAGTCACTTTCCCTCATCCCACTCCAGCCTCTCCTTGGAATAGGGAGGGAAGCATCTTGCCAGGATGTGTGGTGCCCAGGCCCCAGAGTGAGTATGGCATTGACTGCCTGTTTATGCCCTCACTTACACTTCTTAAAGGTTTAGGGACCCTCTCTTGGGCCTGGACACCAGGGTATTCCTTGTCAGTGGTCATTCTTCATAGAACCTGGGAGCTAGAAGGATCCTCAGAAGTCCTCTGGGTTACCCTGATTGCCTGACTTCTCTTCTGGCAGAAACCTCTCCAACAGCTGGCTGGCTGGCATTTCCTTGGATTCTCTCAGGGACTCAGGGAATCCTACTTCTTCCCTAGGAGTCCATTCCATTTTAGTTCTTCTCTGACTGGTTGAAATAGATGCTTTTAAATGAGGTGTGATTTTCTTCTCTGTATCTTCTGCTATCTGTCCTTTGCAGCCAATCACTTTTTCAAAACCCATTCTTGAAAGAAAGTTCTTTCAGTCCCAGAGCCTTTGCCTCCCTGGCCCAACCTCCCCAGATCATTTTCTAGTCCTTGTCATGTGATTGGACTGGAAGGATTTCTCAATAACCCTCAAATCCTGCCACCTTATATCAGCCCCAGCCACACTCACTTAAGACTCAGGCCTGGCCCATATCCCCAGCCTACAAGGGACCTACCTGCCCCAGAGCAGCCAGAGTGTGCCTTGGTCTGGGGCATGTACATTGTGAGGGGCAGGACTGCTCATGGATGTGGTGACAGCGCCTGGGATGACTGATGCTTTTGGAGCAAGAACTCATTGCTCCCGGAAGCAGAGACTTAGAAAACGTCCCCAAGCAAGATGCTACTCACTTTGTCCTTTGGAAAGCTCTCCGACGAGACATCTGTAGCTAGGAATTGGAGTGTTCACCATGGAGCTTCTCTCTGCCATGCCTTAAAATCAATCAATACCCCCGCTATTGTCCAGTGGTTTACATTCCCTGCTTCCCCTCAGCCCCTAAGCAGACAGGGAATTCACTCTAAAAAGAGTCCTTCTCCCCAGCCTTCCAGATCGAACACCTTTGAAATGAAGAAACACAGGCCTTTTATGAAGCACCCCTCCACCCTCACCCCCCAGGCCAAGGCTGGCCCTTTGAGCCGTTCCAGGGGCATGGTTCTTGCTTGTTGACTTGGAACAGATGCCCTTAGCCCCCACCTTTACAGTTCACCCACCTGCCTTTTTACCCAGAATCCATTTACACCCCCTGCCCTAGCCTCCCAGCCTCAAGGGCCAAAACCATTAACCCACTTATTTCTCCCTTCCTGACCTGAACAAGTGGCCGTCACTCAGGGCCTGCAGGCTTGCCAACTTCTGACCTCCCTCCCCCCTTGACCTCTCTTGGTCTGCCTGTGTGTGTGACCAGCCAACCGAGAGGCAGGATCCTGCTCCCTTGTCCTAGGGCCTCTTGCCAGTGACATTTCCAAAGTTTTCTGACCTCAGCTGACCTCCTCCAGAAGGTTTCAGGGAAGGCAGGCCCTGCCTTCCTGACCATCCAGCTTTTTTAGCCTATATTTGCCACCGGCTTTGCTGCAGCACCTTAGAGGCTTTCTCTGTGAGATCCAAGGCAGGTTTAGACACAGGGCCAGCGTGTACTCACGAGGTCAACACCGAACGCTTGTCGTTGAAATTGCTTAGTCCACAGGGATTTAGGGCCCCCAGATCTTAGAGGGTTAGAGCGAGAGGGGGCAGCCGCGCTTGCCCTCTGATCAGCAGTCCCCACGTGAGAGCTGGGGGGAGGTCCAGGCAGCAGCATCAGTCTGGTAATGTGGGAAGTTCTCTGACCTCTTAAGAGGCAGCATGGAGTAATAAAAAGGACTTTAGGCTTCAGAGTCAGACCAACCTGGGTTTGAATCCCAGCTTCCCCAGCTACTAGCTCTGTTGGCTTGGACGTGTTACTTTAACTCTCTAAGCCTCAGTTTTCTTATCTGTAAAGTAACACCTGGGAAATATCACAGTGATTAGTGGGCATGAGGATTAGTGATGACATCTATAAAAGCTCCTAGTACAGGTAGGTGCTCCACGATTGTATAAAGAAATCAAACTCTCACCTGGCAGCTGTAATCCCATTCCTCCCCCATGAAACCTGTACTCCTACCTAACGGCTTCTTAATTCTGTTTCTGCCCACAACTTCCCCACCTTGCCTAAAACACCATCGTGTTCCCTCTCTTCTCAGCTAGATCCTCAGACTCTTCAAGGATCTACCTCTAAGGAAGCCTCTCCAGGTGGTCTGGTCTACTCTGATAGCACCGCCTCTGAACTCTTCAGTGTTGGGCTGGGTGCTTAGCACAGAAAGGCCCTTCTTCATCTTCGGGAGACCCTGTAACATAGTGAAAAGAACACAGTCTTGGGGATCAGACAGACCTGTAGTGTGTCTGATCTCAGCTCTGTAGTGTGACTCTGGGTAAGCCAGTTGCCATCTTTGAGACCATGGACCTCAGGGCATCCTAAGATGGATCTGGCAAACTGTCCCTGACCCTGAGAGAGGCTCAGACTGGTAGAGGAGACAGACATGGAAACAGGCAGTGACAGCAGTCAGGTGCTCCAGCAGGGTCCTGGACAAGGGGCTGTGGGGATACCGAGGAGGAAATACCTGCTTCTGCCTGGTGAGCAGGGAGGTGGAATCAGTTACAGAAAGCTTCCCAGAGGATGGCGTGCTTCAGCCTTATCAGGGAGAGTAATAGGAGTTTGCCAGATGGATTTCTGTGGAAGAGTTCTGAGTTCAGTAGTGCCAGTTTTCTACCCCCAGCCTCCACAGAAAAGTGGGTGCACTGGCTTCTGTGGTTTTCATCTCTGAAGATGCTGCTTCTGCCTGGGTTGCTGGCTTATGAGCAGGAAGGCTCTGCTTCAGCACTTGACTGCCAAGTACAAGAAAAGGTTGGAGGAATGAAGGAAGGGCAGGACAACTGAGAAGACAAGTAATTAGAGAAGATGGGGGCCTCCTTCCTCAAGCCCCTGGAGCTGACTCATCCCAGTAGTTCTGAGGCTGCTTAGGTGCTTTTGCAGCTTTTTCCTCCCAGGGATGTGATCCCACTGCCAGATTGATTTTCCTAAAACATATCTCTTGTCATGCAGCCTTTCTCAACCAGGGTTCCTCTGGAAAATTAAGCTGTAATGTTCTAAGGCGTCTGTTGCACACAAGGAATTAATTTCTCTCCCAGGCATCTAAAGTGGTACGAGTTATGTACCATTCTTGAGAGAATTGAGAAAATCATTACTCAAATAATTTCCCAGTTGTGGTTCAAAGGAGAAACCCCAAGTGAGAAAGACCACAAGGAGGGAGCATAAACTGTGGAGTCAGGATCTGAATACAACCCTGCCCTTAATAGCTGTGTGTCCTGGCTAAGCTGTGACCGCTCTGCAGTTCTCTTTCCTCATATGGAAATGGGAGCGTGCCACCTACCATCTAAGGTTTTGTAGGACTGGGCATGTGTAGGTTCTACAGAGTAAGCACTCTACATATAATATCTGTTATTAACTTGAAAAACACCCAGTGCTCATGTATTTTTTTAAAAAAAGGAATCCTACCCATCCTAATTTGTTAACCTGGTTTTAGAGTTGTTCTAGTCTGACCCTCACTTAACTTTTTTTTCCCACTGCTGCCCTAATACTCCAGGTACAGCGTAACATCACTTCTGTGTTCCTACCTCAGTGCCTTTACTCATGCAGGTCTTTCTGCCTCTCATTTCCCTTCAAGACTTTGTTTCTCGGCCTAGTGGAATGCTTTCTACCAGCCAATCCGCAGCTCTCATGCCACCTCCCTTCTAAAGTCTTCCCTGTTCCCTGTGATTTGGGTCCAGTCCCCCCTGCTAGACTGAGGTCATTTGAGGGCGAGGGTTATGTCTTACTTTCCCTGCCTCCTTTGCCACAATGCCCTGCACATACATATTTGGTACATATTTGGTACATATTTAGTACATATTTAGTACATATTTGGATGCGCCGGAATCTCGAGAGCCACTGTAGATTTGGATGCCACTGGAGATGTGGTGTCTTTGCTTCCTGGCCCACTTGCTCTGAGTGTCATAATATATCTGGCTTTTTAGAGCTTCACGTATGAAGCTATCTTCCTTCTTTTTGTCACAGTGCCCCTGCCTTTTCAGCCACCAGTGCTCATCACCTCAGAAACACTGGGCTTCATGAAACCTAATAGCATCTTCCCCAGGGCTTCCCTTAGCCTCTTTCCTACCTACTTTCTTGCCCTTCCGTGTCCCTCTGTCCAAGTACAGGGCTCAGTTGTCAGTGTTAACCAGCCGTCCTTAAATTCCCAACCATTGCCGCCTGAGGCAAGGAACCTTTCCAGTGCTGATGTCTTCCCTTTAACAGCCTATTATTTTGTTGTTGGGGCTAGAAACTTAGAGCTCCATTTCTTGTTCCACTTCACTGTCTGCCCATCTGGCTGCACTGCCAGATGTTGAGGGGATCGGTTTTGCCCCAGGCTGTCCTCTATGGAAATGTCACCCTCTGTTTCTTGCCAGCAATGCAGGGAAGGGGAATGAGCACTGGGCTGAAGATCAGACCTTCTGGCTCTGCCACCAGCAAACTCTTATCTCCTTTCGGCAAAACCTTTCTCCTCCATAGTAAAATAGAGAAATTAGTGTAGCTGATTCCAAGGACCCCTTCCAGCTCCCGCATACGGTACTATGTAACTCCTCGGCGAGTCTTCTCACTCATTTTTCCAGCACTTATTGAGCATCTCTCCTGTCATAGGCTTCCCCCTAGGCACCTGGGAAATAAAAGATGATCCAGACATGTTCTTTACCCTTAAGGAACTCATAGGTCAGTGAGGAAATCAGACATTTTAGCAAAAATTTCTATCTGATGTATTAATGGAGATGTATAGAAGGTGCTGATGGATCACAAAGAAAAGACCTTTTAAATCTCTGGAGAGAGCAGGGAAAGCATGGTATAGGAGATGGTGTTTACACTAAGTCTTAAAGGATGCATGTGAGTTTACCGGGTGGATGAGGAAGAAAGGCAAAGGGAACAGCATGTTCAGAGGTATGGAGTAGAAAGCAGCATACTTTATTCAGTACACGGCAGGTAGTTCAGAAGAGCTGAATTTATGGGGTATGAATTGAAGAATGGAAAGCAGGAACCAATAATGAAGGCCTGTAACATAAGATCTGCTAAGGAAATAGAACTTTATCCTCCAGTGGGAAACCATTAAGATTAAGGGTAGGGAAGGATCAGATTTATGTTTAATGTGAAAGATGGTTTAGAAGTTTCAAAAATGTGTATCAGTAGTTGAATGGATAAATTATGGACACGGAATGGAATAATAGAATGAATGAATGAACAAATGAACAAACGAACGAATGAACTCTTGCTGTATGCAACAACATGGATGAATCTCAACAAATTAGCATTTCTGGACACAAGCCAGACATGGAAGAGTACTAACTATATGTCTGGACTGATATATAAAGTTCAAAGTAGACAAATCACCCAGCGTGTAAGAAGTCAGGATGGTGGTTACTCTCAAGAGGATAGGTAGTGACTGGGGAAGGGCACATGAGGGCTTCAGAGGTGCATAATGTTCTGCTTCTTTATCTAGGTGCTGGTTATGCATCCACCTTGTGAAAATTCTTTGAGCTGTATCCTTATGCCTTTTTTGTACTTTTCTTGTATATATGTTATACTTGAAAGAAAGATTAAAGAAAATAGGGGAAAAATATATTAGGAGGGGCATGATTGGAGAAAGGGAAAATATTTCATTTGAAAGCTATTTTAATTGTCTAGGTGAGACCTACAGCAAGGCAGTTGCAGTGGGAAAGGAGAGAAAAATTGATCCCAGAAAGATTTAGGAGTAGAATCATTAGGATCAGATGGTGAGAAAGAAGGAGTAGTCAAGATCAGGTCCAGATTCTGGACTGGATGGCCGAGTAGAGGGTATGTGCTTGTACTGAGGTAAGGAATACTGGAAGGAGGTATGGGTGGATTGGATGTGCAGAGGAATGACCAGTTCTGCTTTGAATATTTTCTTCCTCCCTCCTTCCCACTTTTAGATTCCATGGTCCAGCGTTCTAACTATTCCCTTGGCTTCTCTCTCCCTTCTTTGTAATCACCTGATGAAACAGTAGCCCTAGTTAAACCCAATTTCTTTTTACTTCATGTCTGTATCTGAAGAGCTGAATATTGCTGGAGAAAAAAATATCACACAACCATGCTAACTTGACTCACTTTACACTTATGTCCGTGAATTTCAGACACTCAATACTGCCACCACCCCGCTACACTTCTTGAGTAAAATCACAGTCTTGTTCTGGATCACGACCACTTTTATATACCTTCTTTCTCCTCAAACCTCTAGCACTCTCCTTCCCCAACTCCCAAACTAATGATCTCACTTCACACTTCATAGAGAAAATAAATTGCAGTCATAAGGAAACTACCTTATCTTCCCACCACCACTTCCACCAGCCTACCTGCACCTATACTCCTGTATGCTGCCTTCCTTCTCTGCAATGGAAGAAGTTCCTAAGATCACCTCTGCTTTTGGTCTCAGGCTCCTATTTCCTCTCTCTTTCTCAAATTACTTTGCTCCTCCGGTGTTCCCCTGTCTTTCCTACGTTATCCTTTTTCTCCTCTCTGCTGGCCCATTCCCATTGGCATAAAAACATGCCTTAATGTCACCCATCTTAAACAACAAAGCAAACTAAAAACTTCCCTTGACCCCCATATCTACCACCAGCTGCCACCTCATTTCTCTGCATCCCTTCATGGTTAAAAGTCCTCAAAAAGAAATGATAGCTAACCACTTAATTCACTTCCCCGGCTCCAGTTCTTTCCTCAGTCTCAGTGTCATCATGGCCAAAATATACTTCTGTTTTTCTCCCAAAATTGGTATCCCCCAAGTCTTCTCCATCTCAATAAATGATAACTATCATTTACCTAGTTTTCGGGCCACAAATCTTAGAGTTATCCTTGAATTCTCTTTCTCCCTTACACTGCCTGTCAAGTCCTTCAGTAAGTCCTGTCAGCTGTACCTCTAAAGTACATCTTGAACCATTCCTTTTTTGCCTCTAGTCAAACTCTAGTCCCAGTTCAGGACCACGATGCAGTTCTCCTGGATGATCGCCACAGCTTCCTGGCTAGTCTCACCATTTCCACTTGTGTCTCCATGAATCCATCCTCCACATAACTGCCAGGAGGATCTTTTTAAAACATAAACCCTGTCTTTCTGCTATTTAAAATCATCTGTTGGCATACCAGTGAAACCAAAATGAAATCCAAATCCATTACCAGAGCCTACAAGGCTCTATGTTATCTAGACCCTGCCTGTCTCTGTGACCTCATCTCTAGCCACTCCCTCACCCCGCTTGTTCACTGTTCCCCAGTGACACTGACCTTCTTTCGCCCCTCAGGCACACTGAGCTCCTTTCCATCTCGGGGCCTCTGTACCAACCTCTCCCAGTGATGGGAACACTCTCCCCCTTGGGAATTCAGGTATCAACTCAAATGTCCCTTTCTCAGAGAGGCCTTCCCTGGCCACCCTAGTAAAATAGCTCCCCCGGTCACTTTTTTTTTTAATTAATTTATTTTATTTTTGGCTGCGTTGGGTCTTTGTTGCTGTGCGCGAGCTTTCTCTAGTTGCAGCGAGCGGGGGCTACTCTTCGTTGTGGTGCGCGGGCTTCTCATTGCGGTGGCTTCTCTTGTTGCGGAGCACGGGCTCTAGGCGCCCAGGCTTCAGTTGTTGTGGAACGTAGGCTCAGTAGTTGTGGCGCACGGGCTTAGTTGCTCCGCAGCATGTGGGATCTTCCTGGACCAGGGCTCGAACCCGTGTCCCCTGCATTGGCAGGAGGATTCTTAACCACTGCACCACCAGGGAAGCCCCCCAGTCACTTTCTGTCATATTACCTTATTTTATCTTCTTCATGGTACTTATCAGTCCCTAAAATGATCATGTTTGTTTGCATGTTTATCATCTCTCTCTCCCCGCCGCTAGGATGTAAGCCTTGTAATCACAGAGACTTTGTCTCTCTATTTCACTGCCGTATTCACGGCTCCTAGGAAAAAACCTCACAGCTGTCATATAGTAGGTGACTAATAAGTAGCTGTTGACCAGCCGGGGAACCTGTGGGACACTCTTGTAGAGATGTGTAGCAGGCAGTTGGACAATGAGTCTGAAGCTCAGGAGAGAAAGGACTGTAAGTTGGGCGTGAAGATTCGAGAGTTGTCAGTCTCTTGGAGGTGGTGGAAGCTGGCTTAGTCTGAGTTGTCCATGGAAAGTTGTAGAGCTAAAGAGGCCCAAGGACACAACTGAGAGAACCTACATTTCAGGTGTGAGCATGAGAAGAGGAGCCAGTGCAAGAGATTCAAGGAAACAGGGAAAAGGAGAAGCAGAAGAGAGTGGGGAAGGGGTTGCTTTAAGGCAGTGCTTCTCAAACTACCTGAAAAACCTGTCTTCTGCAGGTTTTCTTTTTTGTAAAATATGATGAAAACAAATTATTAGAAAAAATATATTTTGAAAAAGCATATAAAATACAGGCCCAAATTCGTCATTAGGTTCAACAGGCAAAATTACTCTTAAGTTGCTATAAAAGTTTCCAGACACTTACTCTCACTTACTGTGCTTGTCTCACCGATGACTGGTAACAAAGTTCGCAGACCAGCACAAGTATGTGGACTACACTTTAAGCATCAATGCTCTAATGGTACTCCTGGGCAAGAGGGGAAGACAAATGAGCAGAACATAGCCTCTGCCCTCAGGTAGCTTAAAGTCCAGTGGGGTAAACAGTTTGGGATAGACAGACACACTGCATGGCAGAGAGATCAAAGCAATGCCATTAGGATGCAGGCACTGGGGACCATGATCTGCCCCAGCTCTGCCACCATCTCACCCTTGTAGGGCCTCTGGCAGATCACAGCCCCTCTGTGGCATCACTTTTTTCATCTGTATGATGAAGAAATCATGTCAGATGATTGGATGCTGAAGTTTTCTTCTGGTTGTTTGGACACAGAGCTAAAAACCCTCCATGCCAGCAGTTTTCTGTGGGAGCGTTGGGGAGTGATTTCTGATGGGTGCAAGGTTTCTTTTGGGGATGATGAAGGTATTCTAAAATCAGATTATGGTGATGGTTGCACAACTCTGTAAATATATACTTTTAAAAAAACCCCATTAAATTGTATACTTTAAATAGGTGAGCTTTATAGTATATAACGCTATTTTAAACAAAAAGAAAGAAAATCCTCCATGCCACTCAAAACCAGAAAAGATTGGCTTGGATGGGTAACTGGTTGCAGGCTGTAAAGCCAGTTGGTCCCATAGCTAATGTGGTGTATAGGAGGGGCCCCTCTGTTGTATATAAAAGTTTCTTTTTAAAGAATACTATTAAAAACTTACCTGTAAAACTTTCTCTTGCCCATACTGGTCTTTTTATTGATTTCCAGTTATTACCTTAACAAGTATAGCACTCTCCATTTTTTTTTTTTTCTTTCTTTTTTTTTGGCCGCTCCATGCGGCTTGCGAGATCTTAGTTCCCTGACCAGGGATTGAACCTGTGCCCTCGGCAGTGAAAGCGTGGAATCCTAACCACTGGACTGCCAGGGAATTCCTGCACTCCCCATTCTTATGAAGCTTTAAGTCTGGCAGAGTATAGACATTAAGCAAATAATCACAAAATTATTAGGTAATTACCACTGAGAGAAGTAGTATTAATGAAAAGTAGAGGGTATTAGGAGAGCGTAATGGAGACCTAATCTAGTCTGAAGAAGGTGAGGGAGGTCTTCCCTGAGCAAATAGCATATACATGGAGACCTGAAGTGTAGATGTTAGCCTGTCACTTGACTTGAGAAAAGCCTGTGGAGAGTGATGGCCATTAGTCATCCAGAAGGACCCAGCAGTCCAGTCAGGGGCATTTTGGGGAATGGAGGAATTCTGTGGTGTTACTGCAGTTCATATGGTAGGTCAGGGCTAAAAGGGGCCCTCAGTGACCCTGAGGCCTGTCCTCTGCCCTTGGCCTAGTCAGTGCAGAATGATGAACTGTCCTTGCTGTCCCCAGGGAAAGGTGTTTCTGTATCCCAGATCCTATGGACATAGAGGACTCACTGCATAGTTGAGTTAGAGATGAGAGCGCCTGGGCACCAGAGCCCCAAGCTTTCCAGAGCCACCTGCCATCCAGGCACCCGCATTTCATCAAGGCTTTAATCGGCTCCAAGCAGTCCTCAGATGAGCCTGGCTGGTATCCGGCATGAGCTCATCACCGCCAACAGTGGCAGCTGGAGGCCAAGGCTCCCTTGGGTGAGGGAGAGGTCAGCATCAGTTGGGCCAGGTCTGTTCTGCGTTCTATGCTTTCCTCCACCTGCACTGGGCCTGGAAACATCCGAGTAGGATTCCGATTTCCCAAGGCAGGGCCAACTGCCCTTTGCCAGCCCGCTCGTGCCCCTCCAGTGAATGTGCTCTTGGGCAGAATGCACAGAGAAAGGGCAGCACTGTGTTTTAAGAAGGGAAACATCAGTCTGAAGGTCAGAGCCTGCAAAATAGCAACAGAGGCCCGTCCAGGGTCAGATGGGTCAGAACCGAGGTTCCCTTCCCAAAAGGAGTTTGCTTCTAGTATTCACGTGCTCTCTTCCTCTACACAGAGGCCTCGAAGTGTCCCAGGGAGAACACAGCAGAGGTGCTCTCTGTAGGTTGATCCCACAGACTCCTTCCTGAACATCATTTTGGAAATGAATTCTTTTAAGTGTAGCAGAAGAAAGGAGCCTGGCACTTCAGGAATCCTTCAGAAACTCCCTTTGAAGTAATGAACCCTGTGCAGTGGGAAGTGCTGACTGGGTGTCCGGTGACCTGCACTAACTTGACCTTGTGGTGGGCCCTTGAATAAGTCCCTTTCCCCTCACTGGGCCTCATTTTCCCCATCTATAAAATTAGTTGGTCTAAGTTGGTTATTTATTAGTTGGCGATCTCAAAGCTCCCTTCCATTTTCAAATTTTGTGATTCTGATGAATAATTGCTCTTTGATTTATCTAATTGCAGATCTAAGTATTCATATTTATTCAGCAACTATTAATTATTTTCCTGCAGCTGACCACTGGCATCCCTCTTCTAGGTTCCTCTGCTCTTAAAGCAGCCTGTATAATTTCTTTATCTCACTTACCACAGCATGTAGCTATTCAGTTATCTGATTAATAGATCTCGCCTTCATTACACAAGGTAGGGTCTGGATCTGCAGGGCTTACATCCCCAGCACCTTGCACTATCCTTAGCACATGTAGATGCTCACTGAATGTTTGCTAAGTTCATTTATAAATGGGCACTAGGCATTACAGGAATAGAAAAAAAAGATACAGGCCCTTCCTTCAGACTACACCCTGTAGAGTTCTGGTTTGGTGAAAAGGCCCAGACACAAAGCACACTGAAAACACCATGACAGTAGGTAACAGGACTAAATTAAATGTAAGCAAAGGTCAGAAAAAACAGTAAGTATAATGAATGAGGTGAGGTGGGGAAAGATCAGTGTTGGCATTGTGGAAAGCTTCATGGAGGAGGGTGCCTGGAGGCATATCCTGAAGGACAGGCAGAATTCAAACCAGCGGGGGGGGGGGGGGGGGGGGGGGGAGCTTTTCAGGTGTGGGAGGAGCAGAGATGAGCCTTGCATGTTCAAGACCTGGAAGAAACTGGCCACCTAGCGGATGGTGGGTAGGGAGGCCTGAGTGTGGAGGGCCTTGGCGGTGAGCCAGAGGACTTGTACTCAACATTGAAGTCAGTAGAGAGCCCCTGAAGTGATTGTCCATTGTTGGCTTGTTTAGCAACTGTAGTGATTTTTACTTCAAAAAAAGGTAAAAAATAAAAATTTCAAGAAGTACCAGAGGATGTATAGTGAAAAAGAAGTCTGCCTTCCGCATGCCTGGTCTTCCTCCTCAGAGGCAACCACTGTAGCTTTTCCTATGTATCCTCCTTATTGCTGCTGTAAACAGATTATCACAAATTTAGCAGCTTAAAACAACCCAAATTTATTATCTTATAGTTCTGGAGATAAGTCTGAAATGAATCTCACTGGACAAAAATCAAGGTGTCAGCAGAGTTGCGTTCCTTTTTGGAGACTCAGAATCTGTTTTCTTGCCTTTTCCAGCTTCTTGAGGCAGCCCACATTCCTTGTCTCAGTCCCCTTCCATCCTCAAGCCAGCAACAGTCCCTCAGGTCTTTCTCACATTTCATCACGCTGACACTGACTCTTCTGCCTCCCTCTTTTACTTGTAAAGGACCCTTGTGATTACATTGGGCCCACCTGGATAATCCAGGATAATCTTTCCATCTCAAAGTCACTGATGAGAAACCTTAATTCCCCGTTGCCAAGTTAACTTTATATATTCACAGGTTCCAGGGATTAGAACATGGACATCATTGGGGGCCATTATTTTACCTACCACACTATCAGAGATATTTTATAAATGTTTTATTTTTCTTTCTGTTTTTGAATAGTTAATACTTTTGAATAGTTAACTTGTACACAGTACAAGATTCAAAAGGGTTTTCAGTGAAAAGTCTTACTCCCAGCCCATCTCTAACCCAAGTATTGTCCAGTTTCTCCATCGTATCATTATTAGTTTTTCCCTTGGAATTAGTAAAGTCTGTGGGGAGACATTTTGAAGGCCATGCAACTATCCTTTTCATCAAAATTTCCCCCCTAGACTTAGCATCCACTGATGGTTCTTTCCTGAATAAATCTTTATATGATGGTTGCAAAATGAATATTTTATATCTTTCCCAACTCCAGTGCTCACTCCACAGTTGACCAGTCAGCACCTGGCATTCTGTGGTCAACAAGAACCCCTTTTCTCCCATTTATCTCTTTATTGTCAAAATGTGCTTGTGGATACTATTGCTTTAATGTTCTAGAATTAATTCCTGACCTTAGTTGTTACGTTGGTGTTAAAATTGTCTCAGATTTGGCCAGGGTGCCATACCCCCATCTTCTTTTTTTTTAATTTCCGTATTTTCTGGCATAGCAAGATGTTTCAGTCTTACCTTGGATCCACCTTGCCATTGCCCTGGAATCAGCCATTTCTCTGAAAGCCCTACAACGTTTTAGTGGGCAGTTGTATTAGAGACTGAAACATGAGTAATAGGTGTGCTTACTACGCACATGCATATACATATACACACATATATGCATATGCACATACCTATTTTAGAGGTCCTGAGAACACTGATACCTCCCATTCCAGTCCATTGTTACAGCGTTCTTCCTTGTCTTCACACATTTCATATTTCTATGCCCCTTCTTCTGTAGTGAGAATTCCAGCTCCAAACGGCACTGATACATGTACTCATTTACTTAATCCTATAATACATCTAAAAAAATCTTCAGACCTACTTCAGCTAAACTACTATAGGAAACAAACTACTAAAAGAGTTCAGGTCAGAATTTGTTTACAGTTCTCCCAGCTACTCCATCCAAGGCTAAGGGTATATAGTCAAATACTGGTTCCTCAGTTACTTAGGTGGGTGTTTTTCCCTTCAGGGTGTTTATGTTGTTCGTTTGAAATACAGTTGGGTTAATTTTTTCAATATTCTTTCAGTTTTAGGGTTTTTCTCCTCTACCTCTCCTTATTTTAATTTTGTTGTTTGAATATGTAGAACATTAACGTTTTTCTAAAAACTGTACAAAAAGGTATACTCAGAGAAGTAAAACTCCCTCCTGTGTCCCTTTCAACCCTTTTCTGCTCTCCTTAGTAAGCCCTGACCCCTTGTAGATAACCAGTTTTTGTTTTAATTTTATTTATTTATTTATTTATTTATTTATGGCTGTGTTGGGTCTTCGTTTCTGTGCGAGGGCTTTCTCTAGTTGTGGCAAGCGGGGGCCACTCTTCATCGCGGTGCGCGGGCCTCTCACTATCGCGGCCTCTCTTGTTGCGGAGCACAGGCTCCAGACGCGCAAGCTCAGCAATTGTGGCTCACGGGCCTAGTCGCTCCGCGGCATGTGGGATCTTCCCAGACCAGGGCTCGAACCCGTGTCCCCTGCATTGGCAGGCAGATTCTCAACCACTGTGGCACCAGGGAAGCCCGATAACCAGTTTTGATTTCTGGTTTATTCTTCCTGTATTTCTTCGTATAAGCAAATATATGTGTGTTTTCTTATTTCTCCTTTTTCCTACATAAAAGCATACTATATATGCTCTTCTGAAGTTTGCTTTTTTTACTTAACCATATTTCCTAAAATTCACTCGATATCATTTCACAGAAATCTTCCTTATTTTTTACAGCTGCATAGTAACCCATTGTGTGTATGTGCTATATATCCTATGCTTGATTTCCATTATTTTACAATTACAAATAATGCTATGTGAATAACCCCTTGCACGTACATTTGGGGATTGTGGGAGGTGCGTCTCTACAGTAAAGTTCTAGAAGTGGTATTGCTGGGTCAAAGGATAAATGTATGCCCTTGGTTAATATTGCAAATTTCTCCTCCATAGAAGTTGTGCCATTTTGCATTCGCACTAGTAACGTATGAAAGTGGCTGTTTTCTCACAGCCTTGTCAACATCGTATATTGCCAAGCTTTTGAATTTTTGCCAATCTAATAGGTGAGATACAGTATTTTGGTATAGTTTTAGTTTGATTCTCTTATTATGACTGAAGCGGGCATCATTTCAAATGTTTAAGAGCCATTTTATCTCCTTTTGTCAATTGCCTATTCATGTCTTTTGCCCATTTTTCTCTAGGACTTTTGGTCTTTGTTTTCCTCTTGATTTTTAAAAGTTCTTTGTATGTTAAGAATATTAACTATTTATCTGTGATATATATTGCAGATATTTTCTCCCATTTTGGATTGATACGGTTTTAATACTTCTCATACAGTCCTAAATGTACAGCCAGGACTGAGAACCACTGGGATAGTTTGTGCAAGTTGGAACTATTTTTTTTTAAAGGAGAATGGATACAGAGAGAAAGGGACAGGGGCTGAGGACTCAGCCTTGGGTGTCACCCCTGACTTGGGATAGAAGAATGAACAGGAACCTGCAAAGGAGACAAAGGTTTAGGTATTGTGTATCATATAAATCAAGGTAGAAAAGAATCCAAAGGAGGCAGGATTGGTAAGCAGCATTGGTTACTACAGCCATGGGCAGAGGAAGAAGAGGTTTCTGGGTGTGGGTGGTAATGAGGTCCATACCCTTACCTCCCAATACCACTTCATCCCGTCTCGTTCAGGCTGAGAGAAGATGCCCCGGATCTCTGTGAGTGATTTTGTTCAGCATTATTACCAGGGACTACGGGAGGCCTCTCCTGACAAACACACTGAAGGAACATAGCTCAGTTGCATCATAACTAGGGCATAATTATTCAGTCAGCAAATATTTATTAAATTCCTACTGAGTGCCAGGTACTGTTCTGGGCATGGGCTATCACAATAAACCCTCATTTTTAATGTGCTTCTCTCTCACCACTTTCTAAAAAGTTGGAAGTTTCCTTTACCCAAGTTCATCTATCTGGTTTGTCATGAAGCTTCAACTCTGAGACAGACTTGGTAAAGTCCTTAGAATTAATTAGGGAAAAGCACTTTTGAGAAACAGTGGAATCATTAGCACCAGCAAGAAGCTCTGGGTCGAAAATGGTCCTCTTGGTATAGATTTCAAATCTATTCCCTGTCTTCTCCTTTTCCTAATCTCCCCACTACCCTTCCACTTATACTTTCAGTGACTATTGCCTGGTGACTGTGGTTGAGCATGAAGGAAGGAGTATTAACTGGAAGAGTCCGTTTGGCAGTGGCTCCTGGTTTTTTGTTTGTTTGTTTGTTGTTGGTTTTTTTGGCAACAGTTTTATGAGGGAGATGAGTAATTCCTTTCAACCTTGATGGGGGGTTGAAAAGCAGACATCAGTGGTGAACAGTTCCTGTGCCCAGAACTGCAGCCTGTGGCATTTAATATCATAGTTAAAGATACTTGCCTCTGTATTCCTGATTCTCTCCATTCTGGGAAGTGCAGTTAGCAAAACTATTTCATCGGTTTCTGTTTCTGTAGCTGTTCTCAAAGCCAATTGTAAATAAGGCCTCCTGTCTTCCTTAAGGTCAGAGTGGAAGTCTGTGTATTTGAGTGTATTTCATTCCAGTTAGCCTGGCTCAGCCACCACTCTGACGTGCTGGTACTTCTCATTCAAGCAGAAGGCTTTACTTAGCTTTGGGAATAGACATGTGAGTGGAAGCATAAGCCATCTCTTGATAACCCCCTCTTCCCTGCTATGGACTTTAGGCTGGGATTGGTCAACAGAAGCTTAAACATCTGGTCAGCTCAGTCCTTTGGGGTGGTTGGTATTTTATAGACAACCCATCAAGATTGATTGGCCTCATAACTGAATTAGCCAGATGTGTGGGCATTGTGTGCCCTTTCCTCAGCCTCCTTCAGTGTTGTTAGATGGAAGCAGACATGCGATTAGCATGTTTGAAGATGGTGTGTTTTTAGTGCATGAACAAAAGCTGCTGTCTTCTGCAGAGACTGTGGCTCTGCCCCAGACGTCAGCAGTATAATTATGACTGCTAAATTCAGCCCAGACCCCAGGCTTGGCTGCCTTGGTCTCAGCTGTCATTTGCAGGAAGGGGAGGAGGGGTGCTGAAGCCCGGGGACCCAGGCTCTTATTATAGTCCACTTTGAACTCTGCTTTATCCAGAGTCTCTCCCTCCTTACTGACAATTACTCCCAGCTGCTTTCTGGTCACAGAGCCTGCTGCCGCTTCTGAGCATAGTCTGTGCTGGATTGTAGGGAGCACAGGGGCTGGTCTACTGAAAGCCCACAACATACAGGAAACTTGCCCCAAATGAAAATGAACTAAGGATCCCCATACTTCCAACGCATACGTCACATGCTATTCAGAGCATTATTCCTCATCTAGAAAACCCCTACCTTAGGTTTGCCTTGAACAGAAATCTTTGGCAGGAGTTTTTGCTTTTGCCCTTTTCCTCACCTAACTCTGTATGTGAAATATTCCATACGTTTGAACGTTCATTTCCATGCTTTTGTATCACCTCTTTTCTAACCAGACCAGCCTGCATATTTGCCTTCCTTAGAACACATCAGGCATTTTCATGTCTCTAGTAGCTCTGCTGATGCTTCATATTCTGTAAACATCTCATGCTCAATGTATCCAAACCCAGCCCTCCTCATACTTTCTTCTGTATTCCCTAGTTGGTGAATGGCATCATCATTACTGGTCACCCAAACAAGAAAGTGTTTATAAGTGTCTGATGACTTCACCCTCACTTTCCACCGAACTCATCTTTCTTAGAGTTTTCTCTCAAGTTTATCCTCTCTCCTCTGTCCCCACTATCCTAGTTCAAACTTCATCACTCTCACCTGGACTATTGTAAGAGACTACTTGTTGGTCTCCCTACCTCTAGGCTCCTTTCCAAACCTTTACCCTGCAAAACCCTACCACTCCCCTGTTTTGAAACCTTCAGTAATGGCTAATGCTTGTGAGTTAAGCTCACATGCCTAACCCAGCCTGCAAGTCTCTCTGCAGCCCACCAGGAATCTTCTACCACCCTATCTCCAAGAGGGGCAGGGGACAGTTGTTTGCTTCAGGATTGGGACCAGAGCTTGATAGGCTTACCAGGGGCATGCCTGCAGCCAGGTGGGCCTGGGGACACAGGAACTGTCTCTGCCATAGGTCCACTCAACTACTCATTCCCTAGCATGGAGTCTTTCCTGCCTCCAAACCTTTGCTCATTCACTTTTCTGTGCCTGGGATTCCCTTTCCCCACTTCACCACCTATCAAACCCCTACTTAGCCTTCAAGAGCCAACTCATTTATGGCTCTTCTTGTCACTTTTCCTGGTTTGCCTACCTGAAGTGAATCACTTCTCACTCTGTTACCCCACAGCAATTTTAGGAAGCTTATTTTTGGCCGAGCCACGTGGCATGTGGGGTCTTAGTTCCCCAACCAGGGATTGAACCCCTGCCCCCTGCATTGGAAGCGTGGAGCCCCTACTGCTGGACCACCAGGGAATTCCCTAGGAAGCTGTTTTATTGTTTTAAAGATTACAACTGAAGTTTGAAAAAACAGCTTAGCATGTGTCTCCTCATATATCCTTTTCCTTCTGTTCCTCTGATTCTGCTGCCAGTAGCCCTGAGTAGGTCTCTAACCTGTGGAAGGCCACTCAGTCTCCCTTCCATCAGCTAAAGAGTTGGGGTGGCTGGCTCCCTCCTCAACACCTCCATCTCTACACATATACCATTAGTGAGAAATATTATAGGAAGGAATGCTTAGTGATGGTAATTGTAGTAAAAATAACAATAGCTGTCATTTATTGAGTTCTTACTTTGTACCAAGCTCTAGACTAAGGCTTTTCTCTCTTTCAGTACTTAAAATATCTTTGCAAGTTTAATACTCTTATTACCTACATTTTCCATATGCATACTCAAAGGCATTAGGCTGTTAAGTAACTTGCCCAAGTTCCACCACTAGTAAGTGGCAGAGCCACTGTGGTATCTGTGACTATGATCTCAAGAGCAGAGCTCCAGTTGTGTTCCTGGAGCCTATACAGGGTTCAGCATAAAATAGGTGCTCTGGAATGTTGGTTGGTTGATCACATGAGTGAATGAATCAGTGTTCTTCCCATTGAACTTGTCTTCAGGCTTTTAGAGACTGGCTGAGCATCTGTAGCTTATGCCAAGAAGTATGGATTTTGTCTCATTTCCTAATGCCCAGCTATACACAGACGTGTTCCCTCCCATTCAGTAACAAACTGCCTGGAACTCTTTCCTGGCTCATATTTACAAGAGAATGTGATAAATTCAGTATTGATCCCTCCTGTTCCACTGTAAATTTTGCAAAAGATGATTAAATAGAGAAATAGAGTCTGCAGGCATTGTGGCTCAATATGTTGTGGAGTGGCGTATCGACCTCCTCCATCCAAAGGCAGCCAGTGCCTAGCCCTGCTGCCCCAGACCAGTAATTAAAATCCTGGGAGACTGGGATTTAAAATCCAATCATATCCCTGAATCAAGCCTTCTAGCCTCCCCATGTGATGAGTGCAATAAGGTAACAGCAGGAGCATGTTTATGTCTGTGCTGAAGCAGTCCCCATAGGGTGGGTAAGAAATGGAGAGTTGGGTAGCCCCGCTGGCTAAATCACTTTGCCCTGACACCACAGCCACTTGTGAGACAATCTGTAGATACATAAACAAGTTCCAGCCAAAGACCAATTTGGACTGTAAGAGCAAAATACCATGCACAGAAATTCACAAATTGTGCTTCAGTGTACACTTATGTTCCCACAGCCAGTAGTTGGTTTACACAAGTGATTTGGCCTTGATTAAACTATGACCTTTAGTAACCAAACGTGTGTTTGAATTTCCATAGGAACTCTTTGATTTAGGCTGAAGTCAGCCTTCCCTGTCCTGAGGCCTGTAATCAAGGCATAAGATACTATTGAAATAAATAAATTGAAATAAACTCGTCCATCTGCTTTCAGCAGGATCAGGAGCTCCCTGAGAGCAAGGACAGTGTCTTCTTATTCACTTTTCTGTGCCTGGCACCTGGCATGGTGCCAGATACATAGAAGGCTCTCCAAAGGTATCTCTGAATGAATGAATAAACACAAATTAACAATCTTGAAAAAAAAAAAACCTCTGTAAACTGATGTATAGGTAGTAGACCTACCACATTATTACCCATTCAGAGCTTGAACACTTCCAGTGCTGGGGAACTCATTTGTTCCTGAGGCTGCTCACATTCTATCTTTGGATTTTCTGATGGTTAGAATTTTCTAATATTGAGCCAAAATCTGCTTCCAAGGGTCTTAATTTTACTGTTGGGTTCATGTAGAATAAATCTAATTCCTGTTCCACATGATGGCCCTTCAAATACCTGAAAATTAAGGAGTGTTCTCCTGAGCTATCTTTCCTCCAGCCTAAACCTCCAATTCCTTAAACCGTGTTTCTCACATGGCTTCTAAACCCTTTCTTATCTTGATCACTCCTCCCAGAACAATCTCCATTTTGTCTCTCATCCAAAACCCATGACTTCCCATTTATCTCCATTAATTTTCATCTCATGTGTTTCAGCTCTTAATGTCCATCTTCCACACATGTATTTGGTACTCTTCCCACCCTAATCTGACATCCGTAGATATGATGAACAGGCCATCCCCATGTCAGGGGTCAACATGCTGAACCAGGACCAAGCCTTTTTGCTGCCATTGGAAACTTCTTTTTTCTTCACCTCTGATCTGTCAGTCACTCCACCCTGCCGCTTGGGTCTGGTTAGTCCACCAATCACTGACTAACCCTCCACACTGTAGCGACATGGAGCACACATTTCTCCATTGTGTCCTCAGAGTTGTCCCGAGACACCCCAGCGTATGTCTGAAGAAGTCTACATATGCCCTAACTGTACCTGCTTAAGCAAACACAGGTAATCCTGATGAAGAAAGGAAATGAGGTTAGTCTGGCATGACTTGGTTTCCGTGAACCCATCCTGATGCCTAGGGATCATCACCATTTCCTTTTCTAGGCCTTCACAAAGCATCCCTTTAGTAATGCATCTGCTTCTGGAGACAAGACACATATGGGTGAAAAGTGTGTGATCAGATAAGTACTGTAGGGCTTCAAAGGAGGAAGTTGTCCACGTAGGCTGCAGTGGTCTGAGAAGGCTTCAAGGCAGGGGAAATGGAGCTGGTCTTTGCAGAATGTTGGGTCTGAGTGGTAGGCAAAGAGGCGTTTGACACACTGAAGAGAACGGTGAAAACCCAGTGTAGTCTAGTCCCTCTGGTCAGTGCTGGAACTGAAAGCTCATGGGGTAGGGCTCAAGGCAAGTAGAAAGAGCCCTGGACTGGAAGGCCTGGGTTCTAGCTTACACTCTCCCACTCAGTCTCCATGACCTTGAGCTCTGACTTTCCCCTCTCCAGGCTTTCTCCAGTCTTTTTTTCCCTTAGTTCTTATAGCACCTTCTGCTCTATACCTGGTACTTTTTTTTCCATCTCCCCAGCTACACTGTGTATGGCTCCCTTGGAGTGGGGGGAGGGATTCATCATCCTCTTCTCATCCTGACACCACACTATATTGTCATTGTTTCTGTCCCTGTCTGTCTCCTACCAGTCTGGGTTCTCCCCAGGGCAAGAACAAGTCTGATTCCACTGCATGCCCAGCTCCTGGCCCAAAGTCAGTACTCAGTGAATTTTAATGATGGAGCCATGAGGCAGTAGCTCTGTTCCATGAATTTTAGAAATCCACCTCCCTGAAGGCAAGGGTTCCCACCCAGACTGTGTGTGTCAGAGAATTAGGACTTCCAAATGACATTCTGGACATTCCAGCTAGGACTTCTAAATGACCTGTTTAGGGGCTCCCCTGTCACCCCAGACAGGGGAGCCCTGAATGGGAGGAAAAGGAGTTCCATTTCTTACCCTTCTACAAAGCTGTCTGTCCCAAACCTGCCTCTGGAGACCCGCCCCACCCCCATCTTGGTTTTGGATCATCTGAGCACATTGGAAGGGAAGAGGAAAGACGATTTTTACCTCTTTTTGAGTCATCAGGCCTTTGGAAGGTAGCACTGTGTGGTGGAAAACCAGACCTGTCTTCTTTAAAAAAAATTTTTTTTATTATGTAAAATTTCAAACATATACAGAAGAGAAAATAGTATAATAAGTCCCATGACTGTGGGCAGATTATTTCAGCTCTCCCCACTTCTGTTTTCTCAGTCTTTGTATGATGAATAACTGTATATAAAGGCCGTAACACCCAGCAAATGTTAGCCAGTCTCCTTTCACCTTGCTCTTCCACTGGACTCAGTTATCTGTGAAATGAAAAAAAAGTATACCTCTCCTGCTTTCTTCATCAAATTCTTATTAAGAATTAAATAGAGGAAGTAGTTGGCACAGGGTATGGCACATAATAAGAACTCAGTAAAGGTTCTTGGTTACCAGGGAGGCTAATCTGCAGGTGCACATGTGCACGGGTGTATGGATTCTGTTGAGAATGCTCAGTGGTTGGTTTAGGGGAAAAGCTCAGGAACCTCAGCTCTATTCCCAGTGCTGCCGTGCTGCCTGCAACATTTTGGACAGGGCTCCTCTCTCTCACCTTCAGCCTCTGGGAACACACAGAAGAATCAGTCCATCTCTGACCTGAGGAGCTACACACAGACTAGCTCTGAAGATTAAACAGAGATGGACTCCCAAAAAAGGGAGGAGTGGGAGGATAATAGGAGCCTATAGATGATGAGCATTGAGAGCTGGAAGGGTGAGGAGGCTTCCCAGAGAAGGGCCCTTGAAAAAGGGGTAGGGTCTGGATAGTCAGGGAGACAAGGAGTGGGGTTCCAGGCATGAGGAGTGTCCCAGACAACAGTGTGGAGGTGAGCGAAGGTGAGTGTGGAGATGGGACAGGTTCACGGCATCTCTCATGTGGTCGTCCTGTCTCTCTTGGAGCGCTTCCTTGATGGGGAGCTCGCAGCCAAAAAGAATGGATGGCTCCACATTGATGTCTCTGATCATGGGAAAGATTTCCCTTATATTCAACAAAAACTTCCAATTGGAAATAGTAAACAGACTGTTAAAATAGTGAAAATCAGGATGAAGGTGCTAAAGGAGCCAGCAGTAAAAATGGAAAGGAAGAGTAAATGCAAAAGTTATTACAAAGAGCATTGTACAGCCAGTACAATCTTTCTCCCCCCCAATAGTTTTCACGCTTTTTATCTTACTCAATTCAAACAAAACCCCTAGAGGTAGGCAGGGCAGCAGTCATTACCACCAGAGAAATGAAGCAGGACCCCAGTCACACAGCCAGGAGTGGTGACCCCCATCCCCACTGGCTCCCAGGCCGTGTGCGCTTTTAGGGGGCAGGGAGCCAGCTGCAGTTAGGGGAAGGGGTGAGTCATGGAAACTGCAGCGGTGGTAGATCTGGATCACTAGAAGGCCCCGATGGCTGATAGAACTGTGGGGGGTGGGAGGGAGTGGGTGAGCATGTCAATATTATTGATAATATAGCCTCACACATTTGTACAGGGCAGTTACTGTTTGTTTTTTTTTTAAGCTGTCTCAAACGCATCATCTTTGATATTCACAGAGGTAGCAGAGGGCCAGAACAGAGTGGTGTCAAGGGAGGAGGGAGTAAAATGCCTCCTCCCCTCCCCACCTTAGGCTTGCTGTCAGCACAGAGAAGATCTGAATCCCATCTCCCACTCTGATTTTAGCACTCTCCCCAGGAAGGGCAAGTGGGCCTCTCTCTCCAACACTTCCTCCCCACTTCCCACCCACAGAGCATTGAGGGTGTCGGGGCCTGACCTGACCTGATCTATCACCCAGACAAAGAGGTGTCTAGAACCAGCAAAGAGACTGGGGGCTTTGGCCCACAGAAGCAAAGAACATGGTCACACACTTGTTGTGAGAAGGGCTTTTCTGGGGCAGGAAGAACAGCCATGTTGTGTGTGCCCTCAGAAGACAGCACCTGGAAAGAAGTCCGTTCATTTGGTAAATCTCATTGAACACCTGTTCTGTGCCGGGCCCTGTGCTGGGTAGTCAGGATATAGCAGTGGATCAGCCATGGTCCCTGACTTCTGAGGGTTCTCAGTCTTGGATGGAGACAGACTGTTTTAACACAGGGATCAATGTAGTAAGATAGAAGCAGAAGGGCCTGTGGGAGCACAAAGGATGGTACCAAACCTGGGGTGGTAGGGAAACAAGGTTTCCTGGAGAAGAAGCCTGAACTGAGTCTTAAAAGATGAACAAGGGTTTACAGGCAGTCCAAGGTGGGAGTGGGGTTGGAGAGAGAGGTTGGGGCTCATGCGAAAAGAATCTGCCCTCAGTTTAGTGGCGGGAACCCCTTGGTAGACCATGAGCTTGGGACTGGGTTCTGGGCATGTTCAGGGAAGCCAGAGTGACCCACCTGTTTCGAATGTAGTAGAGGGGAGTCTCTTCTTAAGGAATTGTAAGAGCTCATCATTAAGGTCTTTTTCCACTCAGAAAGCCTATGATTATGTCAAACCTAAAGCAGGTGCTGTACCAGAGAAGATCAGCAGGCTCCCTGAGCCCCCGTGGGCCAGGCCTCCTCTCCCGTCAATACCATTTCCACTGCCTTATCCTGCCCTGGGTGTTGAGACCCAAGCCTGTCACTGGCACCAGCCAGGACCAGTCCAGGACCATCCACCCCCATCCTACTTTCCTGGCCCGAGCCCTATTGACAGATCCCCCAGAATCTGAAGGAATTCAAGACAAATGGTTAAGAGGATGGAGTTAATAAAATTTGAAAAATTGAGGCCTGTCACTCCACTAAACTTTTTTCAATACCACTGACAGAAACATATTTCCCCAATGAGTGACCTTCCACAGCTGTAGGGGGCAGGCGCAGCCGCAGCAGTGCTGCCAGGAAGCCAGTCTGCTGTTTATCAAATATTATAAGCTGGGACACACTAATCTGAAGCAGGGAGAGGAGGGGAGGGGTCCTGCACTATACTGCCTGGGGTGCTCCAGGTGTTGGCCTGAGCCCCAGACAGCCAGTGGGAGGTGACGGATGGCCTGCGATTAGCGCTCCCCACCTCCGCCCAGCCCTCTGACTTACTCCCAGAAGCCTGACCCTCTAGACCAGCTGCTTGGCCCGGAGGGGCCCTGGGTGGGAGGCAAGGGGAGGTCAGGCCAGGGCATGGGCCATCCTGATGCCCCTGGAGAGGGCAGGCGGGTGAGGCCCAACGTGGTTATTTATTGGAGTGTAATGGTTTGTGGCCGTTGGTCGTGGAGGTGAAATCGATCAGTTGTAGAAGTCAGGTTCTATCAATTATTACAGCAATTAGTCAAGCCAGAGCATCAGAGCAAGGGTGCAGGGGCTGGGGGACTAATATTAGATGGACATTATCCATGATGCCCCTGCCTCAGCCTTCCTAAAGTGGGAGCAGCCGTGCTGCCCTGAGGCTCCAGAACCTTGGGGAGCCTGGCTGGCTTCCCCGCTCGGGGTGGCTGGGGTGGGGCCTAGCTGAGAGCCTCCTGGGCTGGTGACAGGCCCAGCCCTGCTTTAAAAGGCATCCCTGTGCTGGCTGGCCCCGGTGCAGAGATGCCCTACCTATCCCCATCCCATCCTTTATGAGAAGTGACACGACTCCTACTAGAAATTACTCAGTGGCCAATGTTTATGGCACACATTTTTCATTCTGTAAGCAAATATAGATCACTGACAGCACTTGTTTGAAGCTTCTAATCTCACCCTCTGGTCTTCCACTATCTTCTTCTCTCACCTCTCTTCCTCTCCCCCTCCCCTTCTCTCTCCCAATTTTTTTTTCCTCTCTTAACCATTTGTCTTTTTCTCTTTGTTCTTCTCTTCTTTCCCTTCCAGAGGTCTCTCCCTCATCCCCCTTCCACTCTAGCCCATATTTAGTGACAGAGCTCCCCCTGGGGCTACCTGAGAAAGGAGAGGCCTTTCCACTGCATGATTGTAGCTCTCTTTCGGCCCTCCCTAGCTGTGGTCCAGGAGCTTTGGGGAAGGGGAAGATGATGTCTGCCACTGCCCGTCGAGTCCTCAGTGCTGAGCACCAGAGAGAACAGGGCTGAGCTGGGAAAACTGGGCCAGGTGAACAAGCCCCTTAGCGCTGTGTTCCTTCCTGAGCCTCCACAGTCCTGCTGTCCCTCCTTTGGCACACTGATCACACTTGGACTGAGTTGTGGTTGCATGGTCACCTCTGGTCCCCGTTAGCTTCTGGAGAGCTGGAATTGTGCCTAGACTCGAACTCTAGGTGGCACCTAATCTTTTTTTTTTTTTTTTTTTTTTTAATTTTTGGCTGTGTTGGGGCTTCGTTGCTGAGCGCGGGCTTTCTCTAGTAGCGAGCGGGGGCTACTCTTTGTTGCGGTGCACGGGCTTCTCATTGCGGTGTCTTCTCTTGTTGCGGAGCACGGGCTCTAGGCATGCGGGCTTCAGTAGTTGTGGCATGCGGGCTCTAGAGTGCAGGCTCAGTAGTTGTGGCGCACGGGCTTAGTTGCTCCACAGCATGTGGGATCTTCCCGGACCAGGGATCGAACCCATGTCCCCTGCATTGGCAGGCAGCTTCTTATCCACCACGCCACCAGGGAAGCCCGACCTCATCTTAAAGACAGGAAGAGGAGCCTGCAGAAGAGAGAAGGAACGGTCACGGGGTGTGAGGAAAACCTGAAAAGTGGTTTTTAGAACTCAGAGGAGAGAGTGGCCAAGGTATCAGTTGCTACAGAGTGGTCAAGAAATGTAAAAAAGAAAACTCTTCATTGGCTTTGGCAGTCCCCCATCTTCCTGTATACAGGGCCCTGGTACACAGAGCCCAGTAAGCACCAACAGAATTGAAAGAAAAAATGAGGCTCCAACTGAGCCTCTGAGGACTTGCCTGCTAGTTAGGAAGAACCCAGGCACCCTCCTTATTAGGAAGGTTGTATTTTATCCTGTAAGCAGTAAAAAACCACAGAATGATTTTTCACCAGTGGTGTGTCATGGCTGCCCTGGTGGGAGTGTGGAGAATTGTAGTCGACCAGGGTTCGACTCCTGCTCCAAACAAATAACCAACTTTGTGACCTTGGCTAGTTGTCTCACTCCTCTGAGCCCAGTTTCCATGTCTGTAGCATGGGAATTTAATTCCTGCCCCTCAGGATGGTTGTAAGGATTTAATGATATAACGTATATAAAGTACAGAGCACCGTGCCTAGCACATAGTAAATACCAGTGGCTATTATTCTTATTATCATCACCACGTCTAGATATATAGCCGAGACATGAAAACATACGTCCATACAAAGACTTGTACACAGATGTTCGTAGCAGCATATTCATAATAGCCAAAAGGGAGGAACAACTCAAATGTTCATCAGCTGGTGAATAGGTAAACAAAATGGGGTATGTCCACAGAATGGAATATTGTTCAACCATAAAAGAAAGAAGTATGTGCTATATTCCTACATTCATGTTGTAGCGTGAATGGCACATGCTGCAACATGGATGAACCTTGAAAATATGCTAAATTTAAAAAGCCAGACTGAAAAGACCACATGTTGTATGATGCCATTTATATGAAATGTCAAGTGTAGGCAAATACAGGAACAGAAAGTAGGCTAATGGTTGCTGGGGTTGAGGGGAATGAGGAGTGTCTCTGATAATGGTGACGGGGTTTCCTTTCAGGATGATGAAAGTGATCTGGAATTAGATAGTGGTGATGATGTATGATGTTGTAAGTGCATTTAAAACCACTGACTTGTATATTTATTTTTTTGAATTGTATACTTTAGATGGTATATGAATTATATTGTAGTAAAGATTATTTATATTAATATTTTGTACCAGATTTCTGTTAGAAAATAGGATCATGTATAAAAGTATTAATTTTTCTTACTGACAATAAGTTTCCTTGGCCTGGATCGTACTTTCTGCTCTCTGTTCCTTTCCCCTCGTCCTCCCACACCTCTTCTCTGCAGCCCAGGCAGACAGCCACTTGTAAATGCTTAATGAATGTTTGCCATTGTCGGTTAAGTTTATAGTCCTTTAAGAAGCAGAGAGTTTCAATAGGAATGATTTTATATCATGATATAAATGTTTCCTCAGCCTGGGGTTGAGAAACACTGATTTTTACTGTCCATCAACAAACAGTGGCTGGACGTCCCCCCGAGCCAGGCCTCGTGGTGACACGGCCTTACCTGTGTATTTAGTGTCCCCAGCCAACTTATTATATCCTTGTGGCAGGGACTGTGTCTTAACCCTTCTTTACTTCTAGACAACACTTCCCTAGCAAAAAAGAAGATCAAGGAATACTAGTTGACCACTACCTTAATGTTCCATTTAACACATAGTTCTTGAGAGGAGTGCTTTTAGATCTGAGTCTTCCATGTTCCCAGGCCCCACTCATTCAAGATTTGGCAAATTGAATGGAATGGACAGTTTTTGAAGAGGAGAGTGAGGTGCTCAGACCTAGGCTTTGGGAAGGAGATTCTGATAGCATGGGGGTTAGAGTAGCCTTTCCTCAATGACTGCCTGTCCACAAGGCTTTGCACCAAGTGGACACTTTATTCAGGGCTCACCAGCTGCCGGCACTTAAAAGTGAGAGAAGGTAGATGCATGGCCCCCAGCAAGCCTCTTCTTTTTGTTATACTTAAAGTTCTTTGTCTTCAAATCATAGGAACTAATGATTGGAGGAAATGCCTGCCTGAGTGCACAAACTCACCAACAAGTAGCACCGGTGAGGGCTGGCACAGCCAGGTTGCTGATGATGACCAGAGGACTCAGCTGACTCTGGTAGGCAGGAAGTGTCCAGAGAAGGAGAGCATTAAAGGAGAGGGAGAGGCAGAGAGCAGAATGAAGGGGGCCTTTTCACTGTTATTTGGTATATTCTGTGCTTTAGATTTTTATATGATTTTCATGAATGAATATTCATCTGTGTACAAACGAATTTGATAATGCAGGCATTTTAATGAATAATGCATTGGTGTTGGGGTGTATTAATCTATGTGCGTGTTTGGTGTATTTTTTAGCATGTTTGGCTGTGTGTATTTTTGTATGCACAGCACACCTGTGTGTGTGTATAGCATATCTGTGTGGGTGGCAACTCTCTGCGTGGGTGGTGTGTTTCTGCACATGTGTGCATGCCCATGTAGGAGCCTCAGTACCCTGACCTCTGTGTCAGAGAAGACTGAGAACTCCTCTCTCAGAGTAGCTTAACATGTATTTCAATCTCTTAAGTTTCTGTTGCTCCATATTTCTGTGGGCTTCCTTACACTGAAATCAAGGCACAAGGCACCTCTGAGGGAAGGCCGAGAGCCCACTGATCACTCATAGAGGCTCTATTTCTCCTTCTCCTCCTGCCAGGAGCTAATCCCCTGCAGAGGAATGAAATGGGACACACACCCTTGGATTATGCTCGAGAAGGGGAGGTGATGAAGCTTTTAAGGACTTCTGAGGCCAAGGTAAGTCACAAAGAAAGGAGAAGGCCTATGGGCACTCCACACTGCATTTGGTCTTTCACTCATTAAATTATGTCAGGCTCCACACCAAGGGCCACTTCTCCTTAGGGGATTATTGTCTATTTAAATTCAAATCCAACCCCCCCTCTCATCAAGAATAGGAAGCTGTCCCTCTTCCTGACCAGGAAGAGACCTGGGCCACTTCTGGCTTCTGAGGACTTTCAAGTTCAGTTTTTGAGGTAATGGACCTTCCAGCTCCTTTTCATAGGAGGAAGGATAGCAAGACATAAATCTCAGCCTAAGTACTATTTCCTCAGGCCTCATGTATTCTTTAGCCTCATCAAGTAATCCTTTCCCATCATCACTCCTTCTAGAGCTATTCCCTGACCTCTTCCCTCCACACACACTCCAGAGAGCCTTGTATAGAATCTGAGCCAAAACAATCTCCACCTTCACTTGATCTTCTCAACCAGACTTTTGAACCTTCTAAAAACAGGCTGCCTTCTGCTCCTCTCAGCCACCCAACTATATCTCAGAAAGTGCTTGGCAGAATCCAAGAGCTAGAATCACAAATCTCAGAGCTGGCAGGGACCTGAGAAGTCATCAAGTCCAGTGATGGGAAATCTTATCAAAGTCTAAACAAATAAGTCAGAGGAAAATAGAGCTGTTCTCATTGAAGGAGAGGTGGCCCAGTGCCCCGCCCACCAGACTGTCCCTACCCCCAAGGTAACCTCCCTGAAGGCTGTGCTGTGGGCACACATTTTAAATCTCTGAAACCTAAATCAAATGACTTCTTTTCCTCCTGGGGAGACTGGAGCCCAGGGATGTGGTGTGACTTGCCTTTGGTCCCAGAGTGAGTTACTGTCAAAACTGTAACTAAGACTTGGACACGAGGTCATATAGTAGGTTCACTGGCAGGACTGGAACTGGAAGGCTTGGTTTCTGACTCTCAGTCTTGTGCTCTTTCCAGCATCGTGGAGTCTCTCGTTGGCAAACTGGCCGAAGTGCTTTGAGATGATTAAGAGTGACAGGTCCCACCTAGTGGCACATACTCTCTGTGTCTTGAGTAAGAGCACTTAGGTCACCGGACTGAGACAGACAAGACAGGGGTTGGGATCCCAGCTCCCCGACTCACTGACTGGGTGACCTCGGGTGAGCGCTTCCCCTCTTGAAGATCAGTTTACCTTTGTGAAATGAAGACATTGTGACTAAGTGGTTTCTAAGGTTCCATTCAAAATACCATTGTCTGTGTAGCAGTCAGGATAAACTAGGTCATGCTATTGTAACAACCCAAAATTTTGGAGGCTTAAAACAGCAAAGATTCATTTTTACCTCATGCTGTACATGAAGGTCAGCAGAGGGGGGTCGTGCTCATCCTAGGTCCTCAGGGACCTGACTGGCAGAGCAGCCACACTCTGAAATACTGCTGCTTGCTTACAGAGGAGAGAGTGCTCTGAAGGGCCTTGCATCTGCAGCTAACTGACCAGCCTGGAAGTAGGACCCTTTACTTCCACTCACAACTCACTGGACAGAACTAATCCCATGTTCCTGTCCTATAGTTGGGTCAGCTTCCCCCATGCCATAAGGAAATCCCTGAGCACTGTTTCAAGTTACCTCAGGGACTGCATCCCCATCATTATCTCCCTTTTCAGGCCAATCCACTGTCCCCTGAGAGCAAGTGCTGCACTTGGCCAAAAGTACCCGTATTTTCTCAGGTGGTGTGACATAGGGCAGGCCCTGGTCGAGTCATGTAAAGCAGGAGAACAGGCCACTTAGTGCCAGAGGGGGTGGAAGGGTTAGGGCTGCAGAGGGACCCTTAACAAAATTTGGCTGCCCAAGAAATGGCCTGATGTCAGCCACATCAGTACAAAGCTGGTGTTCCGAGTGAATAAGTGGCAGTTGCGTCCTCTGTGCCAGTCAGATCCTTCTGGACCACAGAGGGCAATTGCAGATGCTACCTTCTGCGTAGACTGAGCTCTTAGAATCTGTGCAGAGGGGGGCAGTAAGGAGGCAAGCAGAACTGTGCCATGAGAAAAGGCCGAAGGCAACGGGGCGTCTGGCCCGGAAGGGAGAGACTGCACGTAGACACAGGGACGACTGTGAGGGGGATGGGAGGAGAGGAAATTAATTCAGTATTAGGGCTAGGACAGAGCCAGGCTTAACAGATGGCTGCTGCAGGAGGAGCTCCCTCACAGAGCTGTGACCCAGGGCAGAGGCTGCCTTTAGAGGCTAGAAGACCACTCAGAGCCAGCCCACGGGTTCTGTCACCTCTCAGCTGGAAGACTTTCTCTGTCGTCACCTCTCTGCACTTGATCCCTTTACGCAGTCTGGATTTCCTCCTTCCGAAATGTTCACCTGTCTACTGAGCACCTCCACTTGATTGCTCTGCAGTCCCCTCAGATTCTACCCACGTGAACCACCCTCACCTCTCCCTGGATGTCAGCAGTGTTGTCTTTCTCTTAGTTGCTCAGCATCTCCATGGTCACCCATTCTTTCTGCTCTGCTTTTTTCCTCCAAGCTGCAAAAAACTACCTTTTCAAAATTGTGAGGAAGAGTTTCAGGGGAAGAACACTGCTTTAGACTGGGTTCTGTCTCCCTCTGCCAGTAAGTAAGCAGCAGCTGCTCCTCTCTGAGTTCAGGCCCCATGTCAGTAACATAATGATTCAGGCCTGGAGGGTGCCGAGGCTCCAACCTGAGACCTTATCTCCTGGCTCTTTGTCTAGACACAGGTGACCACCACTCTGATCTTATCTTCCTCCCCTGCTTTCCATCCGGCATCCCCGTGCCACCAGCTCAGCCTTTTCCACCTTCACCTACCTCTATAGTCAGATATGGGCTCTTTATAGAAAATTTGCAATTATAAAAGTCATCTTTCCCATTATGGAAAATTTGGAGAGTAAAATGAGGAGAATTAAATAAGTCAGTACATATTTATGAATGACATCTATGTGCCAGGCTCTCGGCTAAATGGGAAGAAGACAGCTGGGTGAAACCCTCAAGGAGGTCCCAATCTGGTGAGGAGACAGGCAAGTAAAGCATGACACCACTGAGTCATCAGTCCCAGGGAAGCCCAGGGACAGGGACTGTGGAAAGCCAAGGTAGCTTCTAATCCTGCCTGGGAGATCAAGGAAGGCTTCTTGGAAGAGATGTCAACTGAGCTGAATCTCAGTTAAGAACATTTTAGCCTGATAGCCTGACTACCTATACATAACTGCTATTAATGTTCTTAATTACTTATAATAATAGTAGGTACCATTTATCAAGTGCATCTAGGCACTCTGCCAGGTGTTCTAATATATATTTTTTCTAATTCTGTAACAAAGCCATGAAGCAGCTATTATTCCCCGCATTTTACAAATGAGAAATCTGAAGCTGAAATAAAGCAGGTGACTTTAGAAAATCAAGCTATTATTAGTAACTATTGGGATAGGAATCAGATTTCTTCTTATGATGCTACATTTGCCTTTTCTGGACCATATCTATATATATTTATATAAGTGGTCTTTTTTTTTTTAACCTGGTTAGTAGCCTACTGTTTAAACCCCAGGGGTCTCAAACCGGCAGCCATGTTTTCTTTTGCCAACTCAGTTTTTTTTTTTAAATGTGAGTATAATGCCTTAGAGGTTGGAGCGTGGACTCTCCAGCCACAGGCGCCTATTTCCTATTGTATTATGTGCTTGCCTGTCAGACATTTGTATTTCCTACTTGGTCCTGAAGGTGTTAGTTATGATCCTAGTTCCATATTTGGAATCTGCTTTTTCACTTATTATTTCTTGATGGTTTTCTCATTTTAGAATTATCCATAAGCCTAATTTTTAATTTTCTTCTGCCTTTTAAAATGTGTCACTTATCTAAGAATCTCTGTCACCTTAGGTGGCCTAAATAATTTTCTCCTCATGGCTGGTTTGCTCAGTCCTCTCAGCATTCTCTGTGTGCGGAAGCCCCCTTGGGCCCCCTGAGAAGGTCCAGAGGTGGATGAAGCCCAGCCCCTGTCTCCTGAGCTGGCTGTTGGGAGAGGAAGATGGGGAGAGGCAGGCGCTCTTAGCTCTGATACGCACAGACTGACTTGTGCCTTAGGAGGGGTCCACACAGAGTTTGTGGGGGCCCCAGGAAAGCATGGATCACCTCCAGGCAGAATGAGCAGGGCAGGCTTCGTAGAGAAGATAACTGTGATCTCACTTTGAAGGATTTCACTAGCTGGAGAGTTTAATACTTAAAGCTTAGACCATTTTCACATCATAACTAAGAGACGAAGGAGAGGTAGAAATATATCTCTGTGCACACGATGGCAGATAAAACAAAAATATAGGGAGCTATTCCATGATGAATATTCAGCTGAGGGGGACGTGCTGGTGCCAGCCCGCATCTCCACTCCCAGATCCTCACTCCACTGAGACTCACGAGGAATTTATTGCTCATTTTAATCACATCCAGAGAATGAATTGGCAGGAATATTAGGCAGATAGGCCTATCATATATATTTTATTTGCATATCCCAGTGACAGAATCACAAGCACATTTCCTATCTCTGTATTTTTTCATTTGCTTCAGGGGTAGCTGGGGATGCAGTGCTCCCCTGAGCCCCTCATTCTGGGCTTCAAGCCTGGGTGCTCCCATCAGATCTGAAGGAAGCTATCAGGAGAGAACAGGTGAGGTATACAGGAGGGTAAAAGGGTTGTGTTCCTCCTGGCTTAGGGTGAAGAGATATCCCTTCCCTGCCTTGCCCAACCTGCTCCCTGCTTCGCATCTCATTTCGAGAGCCACTGTGCTGCATGCCTGGCTCTGTGCTTGGCCCAGAGGGCCCAGACAGCACCGTCTGACCTTTGTTACAGGTTCTCCATGGGCCAAACACAGCACTCCATGCTTTATGGGGACAGGCTTGTGCTTTCTTTCTTTTTCTTTTCACTTCTTTTTTTTTTTTTTTTTTGGCTGTGTTGGGTCTTCGTTGCTACGCGCAGGCTTTCTCTAGTTGCAGTGAGCAGGGGCTACTCTTTGTTGTGGTGCGCGGCCTTCTCATTGCGGTGGCTTCTCTTGTTGCAGAGCACAGGCTCTAGGTGCACGGGCTTCAGTAGTTGTGGCACGTGGGCTCAGTAGTTGTGGCTCACAGGCTCTAGAGCACAGGCGCACGTTGTGGCACACGGGGCTTAGTTGCTCTGCTGCATGTGGGATCTTCCCGGACCAGGGCTCGAACCCGTGTCCCCTGCATTGGCAGGCGGATTCTTAACAACTGCGCCACCAGGGAAGTCCCTTCTTTTAACTGCTCAAAAACTTTTTGTTGAAACATATTTGTATAAAGTACACATAAGTATACAGCTCACTGTATTTTTACAAGCTGAATATACCTGATCAAGAAATAGGCTATTACAAGCACTCATTTGCATCATACTCCCTTCCAGTCACTACCCATCCCTAAGGGTAAGCATTGTCCTGATTTGTTTTACTTTTACATAATTTCAAAGACAGTACAGCGAATTCCCATAAACCTTCACCCTTAATACCAATTGTCAACATTTTATTGCACTTGCTTTATTACTTATGTATATATAAATAATATAGAGATATATGTATAATTTTTTCTGAACCATTTGAGAGTTAAGTTATATACTCGATACCCCTTTACCCCTAAATACTTGTATGAATTTCCTAAAAAATAAAGGGCATTTTCTTATATAACCTCAGTACAATCCTCAAAATCAGAGCATTAATACTGATTTTTTTTTTTTAACTTTGGGTTTATTTATTTATTTATTTATGGTTGTCTTGGGTCTTCGTTTCTGTGCGAGGGCTTTCTCTAGTTGCGGCAAGCGGGGGCCACTCTTCATCGCGGTGCGCGGGCCTCTCATTATTGCGGCCTCTCTTGTTGCGGAGCACAGGCTCCAGACGCGCAGGCTCAGTAATTGTGGCTCACAGGCCTAGTTGCTCCGCGGCATGTGGGATCTTCCCAGACCAGGGCTTGAACCCGTGTCCCCTGCATTGGCAGGCAGATTCTCAACCACTGCGCCACCAGGGAAGCCCTAATATTGATATTAACTAATCTATAGATGTTATTCAGATTTCACCAGTTGTCCCAATAATTATCTTTACAAGAAAAGAAAATTATGGATCTGAAGCTGGATTCAGTTTTCATGTCTCTTTGGTCTCCTTTATTTTTTTATTTTTTAAAATTATTTTTTTTTTTTTTTTTTTTGGCTGTGTTGGGTCTTTGTTGCTGCACATGGCTTTCTCTAGTTGCGGCGAGCGGGGGCTACTCTTCGTTGCCGTGCACGGGCTTCTCATTGCCGTGGCTTCTGTTGTTGTGGAGCACGGTCTCTAGGCGCGCTAGCTACAGTAGTTGTGGCACACGGGCTCAGTAGTTTTGCGGCTCGCGGGCTCTAGAGCTCAGGCTCAGTACTTTTGGCACACGGGCTTCGTTGCTCCGCGGCATGTGGGATCTTCCCGGACCAGTGCTCGAACCCGTGTCCCCTGCAGTGGCAGGCGGATTCTTAACAACTGCGCCACCAAGGAAGCCCTGGTCTCCTTTAATCTGGAACAGTTCCTCAGTCTGTCTTTCATGACCTTGACATTCTAACGAATACAAGCTGGTTATTTTGTAGACCGTCCTTGATTTGGGTTTGTCTAATGTTTCCTTATGATTCAACTCAGATTATGCATTTCTGGCAAGAACACCCTCTGGTGTTTATTTTCAATAAATTTGTTAGGTAGCCCCATGCTAAAAGTAAGAATATGAAATTTGTGTTTTAAGTCTCATCTTCCTAAATAGGCTCTGAACTTCCTGAAGGCAAGAACAGGTCTTTTCTTATCCCCAGGGTGGAAAGTGCAGGCACTGGAGTTAGACTACAAGGGTTAGTGTTCTGCCTTTATTACTTGCTACCAGTGGGACCCTGCTTTAATTACTTCATCTCTGGACAGTGAGGGAGGAGATCCTCTGAACTCCACAGGGCTGTGAGAATTAGAACAGTTGGTCCCAAATCAAGCAAGACTCATCAGTCCATGTTCAAACTAGTGAGTGGAAGTTTGAGGAGTAACAGGATATTTTCGTAGTCACTGAGTCCCACCCCACAAGGTGCTTATTAATTACAAAGGGAAAAATGATGGAGAAACTTGGCACAGACCACCTTAACCAAGTGATCAAAATTAACATCCTCAGCCACAGGTACAGGAACATCACGTGCCTCCTGATGTGATGGACTGAGGAGAACATAACCCATTTTCTCACCTTAGCCACTCCTAGCGCCTCTTAACCTTCTCTCGCCACTCTTGTCTCTGGATCAACCCAGCTATTTGCAAAGGAATGACATGGTCTGATTTACATGTTAAAAATATGGCTCTGGGTTTCCCTGGTGGCGCAGTGGTTGAGAGTCTGCCTGCCAATGCAGGGGACACGGGTTCAAGCCCTGGTCTGGGAAGATCCTACATGCCACGGAGCAACTGGGCCTGTGAGCCATAATTACTGAGCCTGCGCGTCTGGAGCCTGTGCTCCGCAACAAGAGAGGCCGCGATGGTGAGAAGGCCCGCGCACCGCGATGAAGAGTGGCCCCCGCTTGCCGCAACTAGAGAAAGCCCTCGCACAGAAACGAAGACCCAACACAACCATAAATAAATAAATTTTTTTTAAAAAATGCAAACCTTTAAAAAAAAAAAAATATGGCTCTGGCAGCAAAAGGAGATCAACTGGCGGAGAGGAGAATGAAGTCTAGGATGCTGACATAGTGGTCCTCAAGTCTGATGGGACTGATGCCTGCTCTGTACCCAGCTTTCCTCTACAAGGATGTGGACTCTGAGCTAGTTCAAGAGACTTTCAAGTCCCTTAGGTGCCCCTCTTGTCCCCCAGTCTCCTCTCCTGTCTGCTCTGTATTTCCCAGGCTCCTTTGTTGGAACCCCTGGGCTCCTCTTGTCATCACCCCCCTTCTCAGGACTCTTTCCATCATCCCACACCCGCCAGTCTCGTCTGTTGCCCCATGGTCCCCTTTGTTGGCCTCTGCGCCCAGTCCTCTCCGTCCCCCACAGCTTCAGGGCATGGTAGAAGCCTTGACTATGATATAAGTTGGGGTTGGATCAGGGAGTCAGGAGGGTGGGGCATATCTGAGTGTGTGAGCAGCCAGTGGCTCTGCCCTGACCTCCCACAAGAGGCAAACTGCAGCTTGGCCTCTCTTCTCTTCCCTCCTCCATGCTTATCCTGTTCTTGTCCAGGGTCTCATTCTGCCTACCACCCCTACCCTAGCTCCTCTCTCAGTGAACGTACTACCAGGTTTATTATCAGACCTGTTCCTGAGGAATGCCCAACAGTAGGTGTGCTGCCATACCCCTTCTCCCTGTAACCCTCCTCCGCAGAGCCACTCTGCCCAGCCGCCCACTTCCTAGCGAGAGCCCAGCTAGGTTTCGCCTCGGCCTCCCAGGCCTTTCCTGTAAATGCACTCAGAGCCAGGAGGGGTGCCATATTAAATCAAGAATGATGGAAACCAGTGGCCATGATTATCCAGCCGAGATGCAGCATAGGGAGCTGGTTGCTGCTGGCTCCAGGTGAGGGCTTCTGAAGCTAATTGCATGTGGCTTTTATTAAGAAGATGATCACTCCCCCGCTCTTGCTCTCCTGGGTAGCTTCTTGGGCCTCTCAGCCCAGTGCCCCCTACTTTTGTAGGCTGGTTCATTTAACCTGTCTTCTCCTCCAATGGAATCCTGTCAAAGCAGGGCCTTGACCTCAGTCCCTGTAGCCTTTCTCCACATTTCCTCAGAAAGCCGGGAACAGCAGTAGCCCACATTCATAGACCCTTACCAAGTGCCTTCTCCCATCCTTCTCTCTCCTCTCCCCCAAATAGAATATATACAGACCAAGTGTTTTCCTTTCCTAGGTTCTTCCACTGGTTAGTTTTCCACAAGCCTGAACTCATAGCTCATGCCTTAAAAAGTCATTCATTCATTCAACATATTTTTTAATATAAACTCTGTGCTAATAAGCATTAGGAAAAGAGCATGAAGCACTAACCTTCTACCTGGTTTAATCCCATTGTCCTGTACATTTTTTTTTTTTTTAAGTGTACAACTCAATCCATTGTCTTTTTTTTTTTTTTTTAATTTATTTATCTATTTATGGCTGTGTTGGGTCTTCGTTTCTGTGCGAGGGCTTTCTCTAGTTGCGGCAAGCGGGGGCCACTCCTCATCGCGGTGCGCGGGCCCCTCATTATCGCGGCCTCCCTTGTTGCGGAGCACAGGCTCCAGACACGCAGGCTCAGTAATTGTGGCTCACGGGCCTAGTTGCTCCGCGTCATGTGGGATCCTCCCAGACCAGGGCCCGAACCCGTGTCCCCTGCATTGGCAGGCAGACTCCCAACCACTGCACCACCAGGGAAGCCCGTCCTGTACATTTTTATCAGAAAGTCTGATCCAGTTTCAGAAGTTTCTCTGAGGAGATATATAGGGCTTCAGGCTGGGAGGGAGTATGCTAGAGTCAGGATGTGCTCAGATTTAAGCCATAGGTTGAATCTTTCCCAGTACCATCTAGAAAGCTCCTGAGAAACCAGCCAGATCACAGTGCAACCTTTCCCCCATGCTCACCCCCATAAAAGTCAAGAACCCTTTCCCATTGCCCAAGAAAATAACAGGAATACTAAGATAACCTAAAATCATGACAGTGAAGTCGAGTTATAGGAGGTAGAACTATTTCCCTGAAGAAGACTTAAGGAGGCCATGGTGGCCGTACCCAAACCGACAAAGTGGCGGGAAATGCCATGTTAGGCTTTGCCTGTAGCAAAGGAAAAAAGATATGTTTTGTGAGGCCCCACAAACTAATAGATGGAAAGTACCTAGATATGGAGTTCTCTACTGCGTAAGGAAAATTGACAGGCAGAGCTGAGCCACCCCAGACAGTAGAGGCGTCCTGAGAACTCAGTTGGTGTTGAGACTGTACCCTGCAGACCCAGGGTTCCTAGGGGGAGAAGCCTCAGGAGCCACGCTGGGGCAAGTGGGGGCATCCAAGTGGACTTGGCCTCTGGCTTCTGCTTAAGCCGGAGCAACTGTTCCCCTTATCTGTGGGCTCCGTGCAGATTAAATTAGTTAAAAGGGTTCCAGCACCAAAACAAAAACAAACAAAGAAAAAAGGCACTGGGTTAGATAATCAGTCATCAAAATGCAGCAAAGGAGAAGTTACATTTATCAGAGGCCTGCCACGGGCCAGGTACTATGCTGGCCACTTGAGTCTCTCACGTAGCCACTTCTACATACACATTTGCTGTATGCCAGAGACCTGCCAATTGTTTCGTATACATCACCTCACTTAATCCTCACCAGCTTCCCACAAGGATCCTGCAAGGTAGGTGTGAGTACCATCACCGTATTAGAGATGCGGAAACTGAAATTCAGAGAGGTGAATTAACTTCCCCAAGGTCAGCTAACTAGTAAGTGGATTAGGTGAGGTCTAAATTCACATCTTTCTGGAGCAAAGCTGCTTCTTTCTGCCACACTGTGTGCCCCACTGTGAGCCAGAAGAGGAGTCAAACTCCAGATGGGGACTACTGTAAGAATTCAGTGAGACACTACATATAAAGTGCTGAGTACAGTGCCTGGCACACAGCAGCTGTTCCACAAACGGTAGTTACCTCATTCGGTTGGCAACATGTATTGACTCCTTCTGTGAGTAGGGCCCTATGCTAGGTGCTGGAGCTATAGCGATGAATAAAACATGGGCTTTGTCACTACGGACCTCATGTGTGGAGTAAGCAGACATAAACAGTCAGTTAAATAAGTGCTCTGGAGGTCCCGGGGCCAGGGCAGCAGTCTCCTTAGACAATTTGGTATTTAAGCTGAGATCACTTAGAGGTAGGTGGGAATAGAGAAGACTTTCGTGCTGAGGGAGCAGTGTGAGCAAAAGGCCCAGAGGCAGGAATACCCATCCCTGAGGGGAAGTGATGAAACAGACCTAACAAACCCTCGGAGGCCAGCTTCCTTCTGCAGCCAGACTGACTGTGAGCTGGCCAGGCCGCTGGCCAGTGCTGTACCAGCAGGTATGTGTGCATCTCACCATCAGAGCCTTCCACCCCAGTGGACTCGAGTGCTGAGAGGGGCTGGGTGGACAGGGAGGAGGAGGCAGATATATGGCTGGAGTCGGCAGAGCCAGGTGATGTATGTGGCGCCTGAGGGAGCTGCATGATGACGCGCTGGATTCCAACCAGCAAGTGTTGCTCCGCTGGGATCGGCGCCGAATTATTGCTCCATATGAAACCCCAGAACTGATGGGAGCTTTCAGTTACAGACTGATAGCAACAGCCGAAATTGGATTGTTTGCTATTTATTTTTTTTAACTTCTGTCAAGGTCACTACCTTAACAGGAAAACACTGCCCAAGCAGCAGGTATTTTTCATCCACTCTCCCTGCAAGAGCAATCTGCAGCCACAACTTTTGTGACAGGGCCATACCTTGGCAGCTCGCTTTCTAGAAAGTTGTCAGTATTACAGGGGCCCTAGGGGAAAGAAGCCTCCTGGAGACCCAGGTCTTTCCATCCCACTTCAAGACCTGCTTCCTTCCCCCACCCTCCATCCCCTGGCCTCCATAAATGCTTTATCATCAGACCCACACACTCACCCCTCCTTGCCCAGTCTCCAGATAGTCCCACAGCTCCCACCTAGCCCAGTATTCCAGCTCCTTCAAGCCTCCTGTCTCCCAGAATTGTTCCGTGCTTTATGTATCCTTCCCTTCTCTGTACTCCTACACCACCCAGTCTAGCTGTTAATTTCTCTTTATATCTGTCATCAACTTCATTTTTGCAAATACTCACCAGATGCCTCCACTGTGCCAGGACCCGTGCTGGGAATAGCAGTGAGTAAAAGGCAGTGCCTACCCTCAGGGAGCTCATAATTGATTTGGAAGACAGAATCACGAACATGCAACAAACTGGTTTTCAAGTAATTTTTTTTTTAGTGATAAGTACAAGGCTAGAAATAGGCACACATGCTTTGGAACCATGAGGGAAATGGCTAATTCTGCCTGAGTAGTATTTGTGTACAGACCCTGCCTCACCTCCCGTGCCCAACTTTGAGCTCCCTGAGAGCAAGGCCTGGCTCTCCTCTTCTCCCTCGCAGCAGGACCAAGCTCGGGCCTCCTCCGTCTGCCTTTTCTGAAATGGGCCAAGCCGGAGGCCAGACACATGCCAGGCACTCAGCATCATCTAAACCTCCCAGGGGGCAGGGTATAATCCTCCTCCTTCCACCTGCCCCACCTTTCCATCATTGCATGCACAGGGCCAGGCACACAGCAATTGCTGAATAGTTGTGTTTAATTGAAATGCAGTATCATTGAAGTAGAGGGTGTTCGTAGCTCTGGTTTAAAACCAAAATGGTTAAAAAAAAAAAAAAAAAAACCAAAATGGTTTTCAAGAGGATAAGTGGAAGACTTCCCTGGTGGTGCAGTGGTTAAGAATCAGCCTGCCAATGCAGGGATCACAGGTTTGAGCCCTGGTCTGGGAAGATCCCACATGTCGTGGAACAACTAAGCCCATGCGCCACCACTACTGAGCCTGCGCTCTAGAGCCCGTGGACCACACTACTGAAGCCCGCACGCCTAGAGCCCGTGCTCCGCAACAAGAGAAGCCACCGCAATGAGAAGCCCATGCACCGCAAAGAAGAGTAGCCCCCGCTCACCACAACTAAAAGCCCGCGCGCAGCAACAAGGACCCAACACAGCCAAAAATAAAATAAATAAATAAATAAATTTATAAAAAAAGAAAAAGAGGATAAGTGGAAAAGGAAAGGAACCTATATTTGTAAGCACTCAGTGCACATCAGCCATGATGCTAGGCACATTCTATATACGTTATCATATTTAATCCCCAATTTACAGAGGAGAAAACTGGGCAAAGTAACTTACTCCAGGTAATAAGCACCTCTTGTAAGTGATAGAGCTGAGATTCGAACCAAATCTTCTGTCAGACGCCAGAGTTAAGGGTTAATTTACTAGCAGTACTTACTAGCAGGGTGAGGCAGGACCCCTGAGCAGTGGCCACCCGAGGTAGGGAGATGAGGTGAGGCCTAAGTCGAGGGGCAGGGGAAGGACTGGGCCAGCCTCCAGTGGTCATGAGCCAGAGCTGTGCATCAGGACCCCCAGAGAAAAAAACCTGTGTTTTTCCCCCCTGGGTTGGGGGATAGAATGAAACTAGGATCCTCCTGGGCCCAGCACCCCTGAGCCACCTTCCCTCTCTCCCCACAGTACCAAGAGAAGCAGCGGAAACGTGAGGCCGAGGAACGGCGCCGCTTTCCCCTGGAGCAGCGGCTGAAGGAGCACATCATTGGCCAGGAGAGTGCCATCGCCACAGTAGGTGCTGGTGAGTATGTGAGATGCTGGCCCACACCAAAAAGGGCGAGGAGGCTCGCGGTCTGCCACAATGAGGTGTAGTCCTGCTGTCTCCACGCTGGGGAGAAGTGGCTAATAATATTACAACATAACATTTGTTGAGTACTTCCTATGTTCCAGGCAGTGTTCTAAGCTCTTTGCATATGTTGTGTCATTTAATCTTTACAGCAACCCTATGAGGTTGGTGCCATTAAATTCCTCTTTTACAGATGAGGAAGCTGAGACAGATCACTTCAGTAATTTGCTCAAGGCTGCTTTCGTATGCTTTGAATTTAACTCTGACCTTCATCTGGTCTACTGCCCCCACCCCACCCCCATTTTTCAGGTGGGGAAACTGAGACCCAGAGAGGAACAGGAGTTTGTCCATCACTAGTAATGTATCAGTTGAGCCAGAACTAGAACTTTTATCTTCTGTCTCCCAGCACAGGACTCTGCCACACTTCAGTATAATTTGTCAGCAGCTGGCTCAATTTTGGGGAAAACATTCTGAACAAGTCTTGAGTGCCTTCTTCTCCACCTCAGAAGTTCTTTATGTCCGATACTTTGACCCCTGGGAGCTAGACTGCCTGCTGGTGTAACTCCTAATCTAATGGTCCTCCTCCCCATGCAGATCCCACTAGAGAGATATATCAAACTGAGATTCTGCTCAGGATGGTGGCCTCACTATTGTTCCTCTACTCAGGTGCATGACTCCCTGAGGGTGACCTCAGACAGGTGAGGTAAGGTCAGTGGAACCCTATGCCTGGCTTAGACAAGGGGTATTCCCCAGGGCAGTGGTTCTCAAAGTGGTCTCTGGACCAGCAGCACCAGCATCCTCTGGGAACTTGTTAGAAATGTAGATCTGAGGCCTCAGCCCAGACCTATGGAATAAGAAGTTCTGGCAGAGGGCCCCAGAAATCTGTGGGTTTTGTTTTTTGGGGTTATTTTTTAATTTATTTATTTTTTTGGCCACGCCATGCAGCTTATGGGATCTTAGTTCTCCGACCAGGGATTGAACCCAGGCCCTCGGCAGTGAAAGCACAGAGTCCTAACCACTGGGCCCCCAGGGAATTCCCCAGAAATCTGTGTTTTAACAGGCCCTGCAGGCAATCTGATGCTCAGCTCAAGTTTAAAAACCTCTTTCCGGGACCTCCCTGGAGGTCCAGTGGTTAGGACTCTGCGCCTCCACTGCAGAGGGTGCAGGTTCAGTCCCCGGTCGGGGACTGGGATCCCGCGTGCCACGTGGCTTGGCAAAAAAAAAAAAAAAGAAAATTAAAAACCTCTTCCCTATGATGTCGTGGTCAGTCCCACTCACATGTTGCATCTAGTGCTGCATCTAGTCCCACCAGATGCAGCCCAGCGACTGCCAACGCCAGCACCAGATTCTGCTTGCCGGTAAAAAGAGATATGAGTCTGAAATTGTGGTGCCCCTCTGGAACATTCTGGAGTGGCCTTGTCAGCCCTAGGAAACCTATTAGAGGAGTCATTGAACAATGAAAGCAGCCACCCCTGTGACACACCAAGCCCAGCCCAATCTCCATCATCCTTACACACCAGTGGGACTGTTAATTTCTCTTTATATCTGTCATCAACTTCGTTTTTGCAAGTATTCATCAGATGCCTCACACACCAGTAGGATCGTGAGCCCCTCATCAGGGGCCTGACTATCAGTGAATAAGAGGAGCCCATAGGGAATTCCCTTGTGGCTCAGTGGGTAAGACTCCACGCTCCCAATGCAGGGGGCCCAGGTTCAATCCCTGGTCAGGGAACTAGAGCCCACATGCATGCTGCAACTAAGAATTCACATGCCACAACTAAGGAGCGCACTTGTCACAACTAAGGAGTCAGCAAACTGCAACTAAGGAGCCCTGGAGCTGCAACTAAGGAGCACACCTGCCACAACTAAGGAGTCCACATGCTGCAACTAAGGAGCTGGCGAGCTGCAACTAAGGAGCCCACCTGCTGCAACTAAGAGGACCCAGTACAACCAAAATAAATTAATTAATTAAAAAAAAAAAAAGAGGAGCCCATAGACCAGAGCTGCCTCACCAGCTAGAGGTCAGAAGGCTGCCTGCAGGCACACACAGAAGCCAGGGAAAGCTTTTATGAATACACAAGTTCCTGCTACTCAGGCCCAGACCACACCAGGCTGCCCTTTTGGGTCTGGATACAGACAGCCACCCTCAGCCACCACCTTGGAGGTGGCAACACCCCACTTTGTGTCTGAGGTAGAGGGGAAGGAGACCTGGGAGCTCTTGAGTTGAAGAAGAGAAGGAGGAGGAGCCCATGGGAGAGACAGATGACCTAGCAGAGATCTGAGAAAGCATATCCTGCTGGAGTCTCATGTCCACTTGGGCCAGAACTGCAGCTGCCATCATGATATTTTCCCCCCACTTCTTACACAGCCCTTTCCTAGCAGGTTGTCTGCTCCTCTTACCTTCTGCTACTCACTAGCTTCTCAAGCCCATAAGCTATGAAGCTCCCAGAAGTAGTTGGGGGGAGAGGGAGGATCAACCAGGGCTCAAATCGTAGGTGGGCCACTTACCAGCTGTGCAACTCAGGCTGATCATTCAGCTTCTTTGAGCGTCAGTTTCCTCATCTCTGTACAGGGGAACCAAATCCAGGACTGTCGGACTGTAAAGCACATGCTCCTTACAGTATGTACCAGATAGCACTCAATAAAATTTAGTCCCCTTCCTCAAGATGTTTACCACCTAGGGTTGGGTACTGTGCTCTATAGGTCAGGCCCACAGTTATTTCCTTCAACCTGGGACTTATCCCTAGTCCCAGCCCCAGACTGGCCTCTTCCCCTGGTCCTACACCACCTTGTCTGTCCCTGCCCTTGGCCCAGAGCAGGAGTAGATGATTCCACTCCCCACCTCCTAGGAGCTGTCAGAATGTCTGCCCCGAGTGCTTCCTTCTACCCAAAGCTCCATTCTGTCACCCGAACTGCCTCAGATCTGGAGGCAGATCTTTGTCCTGTGGTATGTAGGTTGACCCTGGTATGGCTCCAGTGATGATGGAAAAGATACAGAGGCCGTGGATGGCCTGGGCTGCGGGGTTGGTATGTTCTCTTCCATTTGTAAGGCAGTAACTGTGCACCCACCTTGCTAGAGGCCCTGCAGCCAGGGATCACACTGATAATAGATTGTGTTCGGCTACCAACTCAGGTGAAGCATGAGGCACTCTTTGGGTTGGAATTTGTGGCAGGTAAGCAGCAGCCAGTGCCTCAGGACCTCAAGACTGAAGTAGGTGCAGGAGAGGGAGGCGGATCTAGAGGGTAAGCCAGACCTCCCTGGGTCCTCTAGGCTAGTGTCAGATGTGTGCTGGGGGCTGGCTAGGTGGAGCCTGGCACCCCAGGGGTACCACGAGGATGCGCAGGCAGAGAAATGCCGCAGAATGAATTGATTTGATAAATGGCCATTTATTACCCTCACGAATTGACTGAAACCAATTTCGGTCACATCAACCCCTGGTAAGTGCTGGGATATTGATTTGTGCAAAGTAATACAGTGAATTTATCAGTGTGATCCCCAGCTGCAGGGCTTCTAGCAAGGCTGGCGCACAGTTACCGCCTTACAAATGGAGGAGATAAAGCACCAGCCCCACAGCCCAGGCCCCCATGGCCTCTCTGGTCTTCTGGGGTCACTGGAGCCAAAGCAGGGCCAACCTACAGACCACAAGCCAGAGCACTGACATTGAAAGTGAGGCTCTCCATCCAGAATGCAGAGCCGTTCTTGATCATGGGGAAGGGGAGGATGCCTGTTCTATTGGGCAGACCTCCTGGGAGCTCAGAGCCTCTGTGCCCCACCATCCTCAGAAACGCAAGCAGTTGTCTATTCAGCCCATTCAGAGCTAGACTCCGCCCCCCTCCTCCAACCCACCCGCCTCCCGTGTTCCTATCTCAGTAAAGGCACTACCGTTCCCTGGTCTCCTAAATTGAAACTTAGGTGTTTCCTTGGTCCTTGCCTCCCCCTGACCCCTCACAGCCCATCAAGTTCTATCATTGTAACTCTCTGTTCTTCTCCCCTCTGTTCCTGATACCACTGCCCCAGCTCAGGACCTCAGTATCTCCCACGTGAACCAAGCAGTGGCCTCCTCACTGGTGTCTCTGCCTCCTTTTCTTTCCCTATTATCACTTCTCCCCAGCTAGAGTCAGCTTTGTAAAGTGTAGGGGGAAAAAAAAAACCTGTTTAAGATCTTTGAGTGGCTGCCCTAGCCTGGCATACAAGGCCCACCCCTGCTGCTCCCACTCCTCGGTTGCCCCCACCCGTCCCCACTTGGCACTGCACAAAACGGCTGCTCCTGCATGTGCTCTGTTGATCTCCTGCCTGCATTTGTTGATGCTGCCCTCTCTGCTTGTAATTCCCTTTCTTCTGGCCCCTTCCCCACCCCAGCCCTGCCCGTCTCCCACACTCGGGCTGGTTTTTACTTAGCCTAACTCAGTTCAGGAGCAATAGACTGTAGACTCCTGAGGGCAGAGACCATGACTGAATCACTTTTGTTTTCCCAGTTCCTGGCACAGCGCTCTGCTCGAAGTAGATGCTTAGTGAAGTTTGTCAAATTAATTATTTTGGTATGGCCCTTTGTCCATCTCTGTGATGTGCTCTGAGGAAAGAAGAGAAGCTGTAAGCCTGCTTTCTAGTTGTTCACAAGCATACTAGGAATGTGACTGTAGCAAAATAGTTAATTACAACACCCGTACTACTCAGCCTTTGACCCCTTTTCCCCAGACCTGCTCCAAGAAGCTTTTTCTGGGCAGCAGGTCATCCTGCACACCCTGTCGCTCCCTCTGACCAGGGGCCTGTCCCCAGAACCCATTGCATCTGGTCCCAGTTGACTCCAGCCCATGAACTCCCCCGGGAAGCTCTACCACCTTGACTGCTCTTCCAAGGTCTGGCCTGAATTCAGAATCTCAACATCAGCCATGTGCACACAGTAGGCGCACCATCCTGTCTCGTGCTCCACGTCCCTCTTTGACTAATCCAAAAATGTAATCTTCCTAAGCACTGCACCTTTCTGGACCCTCCCTTGGAGTCCTGTTTCTAATCTGAGAAATACATCCAGGTCATCCCTGAGTTGTAGAGAGGCAGTGACTGATTTAGAAAACTTCTTACAGTTCCACTTCCCCACCTCACCACTCCAGGTGTCCCTCCTGTGCGCCTGTTGTTCTTATTGTCTGGACTGCCCTGCCCTTCCACTCACCTGCCAGGACCCTCAACACCCAGGCCTCCTCCAGGAAGCCTTCCTTAGCCCTCCACCTGGGTGCAGGGCCCTTTCTCTGGGCTTCCTGTGGACATCTTTTTTTTTTTTTTTTTTTTTTTAAAGGCTCCTCTTTTTTTTTTTTTTTTAAGATTTATTTATTGATTGATTGCTATGTTGGGTCTTCGTTTCTGTGCTAGGGCTTTCTCTAGTTGCGGCAAGCGGGGGCCACTCTTCATCGCGGTGCGCGGGCCTCTCACTATCGCGGCCTCTCTTGTTGCGGAGCACAGGCTCCAGACGCGCAAGCTCAGCAGTTGTGGCCAACGGGCCCAGCCGCTCCGCGGCATGTGGGATCCTCCCAGACCAAGGCTCGAACCCGTGTCCCCCGCATTAGCAGGCAGACTCTCAACCACTGCGCCACCAGGGAAGCCCATGTGGACATCTTTTTAAACTGAACTTACCACATGGCATCGGTTTGTATGTCTTTCTCCCTCCCAAGGTCAGGAACTACCTCTCATTCAGGTCTGTTTCCCCAGGGTTGGTACACAGGTGTGTAAAAGGTTGAACTCAAGTGAACTCAAATGAACAAAGTCTGAGACCTTCTTGACGTTCTGCCTCTCCTCAGCACAGATTCTGATCTCAGCCTCTTTCTGGAAGGGTGTCAGTCTTCCCTTCAGGGATCCCTTACCTCACAGCATGCACACAGTAACATATAATGGGTGGGCTCAACAAAAGCTGTTTTTTGCAATTTTAATACGTAACCCCTTAGTAGCAATAGTTTGTCTTCAGAATGACTAATCCTTACAGACTAAGAAGAGAACTCTCTCTCATCATCCACCAAACCCAAGGCACCAGTATCCACTCAGTCAGCAGACACTTCTTGAGCTGTGCTCCTCGAACCTATAAGCTTAGATAGGAAATTGCTAATAGACATTTAGATGACTCAGCCATGGAGTCCCTCTGAAGGACAGATTTCCCTAGGAGGTGGCACAAGCGTGGAACAAACATGTTCCAGTTAGGTTAAAAAAATCTCTCCCACTGCATCACCAGAACTTATCAGGAAAGATGAGTCAGCCTGCCCAGACTCCCCCGGAACCTTGAGCTAGATGGAGGCAAAGGCCTGGCATGGGAGGAGGAGGCAGTACTTTTGTCTCACTTTGGTTTTGCACACACCAGGGCTTTCCTCCCGGAATGTCCCTTCATACCCAGACTGCCTGGCCATCTCCCCCTCATACTTCAGGCACAAGTGGCTCTTCCCACACTTCTCCCAGTGCTCCCATCCCACTTGGAACCCACAGTTTTCATAGCAGCGTTCAACCAAAAGGCACAAACCTTGTTTTAGGCTTCTTTGTAGGTGCCCCAGCACTCAACACAGAGCTTTTTTGCTGAACAAATGGATAAGGCTCCCTGGAGAGAGGTTAAGAAGAGAGTGGAAACCTTATTCACCCAAGGGTAGTAGTAGTAGTAACCAGTTGAAGCCATAAGAGACTCTTGGGTCCAGGCCTCACTCTTCTCTGTAAAATAGGAGTTGAAGTGTCTGTTCTTTTCCACTTGTGATTCCAGAAAAACCAAGAATTAATTCATTTAGTCAGCACACATTAAACCAGTGATGGGCAAGAGTCCCTTGGGAAATAGAATGTCTAGCACATGCACCCACAGAATACACAGTTTGGGGCACACCTCCCCCTGATACGAGGGCACAGACAGATGAAACCTGTTCCACTGCCCCTCTTTGAGCCTCAGTCTCTTCTTCTGTAAAATGGAGGTAATGTCTACTTCTCTGAATTATTGTAAGGATGAAAGAGAGATCTGTAAAATGGCAAAGCTAATGGCAGCTGCCACTACTGCTGCTATGATCACCATTATTTTTATTATTATTCCATTCTTTGAAACTTATAAAATACCATAGCCATTAACTCATTTTAATCTTCATGTGGGGCTGACTGAGCATGTATGGCTCTTCCCATTTTATAGATGAAGAAACCAAGCCTCTAAATCAGTAAGTGTTTTACTCAAAGTCAATCAACTAATAAGTGGCAGAGCCAGGACTCCAAACTCGGTCCTATAACTCCTGCCCTCTCCACCATACTGCCCCATAGATGAACATAGGAGTTAATGGAGCAGATGTGATGTGGTGGAGTAAACAGGAAAGAGTTGTTGCAGGTGAGACTTAGGATGGTCTGGTAGTGGTTGACATGGTCAGGAGAAGACGTTCTGGTAAGGGGAAGAACCCAGCAAGGAGGCCCTGGAGCTGGCTCAGCATGTGGAGAGGCTGCCAAGCCTGTTGGAGCTTTCAGAGATGGGACTGGCCAGAGAAGGGGCTGAGCTGCCTGCTCAGGGGACCTGACACCATCTCAAGCCCAGAGAGCAGGGGTCAGGATATGGTCAGGGGCAGGGGCCCCTGAGACCATGTATGGAATGGCTGAGCCAGCCAGACTGGAAGACTGCAGCAGGGTGGCTTTCCAGGTGAGGTGAGGGAATGAGGAGATGTTGTGGTAGGGGAGAGCCAACTCCTTTCTGTAAACTCCTGAAGCACCAGTTCATGCTCAGGAGCTAGCCAGAGCCAGGGTTAAAGCCCAGGTTCATTTATTTACCTGCGTAACCTTGAGCAGGTCACCTAACTTCTTTATATATATTTCCTCGTCTGTAAAATGGGAATCAAGTTACCTGCCTTGCCAGCCTCATGGGTTCATAACCAGCCTCAAATGAAGTTATGTCTACAGAAGTTCTTTACAGACTCTGAAGTGCTAGCAGAGGAAGTTGCTGCATTTGCTTGTCCACAGTGAGAGCACCCACCAGTACCTGTGGCCACATCCCAAATGGGCCTATCCAGGTCTCTGTCTGTCCCAGCCTCTGCCCCAGCCTGACAGAACCCTAAGGCGCCCAGCCTTGGTCCTCAGCCACCCTGCTAACCACACACCCCAGGGCCCGCCTTCCCCAGTCTTTCCTAGCTGCTTCCATTTTTCATTCTGTCGGACGCCATCTGCTTGGCCATTTTTCTCTTCAGATATTATTAGAAATATCCAGAGTTGTAATTGTTTAATGGTTGGCATTTTGCCTGTTTCACGGGGAGCCCAGATTAAGCCCACCCCAGACTCATGCCCTGGGTCTGGCAGAATTGACCAGGGACAGCTGTGCAGTGGAGTCTGCTTGGCATTATAAAGAGCCCTCTCCCAGGTGCATTATTAGAAAAGAAGGGGGAAAAGATGGCCCCTGGCGTAATCCAATTCCGCATTCTCCATGGTGTTTTTGAACTGCATAGCCCAGAGGCATGCAGCTCTTGGTGGGCTGGGAAGCTTCCTGAAAGAGAAGTCAAGATCAGAACCTCAGGTTCATGACACCTGGGGAACCCTGGTCCCCCAGGCCACCTGTCTGAGTGATGCCTGGATACTTTTGCCTCCCCAAATACCCCCATGAAGCCTGAATCCAGTTTTTGCTCAGCTTCTTTCCAACGTAGATTCTCAACTTAGCCAACTTTTGGAAGAGTGTGACTCCTTTCATATGACCCCTTCTCTCACCCTGGCCTCAACACACATCCACACATAATGTTCACAGAAGTCTAGCCTTTGCCATTTTACAGTATCTCCACCTCCCCAAATACCCCCACCCACGGGGTCTTGTTTCTGTCAGGACACTGGGGGTTCCCTCTCACCAGGCTGGGACTTCTCCATCTTCATCCCCAGCCTTCAGATACCTATGAGGCCTGTGGATTCCCATCATGGCCAGGCCTTCCAGAGGACCAAGCCAGTCAGTTTAGAGATGATCTGAGACCTAGCCCAAGGGAGAGGTTAGACTGAGTGTTTTCTCAGGCCCCTCTCAGGAGTCTCAGGGAGTATCTCCCGGGCAGACAGAGTGGCTAGTCTGGTGTCCATGAGGTTGCACAGTTTCTGTTTCTGCTGAGGCCAGAACTAGAAAGTATCTTAGGTAGAAGCATTAGAGATTGAGGTGAGAAAGCCCACAGTGTGGACCTGAACTCCTAAGACAGGAATTCGAGACCTCTTTGATCTGATCCCACCCACAAGTACTCATGTTCATTCCTGTCTCTCCACCTCTGTCATGCTGCCGCTTTTGCCCCCTCCAGACCCCACCCAGTCTCTGTGATCCGTCATCAGTCCCACTTCTTCCAAAAGCCTTCCCTGATCTCTCCAGCTGCTTCTTTGAAACCCAACCACACAGATTATACCACACAGTATAGCATTTAGGATCTTTGCACCTCAAGGATGGACGATGCTTCCCTAAGACTGTCAACTCTTCCTCCATTGACTTGGTTTCCAAGCCTTGTCCTCTGACATATATCCTTTTGCTCATCTCCCCTCAACACTCTGGGGACCAGACCATATATGCTGTTCCATCTGCAGGATGACCTTGACATTGCACAATGGTCTCTCCCCTTCCTTCTTCTGACGGCCATGTTTCCGTTTAACGCAACCCAAATTGATACTAGCTTTTGTAAGTAGCCATATGTGACAAAAAAAGAAGACAGGTTTAGAGATGCAACTCTACCATCTCCACCAGTCAGCTGGTAATCTACTAGTTGTGTGACTTGGGCAGATCTCTTTATCTCTTGTTTCAGTTTCCTGTTCAGTATGATGGAGTTGAAAATAATATTTTCCACTCAGGGTATGGGTCTTGAGTAATAAAATGTTGGCCATTTTTCCATTGGGCCTAGCAGATAGCATGTTTAATAAATGATTCTTCTGATGGTTCTGCCTCATTCTGTTCCTACTCTTATACTTGAGTGATGCTTCTGAGCCTGACTCTCCCACTCTGTGGTTGGGCATTTAATTTCCTCATCTTGCACATAGAACCCTTGAAGAGGAGAGGTCAGCACTCACTCTAGCAGAGCTGAGCCCCGGGGAACCTAGTACATGTTTATTCCCCTCCCCCCACCTCTGCCCAGTGGAGACCATGTTGGTGGAGGTGCTAACCAAGTGGCTCACCCTTCCGTGCCCTGAGCTCCACACTACCTACCCTTCACTGGCTTCCAGAAAGTTCATTTGACTGTATTTCCTAACAGCAGACGAGACCTTAGTTCCCCCAAATGGGAAAGAGTTCAGAGCTCACACCCCAGATCCCCAAGGGCCTGCCATGGGCTTCTGCCTCTCCCGTTTGCATAGGGGCAGGCTCAGACTCCCACCAGTGGTGAGTAGGTGGGTTACCAGTGGAGAGCTAAAGTTCCTCTCGAATTCTCCTTCACCAGCCCCCCACCCCCTTCACCTCCATTCACCATCCACCCGCCTTTCAGTTTCCTTGGCAACGCTGAGTGCTCATCCTGGAAAACTTTATCCGAAATCTGCTCTGGGCAGCTTTCCAAATCCATGCTAACCTGATTAGGTGTCTCTAGGGACCTTGCCAGCTAATCAGATTAGGCAGCACTAATGGTAGTGAGGACTTTGAGTGGGCACAGAGCAGTAAAACATATTGTATACTTAGTGATAATTATCCTGCCTTTTGTGTCATTGATTTATCTGCCTCCCTCCCTGTCCTCCCTTCTTATGTGTTTGGCCATAGCGATCCGGAGGAAGGAGAATGGCTGGTACGACGAAGAACACCCTCTGGTCTTCCTCTTCCTGGGATCATCTGGAATAGGTAACTGGGAGTAGATCAGCCTGTGGGGAAGGAGAGCTGGGGGAGCCCCAGCTGCTATGGGCCAGAGTCACACGACCCACCTCTCGTTCAAATCTAGCTCCCAAAACAACTGCCTCCAAATTACAGAGCCAGCAAGAGGATCATCTGTCACATTAGGAACAGCTGGAATTATGCCCCTTCCTCTGGAAGCTGTGGTGCAGGGCCTACTTCACCTGGAAGGCCAGGCCCTTGGGGTCCTGTGAGTCCTGGTCCAGCCACTCTGCAACCCCAGAGGCTGCCCTTTAGGAATTGAACCACCTCCACTGCCCAGTGCACCAGCCTTATCTAGTGTAGCCTGGGACATAACCCTCTAGGAAGCTAAAGAAAGCCCCTGATGGCCAGCACAGTGCTAAGTGCATAGCAAAATTGGTTGCGGTGAAATGGGTTGGGGATTTTTATAGCCATTTGGGCTGGATTATCTGAGGCATTCTCACTCCCTCACTCTCTGCCCTCACAGATACTTCCCACTGCCACCACCACACCACCACCACCTCCCGTTGTCTTTTTTTTTTTTCCTCTCCCATTGTCTTGATAGGGAATTTCATGCATCTGTTGCCTCCTCTTCCCCTCTCAGCATCTTCATGGGTGCTCCCTCAGATGTAGGGTCCCAAAGGGTTACCATCACCTCACATGATACTATAGAACTTGACCCATACCAGATGGTGACTTCCAAAGGCTTGACCGTCATGCCAAATGGCCCTTCAGAGCCACCACTTCGGTATTATCATTCCTCCTTTATGTTACAAAGCAAGGCTGTGAAGCCAAGGAGAGGTGCTTTATATCCTCTCCCAGCCTCTATTTGGCCCGTGGCTCCAGGGCCTGGCTGGATGGCAAGACCGTGGGTGTCCAGAGAGATACAGTGCAGTGAGCCAGGAAGTCAGGGTGCTCCTAGGAGAGGCAAGGTTTATGCTGGGCTTCAAAGGACAGGGTGGCTCTGGATTGTAAGAGTCAACCTCTCACTCTTAGGATGCTCCTGTAGAGAAAAGGCTTCAGTCCCCATCCACAGAAAAATCAAGATGCAATGCAGACTTTGATTCTGGTCCCAGCTTTACCATTAATTCCCTTGGTGACTTTGAGAGAGTCACTCACCCTCTCTGAGCCTTAACATTCCCAGCCATAACATACATTATTTCCAGCATCCATGCATTTCTAATATTCTTTTATCACAGGAGATAGTCACCTGGTCCTAACCCAACACTTCTCTTTTCCTTCTTACTAGGAAAAACAGAACTGGCCAAGCAGACAGCCAAATATATGCACAAAGATGCCAAAAAGGTAAGGGCTGGGATCTACGCCCGATCGGCAGGCCATGGAGAGCTCACCACTCCTGCTAGCCCCAAAAATCCTAGGCTTCCTGAATCTGGCAATAGCCAATCAAAAAGATGGGCCCTGGCCCAGGAAGCAGGCCTCATCTGTGGCCCCAACTTGGCCACCAATTGCTCCAGGAATTTGGGCAAGTTATTCAACCTCTTTGTGCCTCAATTTCTTCATCTGTGAAATAGGATGAATAATCCTTGCCCTGCCTGGCTCTTGAGGCACTTGGAAGAACCCAGTGAGATTCATTTATACAACATTTCTAAGCATCTACTCTGTGCCGGGTATTGTACTAGATCCTGATAATACAGCATTCATTAAGACACTCCCCTGCCCTGAGGAGCTCAGTCTTGAGGGGGAGACAGCTTTAGAAACCTATCACTACTGTCCAGTGCCATCAAGGCCATGCTAGAGGGAGTCTCAGACCTGTAGGAGAAAAGTAGAAATAAGAGGATTTGCTTTTCTCCATTCTACATGAGCTTTTAAACATGATTTCTTAATGCCCTAAGCTATGAGGTGGTCACAGTCCCCTTTTTCCCATGACCCAGAGGCCTGGATTCTCCATAGGACAGGGCTGTGCCCATCCCCTTGTTCAGACTCTGGCTTTCCAAGACCTGCTCAGTTTGACTTTCTAGACTGACAGGAAATACTTTCGCACAGAGAGAAATGTCAGAGCAGTCCTTGGAGATTGCAGGAACATTTCAACTTAAAGCCACACATTCTTCTTCCTACTGGCCTTCCCAGTGTGGAGGCATCGCAGGTTGCCCACGACCCTGGATGCCCTTGCCTACTTTCTGTGGAAAGCCTCCCCAGCTGAGGTGATGAGGAATTGCCCAGGCCTCCGCCAGCCAAACTGCCAGCAACCGAGTCCTGGCCACCTCCTATCCTGCTTTTGCCTAGCTCCCCCTTCACCACCTCCCTGAGGGCCTGGCAGCCACAGAAACAAGGTAGCTCAGGCTGTGTCCTTCTGAGCCGCATTCATAGCACCCTTCTACTGACTCTGCCAGTAGCTGTCCGTGAGCTGTCTCAAAAGCTAGAGCAGACCCACTCAACAGGCAGGCAGGCAGGCAAGAAGCAGCGCATGGCATGCTAATATGCTCCAACCGAAATAGCATTTTTAAGACAATTCATCAGGTTGGCAGCGATTGAAACAATTAGCACTCTGGAGAGGGCCATAAACTAGCAAGACTATTAGGGAAGATGCAGTTATGGGCAGGAACCACCTGATTAGGGATGAAGAATTCCGAGTGGTTTAATTTTAATACTGTCAGAAAGGTTAATATTTAATTACAAATCATAATCTCCTTATCCAAGCTGTCTTAATATGTCTTCATACACAGTGGAAGTAGAAGGAAAGTATCTGCTGACTTGCTGGTGTAGAAAGGAGAAGGGGCTTGATAAAAGACTGATGATGCAAGTCATTTTTCAGTTGGAGCATCTAAACAAGAGACAGATTTCCACCAGTGCAGGGTGTCCTGAAAGCTGATGATGGCATCCTTCAGTACATGCCTCACCTAGGAGACGGAGTTAACACCGTCACCGCTTGGAGGCAGTGGTCTGGGTGATCCAGGCTCTGGAGTCAGCCATTCCTTGGCGCAGGTTCTACTGGTCCTAGATGGGTTGCTTTACCCCTCTAAGTTTCAGCTCTTGCCTCAAAGTGAAGCTAATCAGTCCTGTGTCTAAGGTTGTCATGAGCATCAAGTGAGATACTATGAATCACAGAGAACACAGGCTCTAGCACCCAGTAAGTGCCTTATCCCTTGTCTTACATTTATTCATCACGCCGTACTTTCCACAGCAGTACTCCCATCCATTGTCTTATTTGAGCCTATAAGGAAGATAGCATAAATGCTAAATTAGACCCACTTTTTAGATGAGAAAACTGAGACCCTACAGCGTTAAGGGTCCAAAGTCACCTGGTAGGGGAAGAAGTAAAATCAGAATCCAGTCTCTCAACTCTTCTCTCAAAACTGTTGTTCTCGGCCACAAGAGGAGGCTAGATTATAAACTTGTCCATTTGTCCCCATGTCACATAGGGAGATGAGAGGCATGAGAAGCCCAATATAACCATGTATTTTATTTTTAAATCATAGTTGTTGCTTCTATAAAACTTCTACCTTCACCAGCCCTGAGGACCAACTCATTACAGCATCTATGTCTAGCGTAGATGTTCTCTGGCCATGTAACAGGCATGTTTGAGACGTGCCTTCAAAATCTGAGGGTTCTGGACTGTAAGCTGTCTAACCAGGGTACCTGACGTCGCCAGGACCCACAGAGTGATGTGTGGGAAGTGTCATGTACAGGGCCCAGTGTAAGGGAGGACTGAGCACTGACCTGGGAGTCGGTGACTTGAATTCGAGTTCTGGCTCTCTGATCCTTAGTTTCCTCATTTGTAAAGAGTCACAGTACCTCCAGACCTGGCTGCCTCACAAGGACTTGTTTGCACATTTTTATAATTTCTTTTTTATTATTATTAATTTATTTATTTTTGGCTGTGTTGGGTCTTCATTGCTGTGCACGGGGGCTACTCTTTGTTGCAGTGCGTGGGCTTCTCATTGCAGTGGCTTCTCTTGTTGCAGAGCACGGGCTCTAGGCATGCGGGCTTCAGTAGTTGTGGCACCCGGGCTCAGTAGTTGCAGCTCGCAGGCTCAGTAGTTGTGGCATATGGGCTCAGTTGCTCCATGGCATGTGAGATCTTCCCAGACCAGGGCTCAAACCTATGTCCCCTGCCTTGGCAGGTGGATTCTTAACCACTTTGCCACCAAGGAAGTCCTATAACTTCTTTACCAGACTTGTGAGCTTATTTTTTTTCTCTCATTAACCTCTACTATTTCTCCCAAATTGAGCAGCTTTGTTAACTCCCATTATTAGGGTTAATAATCCTTGAGAAAAAACCTTAATGGCATTCTGTGATTTCATCCTGAAGTAGGGTGGTGAAGCCCTAAAGACTGCAGTTATAGTGGCAGTATGATGAAGGGATCAAGAGCAGGGCTCTGAGTCCAATACTAAACTACTCTGTGGAGTTGGCTGAGATCTCTGTTTACATCAGTTTTCTCATCTGTAAAATGGATTCAATAATGGTGCCTGTCTCATTGGATTATTATGAAGGTTAAGTGAGATAATGATGTAAAATGCTAAACACCATTCTTGGCACATAGTAAGCAATCAGTACATGTTAGATATAATTGTTATTATTGTTGCCTCACTTCTAGATAACCCTAAGGTAAGATCATTTGAAAACCAAAATTATTCCAGCCAAGAAAATCAAGCCCTTAGACTTGTTGAGAGTTACTCAGCAAATCAGTAGAAGGACTAGGATAAGAACCCAGGTAATTTGACATAAGCGTAAGTGAGCACTGAAGTTATACTCCCTGTTACCTTGGGACATTGATTGACACTGGTTCTGGACACAAAGCTCAGAACCCTTCAAATGAAGATGCTAAGAGCCCAGCTGATTGATGGAGTGGGAAATATGAGACAGGGGAGTATAGTGGCTAAGAGCACAGGCTTGGAGCCAGATTGTCAAGCTTGAGTGACCTTGGAAAAGTTACTTTAATCTGTGCCTCGGTTTTCTCATCTGTAAGGTGGGAATGATAATAGTACTTTTACCTCATAGACTTATACACATTCTAAGCCCTTTATAGCTTGCTTATTTAGAACATCGCCAGACACATAGTAAGCGCCCAGTGAGTGTCACCTATTATCCAGATACCCATCTCGTGGCTTCCAGCCCATTGCTCCCTCTGGGCAGCACTCCCAGCTTCCCCATGTCTACCTTCCCACGCTTCCTGAAGCCAGTGTTTCTCTTGGCCGAGCTGCCTGGGTCCCTCTGAAGATGCTTGCTGGCTAATGCTCCATGTCCTGTGATAACAGTGATCACCCCTCATGACCTTAAGATCTTCTCCAAGGCCTTTCCCACCTCTTGGATTAGGTCCTCTCCTCAGGCCATAACATAAAGGAGAAACAGTGAGAGGGCATAAGGGCCTGAGTATATAGGAAGAAACTGCAGCTCCAGAAGGGAAGGCAGCCAAGGCCACACAGATAGTAGAGAACTGGGGCTGGAAGCCAAGCCTGGGGCTCTTTCTGCCACCCTGTACCTCACGTACAGAGTGACAGGACAGAGAAAAAAATAGAATACATCACAGACTGAATTTCTGGCCAGCAACCGAACTAGAGTATGGCCTGGATTTCGGACATAGCTACCTCCCTCTCAGGGTCTTGGCGCGCCCTCCCTCATCCCCAGCTCTCAGGAGAAGCATAGGCAGTGGGTGCGTTCTCTTAGATGGAAGCATGTGCCAGTAGGAGAGGAGCCTGAGGAGTCTCTGGGGAACCCTGATCTGGGTGGAGAGACAGGGCCTCTGAATGCCCTTATAATGCCCTAAATCCCTAAATTCCTCATGAAAAGAAGTGGGCATTCTGCTTGTGTTAACTCGCAAATCCCACTCCAGAGGGTGTGCTCTTCCCCTGGGGCTAATTATGGTCGGGCCTCACCCCAGGGGGCTGGTTCCCTGGAAATCAGCCCTAGGCCCAACCATGGAGAGAGAAGGGCTGCAAGCTATATTCTGGATAGCTCTTAAATGAAGTGAAAACATGTAAATAAATGAGAAAGATTTATTAGTTTAAAAGAAAAGTAGGGACTTCCCTGGTGGCGCAGTGGTTAAGAATCCGCCTGCCAATGCAGGGGACATGGGTTCGATCCCTGGCCTGGGAAGATCCCACATGCCACGGAGCAACTAAGCCCGTGCACCACAACTACTGAGCCTGCACTCTAGAGCCCGCGAGCCACAACTACTGAAGCCCACACGCCTAGAGCCCATGCTCCACAACAAGCCACCGCAATGAGAAACCTGCGCACCGCAACAGAGTAGCCCCTGCTCGCCGCAACTAGAGAAAGCCTGCGCACAGCAACAAAGATCCAACGCAGCCAAAAATAAATAAAATAAAATAAATTTATTTTTAAAAAAAACTGTGATTAAAAAAAAATTTTTTTTAATGAATAATATAAAAATAATTGGTGCAGCCACTGTGGAGAATAGCATGGAGGTTCCTTAAAAAACTAAAAATAGAGTTACCGTATGTCGCAGCAATCCCACTCCTGGGCATATGTCCGGAACAGATGAAAACTCCAATTCGAAAAGATACATGCAGCCCAGTGATCATTGCAGCACTATTTACAATAGCCAAGACATGGAAGCAACCTAAATGTCCATCGACAGAGGAATGGATAAAGAAGATGTGGTACATATATACAATGGAATACTACTCAGCCATAAAAAAGAATGAAATAATGCCATTTGCAGCAACATGGATGGACCTAGAGATTATCATACTAAGTGAAGTAAGTCAGACAGAGAAAGACAAATATTGTATGATATCACTTATACGTGGACACTAAAAAAATGATACAAATGAACTTATTTACGAAACAGAAATAGACTCTCAGATGTAGAAAACAAACTCATGGTTACCAAAGGGGGAAGGGGGAGAGGATAAGTTAGTAGTTTGGGATTAACAGATACACACTACTATATATAAAAAAGGTAAGTAACGGACCTACTGTATAGCACAGGGAACTGTATTCAATATCTTGCAATAATCTATAATGGAAAAGAATCTGAAAAAGAATATATATATGTATATATGTGGGTGTATGTATGTATAACTGAATCACTTTGCTGTACACCTGAAACTAACACAACTTTGTAAATCAACTATACTTAAAAAAAAGAAAAAGGGGCATGTGCCCACATAGACTTGCAAAGTTGAGGGCACCGTGGAACTGTCTGGGTGCTTGTTGCTCTCCTCCATCTCATCATGATCCCACGCTGATGGTGACTGACTTTGTCCATGTCAGCCTGCACCACTTGGGTGCTTCTGGAGAACAGAAACGTAGCTCCAGTGCTTGACACAGGATGCCCTCAGGAAATGTGGGATGAATGGATGATGTGGTGATCAGACCCAGTAGAAGCCTGAAAAAAGAGACATTCCAAGCCAGATTTAAGGCAGGAACGCGACTTGGGTTTATTAAGGTAGGGCATGAGGGAATCGTGGGGGATGAGTGGACAGAAAAAGGAGGCAAGGAGCCAGAAAAAACTATATCATGAAAATGGGATAGAAAATCTTGGCTTGGTGTGGCTTAAAAGCCAGAATATATTTGAGATCTCTCCTCCTTAATCCTTCCCCCTGCCTTCTTCAAATGGACTCCTGCTTGTTTCCACACAGGGTTTCATCAGGCTAGACATGTCTGAGTTCCAGGAGCGGCATGAGGTGAGTGAGAGTCCTTGGTGAAGTGTGGTTTGGAGAGCCTGTCAACAGGACTCTGCCTGGCTATTTTGATGTGACTTGTCGTTTAGGTCTGAGATAATTCCAGCAGCCTTGGGATTTGTCCTTTGCGGGGGGCATATGTACACAGCAGGGTCACTGATCTGTTTTGCATACGATTTGCTCTGAAGAATAAACACAGAAAAGATAATCTGCTCTCCCATCACGGCAGGATTCCTTCCACTCAAAGAGACAACCTGATTGTCCTTGTTGAGACAGGCAATCTTAACAGTATATAAAGCCATCTTACCGTTGCATGCCCCATATTGAAAACTAAAAATATAGAAAGGCCTTCCTAACTTATTTCCTTCCTTCCACCAGGTGGCCAAGTTTATTGGGTCCCCACCAGGCTACATTGGCCATGAAGAGGGTGGCCAGCTGACCAAGAAGCTGAAGCAGTGCCCCAACGCTGTGGTGCTCTTCGATGAGGTGGACAAAGCCCATCCAGATGTGCTCACCATCATGCTGCAGCTGTTTGATGAGGTGCAAGTCAGCTTGGGCCAGGATGGAGTTGGGGACACCTGTAGGTATGGGGGTCCTGTGAACAGCAGGACCCAGGGGCCCAGAATTGATCATTCCTCAAGTTGCTGCTTCCTCGTGTGTACGTTCAGTCACTTAGCAGGTGTGGCTTCACCCCTTCTCTGGACCAGGGCCCAGACTGGGCACCCAAGGAAGACCAGCACTGCCCAAGAGTTGAAATGTTGTGACTGCCCAGACTACCTTCAAAAGAGACAGAATGGGACAGAGGTGCCAGGGGAGAGAGAGAGATCTGAATTTTTAGTTCTAGCTCTGCTCCATCTCTAGGCATCAGGGACCTCATGTGACAAACAAGGAGGCTGGATCCAGTAAGCTCCAAGAACCTTTCTGGCTCAGACAGCTCCTGCTCCTCCCTGTGTCAACCATCATTTTCACCAGTTCTTTAAAATGCTAATAACGTTGCTGCTGTCTGTGATGATGACCATGATGATGGAATGGTGGTGCCCTGGTTCATGGAACCCTCTTCTCCTGAGGAGCTCCAGGCTGGTCACAAGCAAGGACAGTCTCCCTCTTAACTGGTGAAATGAGCTCTAAATGAGAACAACTTCCTCTTTTTCAGCACAGTCTATGTAATAGGCCTGTGCTAAAGATTTTACAGACGTTCTTGCTAATCATCACAATAGCCAGGCAAGGTACAAATCATTTGTTACAGATGAAGAAACTGAGGTTCAGCGAGGTTATAAATGACTTGCCCAAGGCCACAGACCCACTGTGTGGAAGAGCCAGAAATGGGCTGCAGATACATCTGGTCCCAGAGCCCCAGTTCTCCCCATCTGTACCAGTCCTTATCTTGAGCAGGGGAGGGAGAGCTTACGATCGTGGGAGGGGCTGCCATCCACCTTTTCCAGGGGTCCTGGCGAACTGGGGATGAGGCCTCCCATCTGCTCCCATGCAGGGACTATATTAGCCAGCACATGGCCGGATGGAGTCCAGCCCACCTTTCCACTTAGTCCCCTCCAGCCCTGGGAAAATGGAAAGAGGTTTGCTTCCCATGTCAAAGTGCACTAACAAGATGCAGGAATGGATACCCCTGGACCAAATAGCACAGCAGGTACCGAGCCAGGAAGAACCAGATCCAAATGTCCCCACAGCTGCCCACTGCCTTTCCCACCTGGCCCAGCATCCTTGCCCCTGCCCCAGTTTGTTGCTGTCTTCCTAGGCTCTCATCTGCTCCCTGTCTCGAGACCCACCCCCCACCCCCACTGAGGAATGAAGGCCAAGCCTTCAAAGGTCACATATTCTGTTTCCCGCACCTGTGCTCTGAGACCACCCCCACCCCCACCCCCCCTGCTGCCTTCTAGCCTCTTGATGGGATTCAGGTACACAGCTGTGGACCAGACCCAAACCTGCCCTCTGGGAACTCCCTGCCTAGTAGACAGTAGAAAGGAGATGTGATAAAGTTGACATTTTTGTACTTTGTGTGCAAGGCGCTGTTATTGCATGTATGAACTCCTTTAATCCTCCCAACAACCCTATGAAGATGGTTATTATTACTGACTCCATGTAACCAATGTAGAAACTGAAGTAAAGTGAGACAACTAATTCACCCATGGTCACACAGTTGGGGAGAGGAAATCCAGGATTTGAACCCAGGCAATCCAGTTCCAGAGCCTGCAGCTTAAATAGTAACTACCATGCAGGCAAGGCCAAAAGCGAACAGTAGATCTGGAGTGAAGCATTCACAGGAAGGGAAAGCCCAGCTTAGGGAAGGTGAGCACAGCAGCCTGTTCAGCCTCTCACTTCCCTGGAGAGGTTCCTGGTCCAGAAAGAGGGAAGGCAACTGCTGACTGAAATACAACCAGCCCCACCTGGAAAATGCTTACCACCCCTGTGTGTAAGCCCTGTCCACCCCTCCCCTGCTGCTGTCACTCCACTGACTACCTTTGGGAGTTGATAATAACTCCTTCCTACAGCTCCCAACAACCTACTACAGTTTCTGATGTTTATGCCCTTGGTTCCATTGACCAAAGCTGCCATCTGAGTTCACTTAGCCAGATTTATGCATGTTTGCTTCTTGAGGACAGAGACCTTGTCTCACTCCAACCATTCCCAGAACCCACAGCACCAGGAGAAATGCCCTGTTGACTAACTTAATTCAGTAGTAATTCAGCAAACCTTCCAAGAATGAATAAGTATTTGCCAGGTGAACAGAGTGGCGAAGGGCCGGCAGTAGACACCCAGTGTGCAGAAGCACAGGGGCATGAGGCAGCCTGGTATATGCAGAGAACTACAGCTGTTCAGTATTGATTGACTACAGAGGGAAAGTGAGAATAGAATGGTGGAGATAGGTGGATAAGGTAGACAGGGGCAGGTTAGAATGCCAGGCAGAGGAGTGTGGATTTTTTTGGTGAATAGTAAGAAGCCTTTAAAGACTTAAGGCAAGAGAGAAATGTGATGAGGTTTTCACTTTATAAAGATCCTGTAGGCAGCAGTGAGCAAATGGACTAGAAGGAAGAAGAGAGACCAGCGAGGAGACTGTTGAAGAGTCCAGGCGAGAGCTTGGGAGGCCTGCTCTCAAGCAGGGCTGTGGGATGGGGAGAGCTCCCGGAAAATCAACTGTGCAGGGCTCGGCGATTGGACGTGAGGAGAGAGGGAGGGACCAAGGATGACCAGCGGCAGGATTTCTGGCCTGGGTGACCCATGGGTGCTGCTGCCATCAGCCTGCAGCAGGGAACACAGGGGGATGAGCAACAGATTGATGAGGAAGGTGAGGAGCTAAGGTTTGGAATTGTTGAAAATGAGATGCCACAGCCAGACGGATATGTCCAAGAAGTCGCTCATCAGTTTGAGCGGTCTGGAGTGTAAGAGAGGCCTGCACCGGAAGTAGAGACTCAGGAATGCTTCAGCACAGAGAGAATACCAGAAGCCACAGGAAGGGAAGAGATCTCTCACTTAGTGAGAATATGGTGTGCAGAGAAGAGAGGTAAGAACAGCCTTGCAACCTCTCCAAAAAGAGTCAAGACAGAATTGCCAGAGAGTAAGAGGCAAACCAGGAGAATGTGGTTCAGTGCAGGGCAGAGGACACAGGGAGAACAGACAGTCCCTGCCTCAGTGCTTCTGAGCGAGGGGGAGACAGGCAGCAAAAAGCAGTCCAGCCACTGTGGTGAGTGCTGCGCTAGGATAAGTAGGAGTTATAAGGGCACCTGATCCAGTCTCGGGGAATAGGGAAGCGCCCCCATATCCACCCAGCCCAGACCTCCCAAGCTTGGACCCAGAAAAGCAGAAGCCCTAATGCTGTCACCAAAACACCAAGCAGAGCTAATGCAGGTCACTTCTCTGTTGACCCCAGAGTCTGTAGCACAGGGCAGAAGTCCCAGGAAGCCCACCCACTGCTCCTCCCTTCAAGGACAGAAATGGGGGGAAAGCAGCCCCTATAACCCTGAGGTGAGCATTCATGCCCCACCCAGGGTGCGTGCACTCCAGTCATTGCGGAGAGGCAGGACAGCAACAGCTCCCTCTTTGGGACACATTTTCTTGCCAGGGACTCTGAGGAGAAGGAGACGTGAACAGTGTGAAAGTCACCCTTTGGGTCAGTAATACACTGCACCTGCTCCCCTCACCCACCTGGGACCCATCCTCAGGCCCAGTTATGAGCAGAGCTTTGATCTCTCAGAAAGAAATGGCCACTGGTTATTGCTCTGGCCAGAACAGCAGTGTGTGTGCTCAGTCCTCAGGGGTGAGCTCTGCAAACACACACGGGGTCATCTGCATGCATTTGGGCACATCACACATGTATGCAGACCTGGTCCCCAAAACTAGAGTTGCCCTTAGTGGATTCTGTCGTGTTGTAACCCATAAGCAGGGGGTGAAGTAGGAAGCTAATGGCCAAGCTCAGGAACATCTGCTTGCATCCTTGCCTTCTCCTCGTCCCTCCCAAGGCTGGGACAGGAGAGTGACCAGGACTTGGATCTCGAGGCCCCTTTTGAATAGACCCCCTTGGAACTAACACTTTCTGAGGCCTGTGCCAAGGTCCCGTGTAAAGTGAGGCAGAAAAGCACTTGGTACCATGCCCAGTACACAGTAGGCGCTCAGTTAATGCACATTCCTTTCTTTTTTACCTCTGAGGGCCAGGGCTGGTCTGCCTTTGCGTTGGCTTTAGAACGAAGGGCTGACCTTGAGTGAGGCCCTCGCCACCAGGGAAAGGGAAATACTTGAGGAGGATTGGTTACCTGAGGCTGGGGCAGGGCCCAGCATCGCTGGCTTGGGCAGGCGCCAACAGGCTGAGGTCAGTGACCTTTCCCCAAAGCCATGTTCTCAAACTTGGCAGGAGTTATGCTTTTACCTGCAACCCAGATGAGTACCCAGGCAGGTCTGCCTCTCCCCACACCTGTCCTGGTAGCTTGTTTCCAGTCAGGATCAAAGGATGCAAACTGAATTTGGCAGAATTCTGAGAAATTTTTATTTAGAGAAATAAAATTGCATAAGGCCTCATTTTATCCCACACTTTTGGTATGACCCCAGTATCCTGGTGTACAGTGAAGGATATAGGTTCTGGGGTCAGACAGTTCAATAGAGCCTCAGCTCTACCGTATTCTAGCTGTGAGACCTTGTACAAATTACTTAACCTCTCTGAGCCTCAGCTTCTTTGTAGGGGTGGTGAGGATTCAAGCATTCAGCAAGCAAGTATTGAGCACCTGCTATATGCCAGACAGTGTTCTAGGACCCAGTGAGAGCAAGACCCAGCCTCTGCCCTCATAAAGCGACCTTCTAGTGGGCAGAGTGCAACAGTGCACGGAAAGCACTAAGCAGGGTGCCGATAGTGGAAGTGGATGTGCCCATCAAAGTCAGACTCCATCAGTTCCTCTCAGTGGGGTCCTGATTATTGCTTTTTTATAAATGACTGCAAAGTGCTGTTGTACCATGCTAGCCTTGAGGTTTGCTGAGTGGGCAGAGTTCCTTGCCCTTGAACTGAATGGCCCTGGACAGCTACACTTTTCTCATTCTTCTGTCTCCTCCCTCTACTGTTGCCCCTTTTCTTTTCCTTGGTGCATCTGTTTCTAGTAAAGATGCTTTCTTCTGTGTCACCTCTAGAAAAAGCTAAAGATTCCAAGGCAACTTCCCAAATTGGTTAAAGGAGGAACATTAACCAGGCCAAAGGATGGCTCCAAAGATGCAGAGATTATACCTGTTTCAGTTCATTTATCTGGTCCTCACAATGACCCTGTAGAATACCCTCCTCTGACCTCCTACAGCAGCCTGGCCTTCCCTTTATCATAACACTTAACCACTGAATTGTGACTGCTTGTTTCCTGACCTCACTCCTTCTCTAGACTGGGAGCATGTCAGAGGCTCAGTGAGTCCCCAGTGCCCCAACACAGAGCCTGGCCCAGAGTGGGCCTCCAAGAGAGTGTGTTGGATGGATGCATGTACAGTCAGGCTGGCTTCTGGGTGCCCTCAGAGATGCCAGACAGCAGGTGCAGTCTCGCCTGGGGCACTCCCAGCAGGTGAGCACTGTAGCCGAGGTGTGAGAACAGTGCTCAGAGACCCCAGAGGAGGGAGTGCTGACTCTGCCAGAGGAGGGGGGAGGCACAGGGGTTCTGGAGAGAGCTCCTGGGAGAGGTGCCCAGCCTCACCACTGCCTGACCATGCAGTCACGGTTCCTTCCCAGGGCCGGCTGACAGATGGAAAAGGGAAGACCATCGACTGCAAGGACGCCATCTTCATCATGACCTCCAATGTGGGCAGTGACGAGATAGCACAGCACGCGCTGCAGCTGAGGCAGGAAGCTTTGGAGATGAGCCGTAACCGGATCGCCGAGAACCTTGGTACAGCACGTGGCCCGAGCTCTCTGGGCAACTGGTCAAGTGACCAGGCCGCCAGCGCATCTCCTGGGGGCAAGGATGGCAGGATGGCATTGAGGTCCTGGGGCCAGATGAGGGCCCTGGTAGCATCTTTGTCCCTAGCTGGCCCTGACCAGACACCAAGCACCCTACTAGATCGTGGAGGGAGGCAGACAGACGGTGCCCCTACTTCCTCAAGAAAGCCCCAAGTCTCTTGGGTGACAGGAGGGCTCCAGACAGAGTAATGGACAGAGCCACACCAGGGTGTGGGGCCAGGAAGAGGCCAGGGCCTAAGGGGACTGAAGGGATGCACACTCAACAGATGGAGACACTTCGGTGCATTGAGGGCATAGCAGATCAGAAACCGTATGGAGATGACACAGCCTTTTTCAGCCAGGGAGCCTTTCTGCATAGGTGGAAAGGAGGAGCATGTCAGGCAGGAGGCCACATCTGTCACCTTTCTATTTAGGATTGAACTCTCCAGCCCACTTACAAGTCAGGACTCAAGTCTTGGTCCTGACTCTTCTCCTCTCCCCTCCCCTCCTTCATACAGTTCCTACCAGTACATGAGCAGTGGAAGGGCCTAGAAGGTACCCAGTCCAGTCCTCTCATTGTGCAGGTGAGGAGAAGGCTGAGGCCCAGACAGCCTGAGACCTTGACCAGGAACACACAGACCGTCAGGGTCAGGACCAGGGCTCTTTTCATGGATAGAGCGAAGGAGCAGGCACAGCTCCCAAAGGTCCTGGGTTTATGATTCTGTCTCTACAGGGGATGTCCAGACTAGTGACAAGATCACCATCTCTAAGAACTTCAAGGAAAATGTGATTCGCCCCATCCTAAAAGTAAGAGTTCTTTGTCATTCCTGCTGGAGCCTGGGGTTGGGGGGGGATCCCCTTAGCCATCGTGAAGATACGGAAACCCTCCCACGCCCATCTTCCCCAGTAGGGTCCAGTAATTCCTTTATACCCTCTGGGTCACTGAGTTCACCCCATCCCTAACCTGGCCCTACAGGCTCACTTCAGGAGAGATGAGTTTCTGGGACGAATCAATGAGATCGTCTACTTCCTCCCCTTCTGCCACTCGGAGCTCATCCAACTCGTCAACAAGGAGCTGAATTTCTGGGCCAAGAGAGTAAGAGCGGGGACTGCCTGTGGGTGGGGGTGGCACATTTGCCCACTGGAAGTCAGGGAACACTGGGCTGGGAGTGTCGCCCCCAGAAGAAGGAGCACAGAGGGGGCCAGTGGCTATAGGGCACACGGTCTCTCACAGGCCCGGGCCTCAGGCCAGAGCGCTGAGAGATAGAAAGCCCTGGGCCACATTCAGGCATGCTCCTATCTGACCTGTCCCAGGCCAAGCAAAGGCACAACATTACACTGCTCTGGGACCGTGAGGTGGCGGACGTGTTGGTCGACGGCTACAACGTGCACTATGGCGCCCGCTCCATTAAGCATGAGGTGAGCACAGGAGCCTGAGAGAAGTGAGGCACCTCCACACCTCCCTCCCTGGTGCCCCCAGACCCATTCCCTGGGCTCCCAGCCTGTCCAGACAGGCTGGAATTGTTCTTAGCCAGAGCAGATGCCCCTTCAGAACCAAAAACAATATAATCAAGTAAAACCCCTATCCTAGAGGGTAACTGAGTTTGAACCCCTACCGGTGTGAGAAACTGGGCTGAGGACCTCAGAAACCGACATTATTGTGTCGTTAGCACTGTCCTGCAAGCTTGTGTTGTTAGCCTTTTGCAGATGAAAAAGCTGAAGCTTTGAGTAAGCACTTGCCTGAGCAGTAAGTGATAGAGCCGGGCCTCCAGGCTTTGGCAGTGAAGACCACTTCACCTACCACCTGCAGGTGGAGCGCCGTGTGGTGAACCAGCTGGCGGCCGCCTACGAGCAGGACTTGCTGCCAGGGGGCTGCACTCTGCGCATCACTGTGGAGGACTCAGATAAGCAGCTACTCAAGAGTCCTGAACTGCCCTCACCCCAGGCTGAGAAGCGTCCACCCAAGCTGCGCCTGGAGATCATCGATAAGGACAGCAAGACCCACAGATTGGACATCCAGGCACCACTAAACCCTGAGAAGGTGTGCCACACCCTCTAGCGTCTACCTACCTGCCTATACGTGCCCTGAACACCTAATAAAGCCCCCTTGGCTGTGGCATGGTAACCGACCTACCTTCTCCTCCTGCCTCTCACTCCTCTCCAAAGTCAAAAGCAGGAATTTTGCCCTACCCTGATCCCTTCCTTGTAGGCCCCACATGTGCTAACAGGTCTCTGGGAGAGGAGCTGCTCCTCCATCCCCTTCAAGGCAGGGGGAAGAGGGAGGTCCCTTATCTCTGTCCTTCAGCGTGATCCCCATGTCCCAGAGTTTCTGGAACTTTATCAGGTTTCCTGGAAGCTCAGAAGTATGGCAGCTGAGAACAGATCTGGCTGGAAGAAGACAGGGACCAGGCTGTGACCTGCCACCCTCTGCTGGCTCTCATGCAACTGAGTCCCCAGAATGTCTCCACTGGGAATGGAGAAGAATGCAGAGGCCCAGGCACAGAGGTCTGCATTTAGGCCGTAGCTTCCTCTTTCCCAAGCCCTAAAATTCCAAGGGAAAGGGACTCTCAGGGACACTACCATGTCATAGCTACCGTTCTTCCCCACCCCATGTTCAGAGGTCAGACCAGACCATGTCTCTCCAGCCTTGGAACTAAGCCAGCATAGGGCATCTTTAGGAGGAAGGCTGACTGGGCACTACCCTGCCCTACATGGAGACTGGACAGAAGTTACCAAATGACCAAGCAAGGTCAGCTCTACAGGGCCTCCTTCAGGAGACCAACTACGTAGACATTGGGGAACTGCAGGAGGAGGAATCATGGGGTCGGGCTCTGCCCAGATGGCCATGGAGCCTGCCTCAGGCCCGTCTATACCATGGTCCCAGCTAAGTGAACCTGGAATGAACAGCTCCCCGGTGCAGTCTGCATGTTAGTCACTAAGCAGAGGGACTGCACACCATCCCCCAAGGCATTCCACGGACACATGTTCCAGCCTCAGCAGGGCACAGCGAGGCTTGGTACATCCTTGGGAACCATCTGCAATAGCCATCATCGATGACCATGTCATCACCCTCCCCCTGCAGGGCCATTTTAGAACCTTCCTTTGGTGTTACAAAGTCTCTTTCAGGAAGCAGAAAATGGGGCAGGGATCAAAGTCCCTTGGGTGGTGACAACATGGCGGGTGTGAGGCAGTCAGAAGCCAGAACGTGGGCTCCAGCAGATGCTCCAGCAATCACTGTCCAGCCCCTCAAGGAATTGTCTGCTGCTTCTTAACCTCAGTGACTGCCATTCTTTTTTTTTTTTAATTTATTTTATTTATTTATTTTTGGCTGCGTTGGGTCTTTGTTGCTGCACGCGGGCTTTCTGTAGTTGCGGCGAGCGGGGGCTACTCTTCATTGCGGTGCGCAGGCTACTCTTCGTTGTGGTGTGCAGGCTTCTCATTGCAGTGGCTTCTCTTGTTGCAGAGCACGGGCTCTAGGTGCACAGGCTTCAGTAGTTGTGGCACGTGGGCTCAGTAGTTGTGGCTCACATGCCATTCTTTTTTGTGTGTTATTTTTTTTTTTTTGCTTCTTGTTCTGAAATAATTTTAGACTTACAGGTAGTTGCCAAAATAATAGAGTTCCCATGCACCCTTCACCAGCTTCTCCTAATATTAACATCTTTAAAAATTATTAAATTACAGTATAATTAGTAAAACCAGGAAATTAACATGATACAGTACTACTAACTAATCTGTAGACATTCAGATTTTGCCATGTTCCCCACTGATGTCCTTTTTCTGGTCCAGAATCCAATCGAGGAGCCCACATTGCATTTTGTTACGTTTTCTTCATCTCCTTCAGCCTGTGACAGTTCCTCTGGCTTTCTTTGCCTTTTATGACCTTGACACTTTTGAAATGTCCAGATCAGTTAATTTGTAGAATGTCCCTTAATTTGGGTTTGTCTGCTGTTTTCACATGATTAGATTGAGGGTGTACATTTTGGGCAAGACTAGCCCACAAGTGATGCTGTGCCCTTCTTAGTGCCTCATAGCGGTGGCACATGGCTGAGGTTGTGTGTGCCAGTTTCTCCACTGTAAGAATACTAATTTCCCTTTTGAAATTAATAAGAATCTCATGGAAAGATAGGAGCTGTATAGATGTCTTATTTATCCTTAGAATTTTGCCCACTGATTTTTAGCATCCATCAATGGTTCTTACTTATAACAAGCATTAATATTGTATTTGCCTAATGATGACTTTCTCTTTTCTTATTCCATCTATATTTATTAATTGGTATTCTACTGTAAGGAACAGCTGTCTCTTTTCTCCCATTTATTTATTCAGTAATTTATTTATATCAGTATAAACTAATATATACTTGTTTTAGTCTATGGATTATAACCTAATACTAACATAGTTTATTTTTTTGCTCATTTGGCCTAGATTTGGCCATTGGGAGCTCCTAAATTGGCTCCTGTGTTGTTTCAACATTGCCCCATCATTTTTTTAGTATTGCCTTACTTTCTGGTACCACAGGATGTTCCAGGCTCACTCATACTTTTCTTGTCCCAGCCCTGGCATCAGCCATTTCTCTAAGCAGCTCCTGGTTCCTTTTATTTGAGAATGGTACTTAGAAACCAGGGTGGTATATTCATTGCTACTGGAGTGTTGTTGCTTCTAGGCCTTTTCAGCACACAAAGCTAGGAAATATATGTGTGTATGTTAACACATGTATCGCACAACTGAATTTATTACTGTATCTGTTCATCTGTATATTATTAAAAACCATGAGTCCATATTGATGCCTACAGTTCTAATCCAATACCACAGGGTTTGCAATTTGCCCTTATTATTATGACTTTACTATTCTTTTTCTGCTTCTTCCTCTCCTGCTATCTCTGTTTCTTCTCCTCTCACTCTGTTTTTTGTTCAGACTTCCCTTAGAGGCTCTAATTAAGTCAGTCGGTGACCATCCTATATGGAACATTCCTATTGGATAAAGTTCTTATGCTTGGCTGTCAGTCCCTTGGTTCAGTCAGCTGTGGCCAGGAGCAGCAGACATATAACTCAAAACCAGATAATTTTTGTACAAGAAAACCCAGTGGCCACCTTTCTGAGAAGAGGATAGGGGACAGGGTAGACCCTCAGATTCTGAGGAACTTGAGTATCACTTGTAGGGATTCTTAGCTAGACCTCCTAGATGATGTTGGACCATAGCATCCTAGGCAGTACTCAGCTCACTTGCATTATTTGTTCTATGTAAGAACAAATAGAGTGTAAGATCCAAGAGGGCAGATACCCAGTTATTCCACTCACTATCCTATTCATAGAAGCTGGCACAGAGCCATCACATGATGGCTGCTCCAGGTATTTGGATGGATGGGTGGGCCCTGCAGCAAGCATAGACCTTCATAGTGAGTCCCAGCACAGAACAGGATCATATGTTCATGGAGCACACGTTTGTCATGTGTTTGTGGCCAGGCAGTAGAACCTGCTAGACCCTCAGTGAATGGGGCAAAGTAAGACCCCAGATACTTACTGAGTATCCAGAAATACATGAGGCTGGACCTGCAGATGAAAATGTAATATCTTTATTCAAAAGGAAAAATTCAAAGATCTGTAGTGATGGTTTTAGGAATTTAGAAAAAAAACACATTTAAACCATAGGAAAATAGAAAATGGATCAATTAAAGATAAAACCTGAAGTTAAGTAGGAATGCAAAAAACAAAGGAGAAAGGATAAGAAGAAAACTATTCTTTTTGAAAACACCAATAAAATAGATAAAATCCCCTCAGCCTGTTATAGGGAAAAAGCAAAAAAAAAAAAAAAGACCAAGATTAGGAATGAGAAATCAGACATAACCACATATATGAAAGTATTTAAAATAATTTTAGGAGAAGTCTGTGGCCACAATTTTGAAAACAGAGCAGATAGATCATTTCCTAGCAAACACTAACCCAAGTCAGTGATTTGAATACGCCAATTAGTTACCAAAAGAAGAGATTGGAAAGGTGATTAAAATTTTATCTTTTTAAAAGATTGTTTCTTTTACTTAACTTTTTAAATTGACATATACATGGAAAAGTATACAAATCACAAGTATACAATTCAATGAGTTATCCACAAAGTGAATACCACTGTAGCCATCATCCAGCCCAAAAAATAGATCCGGGTAATTTTTAATTACTATATAAACTGCTTCAGATCATGGGAAAAGATGGAAAGATGCTCAGTTGATTTTTAAAGGCCAGCGTAAGATTAATACTCAAACCCGATAAACTGCCAAAAAGAATGCCGTAGCTTAATCTCATCTACGACTATAGAGGCAAAACTTCCAAATAAAATTAAGTTGAATTATATAACATAATTACATAAGTGTTATTTCAGCAATACAAGCCTCAGTATCAGGAAATTTATTAATATAATCCATTACATCGAGAACTTGAAGATTATTTAAATGTAGATTAATATTTTCTTATTTTGATAATAGTTCTTATGATTATGTAAGAGAATATCCTTGTTTTTAGAAAATATACATTGAAATATTTAAAGATAAAGACAGTTGGCAAATGTTTCAGGAAGCTAAATTATACGTATACACACATACAAAAGTATACATACAGAATGATAAAACAAAAGTAAAGTATTCACATGGAGGAAATCTGAGTGAAGGGTATACAGGAACTCTTTGTATTGTTTTTGCAACTTTTCTGTAAGTCTAAAATTATTTCAGAATAAAGTTTTTTTAATGAAAGGAGATGAACATTTTATCAGTATATGCTGAAAAAGCATTTGATAAAATATTACAGCTTTAAGTATGATTTGATAAACTCCAAGTAAAAGAAACCATTCATCAAAAACCAATAGCAAACAATTTTAATTATAAATACTAAAGCTACTTCTGTTAAAGTCTGAAATAAGACGAGTCAACATTGCTTTGAAAATTCAGGTGAAAATAATTAGGCAAGAAGAGTGAGTAATTGGTATATATTGGAAAATAATAAATGATCTTGTTTTGCTGATATGTGACTGTGTTTTTAGGAGATCTAAGAGGCTATAAGTAAAACCTATTAGCATTAATAAGGAAATTTGGTAAGTGTCTGAATAAAAGATAAATGTACAAAAATCAATAGCTTTTTTCTATTCCAGCAATAATCAGCTAGAAACAATAACAAAAGTATTCCATTCACAATTGAAATAAAAAGGTGTATGTATTTGCTCATCTATATATAAAATATCTGGAAGAGAGAAGAATTGGGCAGAGAGGAGACTGCAATGGAAGGGTAAATTCACTGTATTCATTTTTATAATTTAAAATTTTGAACCATATTAATGTGATACCTATTCAGAATTATAAAATACTAAAAATAAACAAGAAAAAATCATATTGAAGGGCATAGAACAAGATCTGACAAATGAAAAGACATACCAGGTTCTTGGAAGGGTGACTTAATATCATTAAAGTGTCAATTCTTTAATTAATATACAATTCAGTGCAAGCATAGTTAGACTCGAACATCTTTAATTTAATAAAATTAAAATCATGTTATACTGAAGTGTCTAGTGGCTTCACCATATGGAGCTACTGTTTTCTGGGTTAGGGAGATAATGAGTTACTACTGCTGTCAGTTACTACAATTCCATCTTGACAGCACGCAAACTAGAGGATAAGTAAATGTAACTACTATCAATGTACACCCTAAATAAAATTATGAGAGAATAGAAAGAGAATTAGTGTCTGTGACTGGAGTGTAGAGAGTGTATGTGAGTGTGAAGAAGAGGAGAAAGTGGTGGGAAATGAAGATAGAGAGGCGAGTTTCCGGACTTCATAGTGCCTTGAATGCCATGCTGAGGGGATGAAATGGCCATATTTGTGTTTTTAAAAGACCCTTTGATTGCAATATGCAGAATGTTTGGGGGTGACTTCTGACCAATATATCAATACAACAGACAGAGTAGTTCCAGGCAAACTCACTTCCTACCTCAAATATAGAAATGTTGAATATTATGTAGCCAAAAAAAAAAAAAAAAGTTTGACACACAACTGGACTTAAAACTAAAAATGGGAAATCCCAGGGTGCCAGAAATGAATGGGAACCCAAAAGTCAGAGGGTTTGTGAGAGTGGAGGTCAAAGAGTTCATAGAGACTTGGGACTCAGATATAGGCCTAATGGCTGAATGCTAGGCCTTCAACACTGAAACAGGAGTCTCAAAGGACTACTTCCTTGTGAAATGAAGACTAGAAAAACACTGCTCCTTAACCTGGGAATCAGTAGGGAAATACAAAAAAGTCTAACATCACTCAGAGATGTAAGTAGAAAGAGTCAGCTACAAAGAAACTAAGACATTTGCTGTTTGTGAGAGTATAGTCCAAATTCACAATACCCAAATGTTACTGGAATGTCAAGATGAAAAGCTAACAAAAAACTGGTCCTGGGCCATAGGATCCCTTAGAAGCAAACACAAAACTGTTCTGTAAGGATATTCTTGTAACCAAGTTTTCACAAAGGAACCTTTGGAAAAACAAGTCCTATTGAAATGAGCTTACAGGAAAACTTACCCCAAATAAAGGAGGAGGAGAAGAGAAAATGAAAGAAGAAGAAGCAAACCACCATGAAGGAGAGCAAACTCAGCAGATGCAACAAGTGGGAGAATTTGCACTCCAAGAATTGTAGCAGAAGAATCTGAATTTAAAAGAAGTATGTTGGGATGTCCCTGGTGGTGCAGTGGTTAAGAATCCGCCTGCCAATGCAGGGGACACAGGTTCGATCCCTGGTCCGGGAAGATCCCACATGCCATGGAGCAACTAAGCCCATGCGCCACAACTACTGAACCTGCGCTCTGGAGCCCACGAGCCACAACTACTGAGCCCATGTGCCACAACTACTGAAGCCTGTGCACCTAGAGCCTGTGCTCTGAGAAGCCACTGCAATGAGAAGCCCACGCACTGCAACGAAGAGTAGCCCCCACTCACCGCAACTAGAGAAAGCCCAAACACAGCAACGAAAACCAAACGCAGCCATAAATAAGTTTATTTTTAAAAAATTAAAAATAAAAAAAATAAAAGAATTATGTTTAGGGACTTCCCTGGTGGTGCAGTGGTTAAGAATCTGCCTGCCAATGCAGGGAACATGGGTTCGAGCCCTGGTCCAGGAGGATCCTACATGCCACGGAGCAAGTAAGCCTGTGCGCCACAACTACTGAGCCCACATGCCAAAACTACTGAAGCCCACGTGCCTAGAGCCTGTGCTGTGCAACAAGAGAAGCCCATGCACCGCAAGGAAGAGTAGCCCCCACTCGGCACAACTAGAGAAAGCCAGCACGCAGCAACAAAGACCCAACACAGCCAAAAATAAATAAATAAATTTTAATAAATAAAACATAATAAAGTATGTTTAAAATATTCAGAGAAATAAAGGGAGGACTAGAAACCATAAGGCAAGAAAGGACAGTATGAAAAAAGAATAGGTGAACTTGAAAAAAGAACCTTTGTTCTAGGTGTTTTTTTCAGATTTATTTCCATGTTTTTTTTTTTTCCCCTAAACAATTTTCTCTACTGTGGTCTTAATTGATCTAGGTATTAAATAACAGAACCACTAAGTACTCATATTCTTTAAAGGATAAAGATTTGGGTCACCCACTGGGCTCCAAGGAGCTGACCTAGGACAAGGGTAATACCCCCTAGGGTTGAGGGAAGAGGGCAGTCACCAGTGTGCCACCCCCAGGGCCATGATCAGTTGCAGAAATAAGGAATATATCTGCCACCACAATCCTGGAACTCTTTGTCCACCATCCTCCAAGAGTCGTTCCAGTCTAATCCCAGCATTCCTCACAGGTTTGTCAAAGTAATTTCAAGAGGTCTGAACCTCAGTGGTCATCTACCATCACCTCATCACATAGTGTTCCCAACACTTCCCTGTGCCCCCCAGTTCTTCCTTCAATCAACAAATTTTTCTGTATAAGCATCTTGTTGGAATATTTGCTCCATCTCTTCACCTTTTTTTTCTTTTTTTTTTTCTGTTACTGAAGTATAGTTGATTTACAATATTGTGTTAGTTTCAGGTGTACAGCAAAGTGATCCAGTTATATGTGTAGATGTGTATATTCTTATTTTCCAATTCTTTTCCATTATAGTTTATTACAAGATTTTGAATATAGTTCTCTGTGCTATACAGTAAATCCTTGTTGTTTATTTTATATATGGTAGTATGCATCTGTTAATCACATACTCCCCAATTTATCCCTCCCAACCTCTTACCTTTTGGTAACCATGAGTTTGTTTTCTATGTCCATGAGTCTGTTTTTGTTTTGTAAATTCGTTTGTACTGCTTTTTAGATTACACATATGAGTGATATAATATTTGTCTTTCTCTTTCTTACTTCACTTAGTATGATGATCTCTAGGTCCATCCATGTTGCTGCAAATGACATTACTTCATTCTTTTTTATGGCTGAGTAATATTCCATTGTGTATATATACCACATCTTTATCCATTCATCTGTTCATGGACCCTTAGGTTTCTTCCATGTCTTGGCTATTGTAAATAATGCTGCTATGAACATTGGGGTGCGTGTGTCTTTTGGAATTAGAGCTTTCGTCTTTTTTGGATATATGCCCAGTAGTGGGATTGATGGATCAAATGGTAGTTCTATTTTTAGTTTTTTAAGGAACCTCCATACTGTTCTCCATAGTGGCTGTACCAATTTACATTCCCCCCAGCAGTGTAGGAGGGATCCCTTTTCTCCACACCCTCTCCAGCGTTTGTTATTTGTAGACTTTTTGATGTTGGCCATTGTGACTGGTGTGAGGTGATACCTTATTGTAGTTTTGATTTGCTTTTCTCTAATAATTAGTGTTGAACATCTTTTCATGTGTTTGTTGGCCATCTGTATGTCTTCTTTGGAAGAATACCTATTTCAGTCTTCTGCCCATTTTTTGATTGTTTTTTTGTTATTGCGTTATATGAGCCATTTGTATATTTTGGAAGTTAAGCCCTGTTGGTCACATGATTTGCAAATATTTTCTCCCAGTCCATAGGTTGTCTTTTCATTTTGTTTATGGTTTCTTTTGCTGTGCAAAAGCTTATAAGTTTGATTAGGTCCCATTTGTTTATTCTTGCTTTTATTTCTATTGTGTTGGGAGACTGACCTAAGAAAACATTGCTATGATTTATGTCAGAGAATATTTTTCACCTTAACTGTCTCCTGAAGGTATCATTTACTCTGGCTGTCCCTTAAGATGCTTCTTCCCCTGTAGTCCTCTTAGGTGGAAGCTGCTTTTATTGTCAGACCCAGGAAGTGAGCCCCCACTGCTTCTCTGTGATTATTGCTCATCTTTCCTCCTAGCTTTTTTAAATTCAGCAGTTTGACTATTCCAGCCCTCTGTCATTGCCCTATCTACTGATCTCTCAACAACTTCCCTCACACAAGGAAGATCTTAGGCCCCATATCACTTTCTCCCTTCCTCAACACATGCCATCATTCTTGGTGGCTTCAACTTCCCATGAATGACTTATCCAATACCCTACTTTGCTTACATTTAGTGACCTTTTTATGCCCCTGCCCACCTTAGTCACCTGTATCATGGTCACATCTAAATTTTATCAACAATAACTGTACTTCCTCCAAAACCCCTATCCTTCTCTGGCTAGTCTAGTATACTGAGTAAATAAAAAACTTACAACTCAACAATAAAAAGACAATTTAAATAGGAAAAGCATCTGAGTAAACATATCTTCAAAGAAGATACACAAATGGCCAATAAGCACATCATTAGCCCTCAGGGAAATGCAAACCAAAACTGCACACCCACTAGAATGGCTATAATCAAAAAGATAGACAATAGCAAGTGTTGGTGAGGATGCTGAGAAACTGGGAATGTAAAATGATGCAACCACTTTGGAAAAGAGTCTAGCAGTCCCTTAAAAGATTAAACATAGCATTTCCATGTCCCAGCAATTCCATTCCTAAGTATACCTAAGAGACATGAAAACATACACCCACACAAAAACTTGTTGCACAAATGTTCAGAAAGTAGAAACAACCCAAATGCCCATCAAACTAATGAATGAATAAACAAAATGTGGTATATCCATACAATAGAATATTATTTATCCATAAAAAGAATGAAGTAATGACTCATGCTACAACATGGATGAACCTTGAAAACATGCTAAATGAAAGAAGCCAGTTACAAAAGAATACATATTATGATTCCGTTTATATGGAAATGTCTAGGTAGGCAAATCAATAGAGACAGAAAGTAGGTTAGTGGTTGCCAGGGGCTGAGGGAAGAGGAGAATGGGAACAACTGATAATGGGCTTCTTTTGGAATGATGAAAATGTTAAAGAATTACATAGTGGTGATGGTTGCACAACTTTGTGCAGTCATGCAATTGTACACTTCAAAGGGTAAATTTTATGATGTGAGTTACCTCAATTTTTTATATCAAAAAATTATACATTCAATTTAAGAAAATTTTCTTTAAAAATAAGCTGGTTTTTTTTTAAAATAAATTTATTTATTTATTTATTTATTTGGGGCTGTGTTGGGTCTTCGTTTCTGTGCGAGGGCTTTCTCTAGTTGCGGCAAGCGGGGGCCACTCTTCATCGCAGTGAGCGGGCCTCTCACTGTCGCGGCCTCTCTTGTTGTGGAGCACAGGCTCCAGACGCGCAGGCTCAGTAGTTGTGGCTCACGGGCCCAGTTGCTCCGCGGCATGTGGGATTTTCCCAGACCAGGGCTCGAACCCGTGTCCCCTGCATTGGCAGGCAGATTCTCAACCACTGCGCCACCAGGGAAGCCCCAAGGTTTTTTTTTTAATGTATTGAAGTTAAATATCAAGAGAATGGGAAGACAAGCCATAGACTGAGAGAAAATATTTGCAAAACATAGTATCTGATGAAGGACTGGTATCCAAAATATACAAAGAACTCTTAAAACTCAACAATAACAAAATGAACAACCAGATTACAAACTGGGCAAAAGATCTGAACAGATACCTTCTCCAAAGAAGACCTACAGATGGCAAATAAGCATATGAAAAGATGTTCAACATCATAAGTCATCAGGGAAATGCAAATTAACAAACGAGATACCACTACACACCTATTAGAATGGCCAAAATCTGGAACACTGACAGCACGAAATGCTGACACAGAGCAAGAGGCACTTTCATTCATTGCCGGTGGGAATGCACAAACTTTGGAAGACAATTTGACGGTTTCTTAAAAAACTAAATATACTTTTACCATGCAATCCTGTAATTGTACTCATTGGTATTTGCCCAAAGAAGTTGAAAATGTATGTCCACACAAAAACCTATACACAAATGTTTGTAGCAGCTTTATTCATATTCAAGTTGCCAAAACTTGGAAACAACCAAGATATTCTTTGATTGGCAAGTGCATAAGCAAACTCTGGTACATCCAGACAATGGAATATTATTTAGCACTAAAAAGAAATAAGCTATCAAGCTAGAAAAAGACATGGAGAAACCATAAGTGAAAGAAACCAATCTGCAAAGGCTACATACTATATGATTCCATTCTGGAAAAGGCAAAACTGTGGAGAGAGTAAAAAACATCAGTGGTTGCTAGGAACTTGAGTGGGGGCCAGAGATGAACAGGTAGAGAACAGGGGATTTTTAGAACAGTGAAACTATTCTGTATGATAATGGTGGGTATGTGACATTATACATTTGTCAAAACCCATGGAATGGACAAGAGTGAACCCTAATGTAAACTGTGGAATTCGGTTGATAATGATGTGTCAATATTGGTTCATCAGTTGTAATAAAGGTGCCATTCCGATGCTGATGTTGATAGTGGGGAGACTTTGGGGCAGGTGTGAAATACGGGAACTCTATATTTTCCACCCAGTTTTGCTGTGAACCTAAAGCTGCTCTAAAAAACAAAGTCTATCAATTTTAAAAAGTAAAACTACATTTTAATAGAGCTGTATCAAAGAAGTCAAGGTTCATATTTTAACAGCTTAAAATTACAAAACTGTCTTAGGGTCTTCCTCTGCTTGATTTCTGTGGCTTCTCTGGGCATACTCAGACACAGAGTAGATGCTTACCTAGTGCTTGCTGGAAGAGCAAATCACTCAATATGCTTTCTATGGCATAATTTCATGATTTGGGATTTTATCTTTGATAGTTTCTTCCCATTACAGTAACTCCTCATCCAGCTGCCTTTTTCTGACAATTAAATATATAAAATAATTATAATTTCCTGATGACTAAAGCATACCAGCTTAAAGTCCTCACAATGTGGCAGTTAGCATTCCCAGAGCAATCTTAGAGTCAGGCAGAAGCAGCACTGTTTTGTATGATCTAGGTCTCAGAGGTACCACACCATTATTCCCACCGTAGTCTCTCCATTAGAAGTGAGTTTCCTATGGAAAACAATATGGAGTTTCCTTAAAAAATTAAAAATAGAACTACCTTATGATCCAGCAGTTCCACTTCTGGGTATTTATCCAAAGAAAATGAAAACACTAACGCAGAAAGATATATGCATCCCCATGTTCATTGCAACATTATTTACAATAGCCAAAGTTTGGAAACAACCTAAGAGTCCATTGATGGATGAATGGGTAAAGAAAATGTGAGATATAAACACACACTGGAATATTATTCAGCCATTAAAAAAATGAAATCTTGCCATTTGGGACATGGATGGACCTTGAGGATCACACTTATATGTGGAATCTTAAAAAAAAAAAAAAGCTATAGCTACAGAAAACAATTTGGTGGTTGCCAGAGGCAGGGCCAGTGGGGAGGTGGGTGAAATGGGTTAAGGGGGTCAAAAGGTACAAAGTAAGGTTCAGGTTATAAAATAAGTAAGTCATAGGGATGTAATATGAAAAAAAATTGGAACTATGTATGGTGACAGTTAACAAGACATTGATCACTTTTGCAATACATATAAATGAATCATTTTGTTGCACACCTGAAACTAATACAGTGTTATATGTCAATTAAACCTCAATCCAAAAAAAAAAAAAATCAAGACAAAAATTTTAAAAACTCCACCTTATACCTGGAAAAAAAGAAGCAAGTCTCTAAGTCTATCCCAAACTTAAGAGGAGGGGAATTAAGCTCCACCTTCTAAAACATCAAAGAATTTGTATGCATATTCTTAAACTACTACACACGCCTGGACTTATATTCGAATTCCAAAAACCAAAGATAAAGAGAAAATCTTGAAAGCAGCCAGAGAAAAAAGACATTATACAGAGGAACAAAGCACACTTCTCACCAGAAACTCTGTAAGCTAGAAGACAGTAGAGTGACATCTTTGAAGTGCTAAAGGAAGAAACTGTCAACTCAGCATTCTAAACCCAATGAAAATGTTTCAAAAATAAAAATTAAGTACTTTTTCAGACAAATACAAGTTGAGAGAATTCATTTTCATCAGACTTGCATTACAAGAAATATTACAGAAACTTCTGCAGGAAGATGGAATGTGATATCAGAGAGAAACTTGTATCTACATAAAGAAATGTAGATCTCCATAAATGGTTAAAATGAAGACTTCTGTAGGCAAGTCCTGGCCTTGTTTGAACAATAATTCCTACTGCTTTTCACTTTTGCTTGAAAGGACCACACAGCTTTGGAGGCCCAAAGAGAAGCTTGTACTGATGGGTTCCAAACTGGTAAAGGCATCTTTGATTGGGTAGGATCTCTTCTCTGTGACCCAGGGAACCTTTGGCATGGTCATTATAAAACCTTCTTTAAGGACTTGAATTCCCTTTGAATGACGGCATCACTGAAATCTTACCCCTTCCAGGAAGTCTCATCAAAGAATTAAAAGATTCAGTAATGGCAGACCCCTAGAAGAAGCAGAAGCAATACAGGAAAACTTCCCCCAAAATCTATGATATCTATAGAGAAAAAAGAGAAAATAATATAGCCATGAAAGAAAAACAAGATCCTTCTTTTAAAAATAATAACAGAGGGGCTTCCCTGGTGGAGCAGGGGTTAAGAATCCACCTGCCAGTGCAGGGGACATGGGTTCGAGCCCTGGTCCGGGAAGATCCCACATGGTGCGGAGCAACTAAGCCCGTGCGCCACAACTACTGAAGCCCACGCGCTCTAGAGCCCTCGAGCCACAACTACTGAGCCCACATGCCTAGAGCCCATGCTCCACAACAAGAGAAGCCACCGCAATGAGAAGACTGGGCACCGCAACGAAGAGTAGCCCCCGCTCGCCACAACCAGAGAAAGCCCGCACGCATCAACGAAGACCCAACGCAGCCAAAGATAAATAAAATAAAATAAATTTATATTTAAAAAAATAACAGAAGAGAATAACTTTTAGAATTTTAAGATATGGTAGTTAATTTTTTTAATCCATAAAATAATTGGAAGATAAACTTGAGAAAATCTCCCAAGAAGTAAAACAAAAAGAAATGGAAAATGTGAGAGACCAGATAAAGTTAGAAAAAGCAATTAAGAATGCCCAACATCCACCTAGTAGGAGTTTTTAAAAGAAAGAAGAGGTAACTCCCTGGGTGGTCCAGTGGTTAGGACTCCACGCTTTCACTGCTGAGGGCCTGGGTTCAATCCCTGGTCAGGGAACTAAGATCCTGCAAGCCATGCAGCCAGAAAAAAAAAAAAAAAGGATTAAGTGAGGTAGAAAATATTATCAAATAAATAGTATAGAAGAAATTTTCCATCGCTAAAGGACATGAATTTTTCAGACTGAAAGGATCCACCAAATGCTCATTGGTTGAAAGCAGATTCCTACCCAGTCATATCATATTGAAATATCAAAACCCTCAGGACATAAAGAAGATTCTAAAAGCTTCCAAAGGAAAACTAAAGTCACATACAAAGAATAAGGAGTCATAATGATATCCCTCAAAAGCAACATAGGAAGCTGAAAGAAAATGGTGAAATTATGAGAGAAAATTATTTTCAACCTAGAAATACAAACCTAGCCAAATTATTAATCAAATGTAATGGCCCAATAAATGTGTTCAGATATGCATGGGTCTCAAAAGATATTCCTATCTTGCACCCATTCTCAGGTAGCTACTTGAGGATGTGCTCCTTTAAAACAAGGAAATAAACCAAGAAAAAGAAAGTCACAGAATTAAATAAATGGGGGATCTGGCCCAATAGATATGCAAAGGCATATCCCAGGACAATAGCTCTATAGAGCAACAGCTAGTCCAGATTCATGAAGGAGGACAGAAGGTATATTAGTCAGTATTTTCTGTGTAATAAAAGAAAATCTCAAAACCTCAGGAGCTTACAACAATATTTTTCATGTTCGTGGGTCTGCATACTGGCTAGAGTTCAATCAATACAGCTGCAGTCAGCTGGGCTTGCCTCTAGACTGAGGTTTGGGTTCAGGTCTTCTCCCCATGTTTTCTCGTTCTCCTTGAACCAACAGCTATCCAAGCCATGTCCTTTTCACGGTGGATTGCAGAGGCTCAAGAAGCAAGCCAGATTACACAAGCACATTGAAATTCTCTTTTCCTCTCACGTCTGTTAAAATTCTTGAGCCAAAGCAGGTCACGGGGCCATGCTCAACATCAGTGGGACAGGAAAATATACTCCCCCTACTCTAGGGAGAGATACTGCAAAGTCACATGGCAAAAAGCAGGGGTGTATAATTCTCTTAACTGGAAAGAAGTGAAGCACTGGGAACAATAATCCAATCTACCCCAGAAAGCTCCAGGAAAGATGTCTCCAGGAAAAAAAGTATGGGACTGATAGAAGACTTGATATATCCGACTGTGTGGAAAAGACTATCTCCAAGAATTTTACAGTTCCTTAGGAGAGTGACAGTGATAGAGGCTTAGGAAACTAAGCAAATGAAAAATAGGCAATTATTACTTCTATGAAAATTCATACAAGGAAATTAATTCAAGGACTTCCCTGGTGGTGCAGTGGTTAAGAATCCGCCTGGCAAGGCAGGGGACACGGGTTCAAGCCCTGGTCCAGGAAGATCCCACATGCCACGGAGCAACTAAGCCCCTGCGCCACAACTACTGAGCCTGCATTCTAGAGCCCATGAGCCACAACTACTGAGCCCACGCACCACAACTACTGAAGCCCGCTCGCCTAGAGCTCATGTCCTGCAACAAGAGAAGCCACCACAATGAGAAGCCCGTGCACCGCAAAGAAGAGTAGCCCCCACTCGACGCAACTAGAGAAAGCCCACGTGCAAAAATGAAGACCCAGCACAGCCAAAAAAAAAAAAAAAAGAACTGGAATCTGAAAATCTGAAATCAAGATCCATCACAATCATCATCAGCCAGGCAATGGTTGTGACATAGATGCAACTGCCATGTGCAAACATGATTGCTATTTCTAGTGGCATGACTGGATAACTGCCACTCCTGGAGATTTCAGTCCACAAACCATTTAAGTGTCATTTGAGGAACGAATATAAGTCCAGGTTTTGTCTAAGAAGTTTTCATTTATACTTTCTGGAAAAATCAAGAAAGTGCCAGTATCAAAACTTGCAGAATGAATATCAATGGTTTGGAAGAAAATTCTATTCATGATTGCAGATCAGATCCCTCTTTTTAAAAATGCTTTATCACCAATACTCTTGAAGTTTCAGAGTATGATACTGTGTTTAATTAAATGTGGGCATTGACATCTTTGAGGCAAAAAATGATTCAAAAAATGGGACTCTGAATATAAAGAAGTTTTAGAAATACTTAAACCAATTTATTTGCTTATATTTTTCTTTTTCTTTTTCTTCTTTTGAATTTTTTGGCCGCTCAGCACTGCATGTGGGATCTTAGCTCTCCAACCAGGGATCGAACCTGTGCCCCTTGCAGTGGAAGCACGGAGTCTTAACCACTGGACAGCCAGGGAAGTCCCTTATATTTTTCTTTTTATTGCTTGCAAGCACCAAAGTATATAATAAATTATACATCTAAAGTCTAAAGGATCTCTTTCAATAAATATAAAAATGCTAAGGGATAAGAAAGCATTGTGGTTATTTTGGTTATTTTTTTCTTTCTTAGTGGTATACAGAGGTGTGGCTTACAATCAGTGATGTCTTAGATTCAATGAATGTGGAATATTGGGATAATAGAGAGAGACACGGCGGGGCCTTGGGTGGTGTGAGTTATGATTATTCATATTAGAAAGCCAGGAGTCTAAAATCAGTCAATCAGGAAATCACAGAGTAAACATTATACTGGAAGAACACACTGCCTGAGATTAAATCCCAGCTCTGCCATTTGCTAACAGTGTGACTTTACGTAATTACTTGATCCCTCTGTGACTCGATTTTTCTCATCTCTAAAATAGGAATAGAAGTAGTGCCTACAATATAAGGTGATTGTAAGGATTAGACAATGCATGCAAAGCACTTAGGATAGAGCCTAACACACTGTAAATGTTACCTAAAATTGTGATTTATCTAAATGTATGGAGATAAATACCAAAAGAAACAGCTAGAATGGTTTAGAGAGTAGGTTCTGGGTTCTGAGAATAAAAGTGGGGAGAGAAGAAGACTGATGTTTTTCATTATGTCTTGATTGTTTTTTAATTCTGTACTTTTAATTTGATTTAAAATTTTTCTTTTTTTATTTGTTTCTTTTTGATAAAATAATTATTTAAAATACACATGTAGGGACTTCCCTGGTGGCGCAGTGGTTAAGAATCCACCTGCCAGTGCAGGGAACATGGGTTCGAGTCTTGGTCTGGGAAGATCCCACATGCCGCAGAGCAACTAAGCCCGTGCACCACAACTACTGAGCCTGCGCTCTAGAGCCTGTGAGCCACGACTGCTGAGCCCGCGAGCCACAACTACTGAAGCCCGCTCACCTAGAGCCCGTGATCCGCAACAAGAGAAGGCACCACAATGAGAAGCCCACGCACCACAACGAAGAGTAGTCCCCACTCGCCGCAACTAGAGAAAGCCCGCACACAGCAACGAAGACCCAACACAGCCAAAAATTAATTAATTAATTAATTTTAAAAAATAATAATAAAATAAAATACACGTTAGTGGGTCATAGACCTAAATGTAAAATGCAAAACTATAAAACTCGTAGAAGATAACATAGGAGAAAACTGAGGTGATCTTGGGTTTGGCAATGGCTGTTTGTCTGTTTTTGGCCATGCTGCAGGGCTTGCAGGATCTTAGTTTTCTTTTTTTTTAAAGATTTTTAATTTTTTTAATTTATTTATTTATGGCTGTGTTGGGTCTTCGTTTCTGTGCGAGGGCTTTCTCTAGTTGTGGCAAGCGGGGGCCACTCCTCATCGCGGTGCGCGGGCCTCTCGCTATCGCGGCCTCTCTTGCTGCGGAGCACAGGCTCCAGACGCGCAGGCTCAGTAATTGTGGCTCACGGGCCTAGTTGCTCCGCGGCATGTGGGATCTTCCCAGACCAGGGCTCGAACCCGTGTCGCCTGCATTGACAGGCAGATTCTCAACCACTGCGCCACCAGGGAAGCCCAGGATCTTAGTTTTCTGACCAGGGATTGAACCTGGGCCCCGGCAGAGAAAGTGCTGAGTCCTAACCACTGGACCACCAGGGAACTCCCAAATAGCTGTTTAGATATAACACCAAAAGCACGATCCATGAAAGAAAAAACAGATAAGTTGGACTTTATTAAAATTAGAAACTTCTGTTCTGCAAAAGACACTGTTAAGAGAATGGAAGAACAAGCCACAGCCTGGGAGAAAATATTTGAAAAACACATATCTGACTAGTATTTGACATACACAAAGAACCCTTAAAACTCAACAATAAAAAAAAAAACACCTCATTTTAAAATAGGCAAAAGATCTGAACAGCACCTCACCAAAGATGATATACAGATATCAAATAAGCACATGAAAAAATGTTCCACATCATATGTTATCAGAGAATTGCAAAGTAAAACGATGAGATACCACTACACACTTACTAGAATGACTAAAATCCCAAACACTGACAACACCAACTCACTAAGACATGCAGGGTACCTGATACTTCCTGCTATTTAGGTTTTATCAGCATTTTGTCATAATCATAGTGGAGCGATGTGTTGTCTTATGGGATGCTAAGGTGATTAAAGTCCCTGTGGACTAAATTGTGGCCCAGAGGCAAACTTAACATGGTCCTGAAGCAAAATGGTGAAGATGTACTTCTGCCCTTGACAGGTTAAACAAAACTACTTTTGGCCTTCTTTGCTATTGAAATAAAGAAAAAACATTCGCAAGTTAATAACTTTATTATAGGTGGCAGAGGCTCTATTGTTTTGCTCCAGTAAAGAAACCATATCTGGAACAGCAGTACAATTGGAGTCATCACCTGTCTTAACCTTTCAATAATCCACTGTCATTCTCCAAGGCTCTTCTGACTTCATCATGAGCCAGAGAGGTGAGTTAAGTGGGTAAGTAACAGGAATCACCACCTCTGAATTTTCAGGTCTTTGATGGCTACCAAGTCTTGCATTTCCCCCCAATGATGTGTTATTATTTTTTGTTTATAATTTTGATAGGAAGGAAGCCCTAGGGCTTCCACTTAGCCCTTTCAACCATAATAGCTGTATTCCCTGTATTAGAGAGACATATTCTGCCAACTGCTTACTATCCCTAGTCTATATACTCTGGAACTAGAGAAATCATGGGGAAAGGGGTTTAAGGACTGGACTCATGTTGAAGTAGATTAGAATCAAGTCAGTTTATCACTTGACTCCACTCTGAATGGTGGACCACTGTGCCAACTACAGCCTCAATTAGCATTACAGCCAGTGTCAACAATCCCAGTATCACAGTTATTCTATTCATTTCCTAGGGCTGCCATAACAAAGTACCACAAACTGGGTGACTTAAAACAACAGAAGTTTATTCTCTCGCGGTTCTGGAGAACAGAAGTCCGAAGTCAAAGTGTTGCCATGACTGGTTCCTTCTGAGGCTTTGAGGGGCATCTATTCCATGCCTCTCTCCTAGCTTCTGGTGGTTACCAGCAGACCTTGGCATTCCTCGGCTTGCAGTTGCATCACTCCAACCTCTGCCTCCATCCTCACATGGTGTTCTCTCTGTGTGTGTCCAAAATTCCCTCTTCTTATAAGGACATCAATCATTGGATTAGGGCCCACACTAATTCCATATGACCTCATCTTAACTTGATTACATCTGTAAAGAACATTTCCAAATAAGGTCACCTATTCCAAAGGTACCTGGGTGAGGACTTCAACATATCTTTTTGGGAGACATAATTCAACCCATAATTTACCCTGAGAAATGACTACAGGTCCCATCAGGGAAATCTATAAGGAATATATAGACAGTTATTTATATACATCTTCCATTAGTGTACTTGCTTTCACTTCATTCAAGGTACTCGAAGTCTGTGAAGTAACCCAGGCCTGGAAATTAGGTGAAAGATCATAACTATCTTGTCTTAAGTTCACCCTCTGTTCACCAGTTCCAGAGGACTTTTGGTTTTACAAATTAGGATATTAGTGAACTACACATATTCTTTAGTCCCATCTGTAGTGTCTTCCTCCAGCATCACTGGCCTGCAGAAACCAGTTGCTACAGCACTTTCCAAAGATGCCATCACCCTCTCACAAATGTATTTCTCAACACCTTGGTGAAGAAAATGTCATCTGGGCCCTCTCAGGGGGTGGAATTGGGTGTAGATGAATCACACTTATAAACCTAGAAGGAGAGGTTTATAAACCAACATTCTCATCTCCTTAAGTGTTTTAATTCTTTCTTCTTCATTATACCAAAGGACTCTCAATTTCATTTAACTTCATCAGTGAATCCAGGTGTCAGTCAACCAACTGAAAAAAAAAGCAATTAAATCCATTATACACCCACCAGGATGGAAAATATTAAAAAGACTGACACTATTTGACTTTCAAGAGTATGTGGAGCAACCAGAGTTCACATACATTATTGGTGAGAGTGTAAAATGGCACAACTACTTTAGGAAGAGCTCTGGCAGTTTCTTAGAAAACTAAATACACATCTACCCTATGACCCAAGAGAAATGAAAACATATAACCACAAAAAAAGACTTGTACATAAATGTTCATAGCAGCACGATTGATAATAGTCCAAAACTAGAAATAACCCATATGTCCATCAAAAGAGAATGGCTAAGCAAACGGTATTATATTAGTTTGTTATTGCTGTGTAACAAATAACCCCACAACTTAGCAGCTGAAAACAACGTTCATTTCAGCTCACAAGTTTGTATTTCAAAGTCTGGCACAGTTCTCATCTACTCAGAACGTGGCTGGACTATCATCTGCTCTGGATCTCAGGGTGTCAGTTGAGCTGCATTCCTTTCTGGGGGCTCTGAGGAAGAATCCACTCTTAGGTTTATTCAGGTTCTTAGCTGACTTCAGATCCTTGTGGCTGTAGGACTGAGGTCCTGTATTCTTACTGGCTGTCAGCTGGAAATCACTCTCAACCCCTAGAGGTCACCCACATTCTTTGCAATGTGGCCTCTCCATCCAGCAATGAAGAATCATCCTCCTGTTGAGTGTCTCTCATGCTTCACATCTCTCTGACTTCACTGTTTAAGACCTCTTGAACCAAATGTAAATGGTTCATGCCATTAGGTTAGATGCACCCAGATAATCCCCCTTTCTAAAAGTCAAATGTGCGGGACTTCCCTGGTGGCGCAGTGGTTAAGAATCCGCCTGCCAAGTCAGGGGACATGGGTTGGAGCCCTGGTCCGGGAAGATCTCACATGCCGTGGAGCAACGAAGCCCATGTGCCACAACTACCAAGCCTGCGCTCTAGAGCCCGTGTGCCACAACTACTGAGCCCACGTGCCACAACTACTGAAGCCTGCGCGCCTAGAGCCTGTGCTCTGCAACAAGAGAAGCCACCACAATGAGAAGCCCGAGCACCACAATGAAGAGTAGCCCCTGCTCGCCGCAACTAGAGAAAGCCCGTGCCCAGCAACAAAGACCCAGTGCAGCCAAAAAATAAATTAATTAATTAAAAAATAGAAAAAAATTTTTTTATAAAGTCAAACGTGCTATATAAGTGGTCTCCAACTTTTTGGCACCAGGGACTGGTTTCATGGAAGACAATTTTTCCACGGACTGGGGGCAGGGAGGATGGTTTGGGGATGATTCAAGTGCATTGATCTATTATGGTTTCTGTGCAGTCAAACCTCTCTGCTAATAATAATCTGTATTTGCAGCCACTCCCCAGCTCTAGCATCACCACCTCAGCTCCACCTCAGATCATCCAGCATTAGATTCTCATAAGGAGAGCGCAACCTAGATCCCTCGCATGCACAGTTCACAGTAAGGTTCGCACTCCTATGAGAATCTAATGCCACCACTGATCTGACAGAAGGCAGAGCTCAGGCAGTAATGCAAGTGATGGGGAGTGGCTGTAAATACAGATGAAGCTTCGCTCCCTCGCCTGCCTCTCACCTCCTGCTGTGTGGCCCAGTTGCTAACAGGCCACAGACCAGTACCAGTCCGTGGCCTGGGGGCTGGGGACCCCTGTGCTATATGACATAACCTAATCATGGGAGTGCTATCCCATCGTATTCACAGAATTGGGGATTCACAGATTCATCCATGTTTTGTGTACAGGCCATGTGCACCAGGAAGCAGGAATCTTGGGGGACATCTTAGAATTCTGCCTACACAGGTATATTCATTCAATGAAACACTACTCAGCAATAAAAAGTAGTGAACTATTGATACACACAACATGGATGAATCTCAAAAATATGCTGAGTGAAAAAGAAGGCTTACACAAAGAGTACTCAGAGGAACTCAAGAACAAGCAACATTAATCTGTAGTGGAAAAGAATCAGAAGGGTGATTGCCTCTGAGGGAGCGAGTTTGGGATTGATTGGGAAGAGGCATGAAAGAACTTTCTGGGGTGATGGTAAGGGGTAGGGTTGCACAGATATATGCATGTGTCAAACTCATTGAATGGTACACTTAGCTTTATTCATTTCACTATATGAAAATTTTACCTGAAAAATTAACAATATTTTTCTCTACTTAATGATATGCACACTGAAGTGTTAGGGGCCAAGTGTATGGATGTCTGCAACTTACTGTGAATGCATCAAAAGTACAGTCTGAAAAATCTACATGCTCTATGATTCCGACTATTCTGGAAAAGGCAAAAATATAGAGACAGTATTGGAAAAGGGAGAGGGATTAATAGTTGAAACACAGGGGCAGTGAAACTATTCTGTATGACACTGTAATGGTGAATAAAGACATTATGTATTTGTCAAAAACTATAGAAACATATAACACAGAGTAAACCTTAATGTAAACTGTGGACTTTAGTTAATAATAATATATCAATACTGGTTCATTAATAGTAACAGATATACCACACTAATGTAAGATGTTGATAATAGGAGAAACTAGGGTGGGGGAGGGGAGTATATGAGAACTTTCTCTATTATCTGCTCATTTTCTATGTTAATCCAAAACTGTCCTAAATACTAAAATCTATTAATTAAAAAAATAATCTGAAAAAAAAACACAATGAATTGACATAGATAGAAAAATGGATAGATGGGTGGATATGTGATCAAGTGAATATAATAAGATGTTAGACTCTAAGAAAAAATAAACTCATCTCTTTTGTAAAAAAAGGTGATTAGAACTCCCAGCTCTTAAAATCGGCACATGGAATCCAGGCTCTCTGGTAAGTGCACTCATATTGGTCATTTCATCCTAATTTTAAATTATGTTCCTCCTCCTTAGTCCTGAACCCTCAGAATCCATTCCCACATATATTTGCCAAATTTTATTGATATAAATTTGAAAAATCTTTTAATTCTTTTAGTGGGAAGGCCTTCTTGTGAATTTGAGCTCCTATTTGACCCTGATGCATGTTGGGGTCTGATTCTGATAATGAGTATGGAGACAATTAAATCAGTGGGATGGGGCATGAGGAGACTTGGCTTCCTCTTGCCACATAATTCCCCATGGGAAGTCTATATATAGTCTTCAAACCAGAGGGAAGCAACCCCATTGGACAGGGAGAGGGTGCTATAGTCTCTGGCTATTTTCAGTGGTAGGTTGGGGTTGTAAGAGAGATCACCAATTGCCTGCTGTGGTAGACAGTTTCTGACATGACTCCCAGAGATCCCTGCCTCCTGATGCTCATGCCCTGTGTAATCCCCTCTCCCTGAGTGTGAGCAGGAAGACATAGTAACTTGCTTCTAAGGAATAGAAATGGCAAAAGTGACAGAATGTCATTTCCAAGGATAGGTTATAAAAGGCTGACTTCAGTCTTGCTGGCATTCTCTCTGGCTCTTCCTACATGCTTGCCCTGATGGAGAGGCCCATAGGCCAAGGGAATGAGGGTAACCACTGGCTAACATCTGATAAGGACTGAGCCCTTCAGACTAACAGCCCTGGAGGAACTGAGTCCTGGCAACAACCATGTGAGTGAGCTTGGGGGAAATCATTCCTTAGTCAAGCCTTCATTTGAGACTGCAGAACTGGCACCTCGATTGCATCCTTGGGCGAGGCCCTTGAAGCAGACAGAAGACTCAGGTAAGCCACGCCCAGATTTCTTACCCACAGAAACTGTGACTTTATAAGTGTGTGTTGTTTTAAGCTAGTAAGTTTGGGGTACTTTGTTATGCAGCAATGGATAACTAATACACTTGCCTAATATCCATTCTCTGCTTATTCCTCAGCAACAGAGACTCTATTTTATTTGGGATACTAACGTGCCCAGCTAATATCATGCCTTTTCTAATCTCTCATTAAGTCTGATGTGACCATATGACTGAGTTCAGGCAGAAAAAAAGTAAGCAGAAGTGTTGCATGGAACTTCTGGAACGTTCCTTATAGGGAGATATCTCACTGAGAAATGTACCTTTTGTTTTCCTTCTTCCTCATTCTTGCTGCCTAGAATGTGGATGTGATGACTGGAACTCCTGCAGCCATCTTAGAACATGAAGTAACTTTGAGGTTAGAAATCATACTCTAGGAAACAGAAAGGAAGAAGGAATATGAGTCCCTGATGTGCACTCAGCAGCCATACCAACACTGGACTCCTTACCTCCAGACTTACTTTAAGTGAAGAAGAAATAATCTGTTATCTTGTTTACACTATTGTTATTTTGGATTTTCCCTTATGTGCACCCAACATAACCCTAACTCCTAGAGGACTCAGGGCTCTCTTAGCCATCCACATCCTCTCATTTATCAACAAACAATACTCAAACTCTCACACAGGAGCAACCTTTGAGTTTGATTTTTACATTTTTCAATCTCTTTTTAAGCTTTCCACACCTCCTCACAATCCTTGCATTCCTCATTCTCTTTATACTGATCTCTGACAGTCCCCCAGGTCTGTGCTCTCAATGGACACTTCATTCCAGGTGCCACTAGTAATAAACTGATGAGCTGTTTTGCCCCTGAATGCCACTCCATCTCTGGATTTCCACTGCCTCTAGTCCCACCCAAGCCACACAACTATTCCCAGATTCCAAATAGTTCCCTGAGAGTCTGATGCCCTCAGCCAATCTAGTACCAATTTCTTTATCAATCAGTCATTAGTTACAAGCAACAGAAACTAACTTCATCTTATTTAAGCAAAAAAAAATTTTATGTTAATCATATTACATTTATAAAACATATCTCAGGGGATTGCTGAAATGACTGGAGGACCAAATACAGAGCCACACAACTAGAAACAATGCCCTAAATTAAGCTGCATTGTTGTCTCCATGAGGACAGCCCCATCACCACTGCCCCTTGCACAGCTGGCATGGTTGGCACTGAACCCTCAATGCTGCCAAAAACAAGCTATGTCGGGGCCCTGCTGTACCTAGAACTAGATCTTGCTGTAAAGCCATTTCCCATGGAGAGAATTCTTATGGTCACTGAGTGCTCACTTCCTTAGCTACAGAGTCATTAGCTTAGGCTGTGATCAAGGTACATGATTGGCTGAGAATAGGTCAGGTGTCTGCACTCTGGTTTTAAGGGAAGTTCAGAGAGTAAGTATCTGGCATCTATTAGGTAGGGAATTCCCCTAACTTAGGAAGTGGTTTCAGATGCCAGATGTCAAAAAAAATGCCAACTTTTTCCTACTCTCAGGCCAGGGTGCCAAGAAGGACTGGGAGAATCACACTTCCCTAATTTCTCTAGATCTTCCCAAATATTCCCATTTCACCTGTCAAACAGTCAATGTTTCCTAATCAATGCATTCACTCTAGAGTGTGGCAGAGAACTTGGCTATAACCAATCTGCAGATCACATGGCTATCCTCCTGCGGCAGCCTCAGATTGCTGGCCACGGGCAGAGGCTTCCTTACCAGAGTTACAAATTGTCATGCTGTTCCTCATCTGCTTGTCCCCTCTTAAACCCCTTCCCAAGATTGCCAGATGTGAATTATTTTACCACTTTTCTACTTAATCCTCTGCAGTTACAACCACAGGGCAATGGGGAAAGGTGAGGTCAAGTTCTAAGAGACAACATGCAGTAGTTTTCCCAGTTACTTCATTATCACCTAACAAGGACATCTCATTTCCAGGCTCAGAATGGAGGGATTCTCACTGCATCCCACCCTATATCAACAAGGCCAGTTCCTTTTTTTAGGGTCTGCTGTTTGCATCACTGCATACCTTATACCTATTTTTTATTTGAATTTCTTTGTTTGGAAGTGACAGAAATCCAACTTGAAATAGATTAAGCATAAAGAAGACTGTATTGGATAACAAAATTCAATAAAGGGCTGAACAACTAATTTGCAAAAAGAGTAAGGATGTCTCAGGAATAACTGGAACTAGGCTCTTAAATTCTAACATAAGTCTCTATATCTTTTGCCTCAACTTCTTTTTTTTTTTTTTTTTAAAGGAATTCCTTTATTTTTATTATTTATTTATTTATTTATTTATTTTTGGCTGTGTTGGGTCTTCGTTTCTGTGCAAGGGCTTTCTCTAGTTGCGGCAAGCGGGGGCCACTCTTCATCGCGGTGCGCGGGCCTCTCACTATCGCGGCCTCTCTTGTTGCGGAGCACAAGCTCCAGATGCGCAGGCTCAGTAGTTGTGGCTCACGGGCCCAGTTGCTCCTTGGCATGTGGGATCTTCCCAGACCAGGGCTCGAACCCGTGTCCCCTGCATTAGCAGGCAGATTCTCAACCACTGCGCCACCAGGGAAGCCCTCAACTTCTTATTTATTCTTTCTTCACTCCAACCACCTTCCTTCTCTTCATGTTGGGGAACATGGCTGCAAACATTTCCTGAGCTTTACATTTATAGTTTTCACCATTCAAAAGAGAATGACTGGTTTCTCAATTCAAATAAGAAAAAAATGATGAGAAAGGGTTTTATTGGCCCATCTTCAAACAGGTACCCACACCTGGACCAGTTATGGCTGAGGGTAGGATTATGTAAGAACAATGGTTCCGTGGGTAGCCATGTGGATGGAGGAGACAGTTCCCAAGAGAAGAGTTGTGCTGGGCTAACCACACTACAGATGTCCACTATGGCGGCCCTCAGGCAGGTCCTTTCTCATGCACAAAAGCTTGAATAAGCTTATCAATGTATGGCATGTTTGGTAGGCTCAAACCCTTTTTTCCCCCTTCCCTTTTTAAAAAAAAGAGCCATCTTGTCTCACCTTCTATGTACCATTCCCTTGCCCAGACAACTAAAACATTCTAAGGCGAACCTCCCCATAAGTAACTGCCTATGTGCCCACCAGATCGGAAGATCCTTAAAGAAAGCAACCAGGATTAATTCATCCCCATGTGTCGAGTGCCCCATGATTCCATCATAGATCAGACACTCAAGAAATATTTGTAGAACTGAGTTAAGATCTCTTCTCATTCTTCAGGGATCTCTGAGAACTGAACATTTTGGATGTTTAGGATCCCTGGAAAGGCCTAATGCTAGAAGCTAAATATAAAAGTGGAAATTAATAGAAGACCGGGTAACCTAAAGTAGTGGTGGGAAGAAAAAAAATAGTCAGTAAGGGTTGTCCCCATAACAGAGAGATGAACAAGAGACTACAGGTTGTGATAGACAGGTTGGGAATATACAGTTAAAATATTTGCCTCCAACCTTCCCTGGACCAGAAATTATAGCAGGAGAGAAGAGCGATTGGGAAGAACATTGATGATGGACTTGGTAGATAAATGGGGGTGAAAGGAGTTTTAAGGTCCTTAAGCAGGACCAGAAATGTGGTAACTTTTCACTGATAGATAAGCTCCATCCTTTATTAGAAGGTAAACATGGATGTCTAATCAAGCTTGGCTTCTAATCATAGTTGTACAGTGATGACACTGAGGACATTGCTTCAGAGAGTGAGAAGATGCATTTCAAAGGTAAGGAGGCGCCATCACTTTATGTTCTCCCCCTAGAGAAAGAAGGACTGACAGGAGTGCACTGGATTAGTAAATCAGCCTGGTGCCCACACTCTGAGCCCTGGAGATCCTTGCTCAGAGTTCTGAGGGAGGCTAAGATCTGTGGCTGCTCTAGAAGTAGCCTGGGAATTCTCCAAATTACCACAGGCAGCAAGAGTTCTCCAAGGCATGGGTCCTTTCTCCTCTGTTCTCAAGGTAATTCCACTGTCCAGGCTCGCAGAGTTGGGATCAGAGCAGTAGAAAAAGGACAGTCCCCACTGTACCCTCTCCCCAGGTTCCTTTTTGCATGCTGCTTCCTCTCTGGAAGGAATCCCCCCCACCATGACACACTCTCTGGAAGGAATCCCCCCCACCATGACACACTCTGGCTGTTTTCACTTTTCCTGCAGGACTCCTCTCTAGGCATCAGTTTCTTCATCTGCAAAAATTAAGGGGTCAGGCTGGGTAACTCTGCAGGGCCCTGATATCTTCTGAAATCTCAAAGGTAGAAGTGATGCTGTGATGCAAAGACAGGAGTCCATGTCCAGATTATATGTCCAGGTATCAGGTGCAACAGATCAGAGGAGCCTGACTAGAGTGTGGTCTGGGTCTGTCAGTCACAGGCCTCAATCACTTGGTGAGAGAGAGAAGGGGTGGTGGTGGTAGCTAATTTATTTAATGTTTACTATGTGCCAGACACAGTTCAAACACTTCACATATATATATATTTTTTTTAACAAATTTTTTTTTTTTTTTTTAAAGTGAACACATGTCCAAGATTTTATTTGACTCATGGACCCAGTAAGATATTACAACTAGTTCAGACAGGAACTCAACATACCACCTTTACAGTCAGATAGGGATGCTGAAGTAAATTTGCAAATGGATGCAAAACTGGGCAATATTCATAGAGTTACAATTACTTGCATTTTACTAGATACAATTTGTATTTCTCTGGGCAGAAATTGTTTGCATTACTATCAGTTTTCTGCAAATTCTACCTCTACAGAATTGTGAGATAGTCTTGTCAAGGACAAAGGTGGAGGGACTTCCCTGGCGGTCCAGTGGTTAAAGACTTCTTGCTTCTGCCACAGGGGGCATGGTTTCCATCCCTGGTCAGGGGAACTAAGATCTCACATGCTGTGCAGCTCGGCCCCCCCCCAAAAAAAGGACAAAGGTGGAGATAACCCAGTTGAAACCATGCACCTCAGATTGGGACTCAAACCCAGCCAAAACTTGGATTGGGACTTGAACCCACGAGGCCGGGACTTGAACCCGGCCAAAATCTGGATTGGGACTTGAACCCATGAGGCTGGGACTTGAACCTGGCCAAAACCCACAGTCTTCCAACTGAGATCACACACCTGGTTTCAGAACTTAATGAAGCTCAGGTTCTTGATGTCTCATCGCAGAAAGAATTCAGTGAGAGACAAAGTGATAGATAAGAAATGGATTTATTTAGAGAGAAACACACTCCACAGACAGAGTGTGGGCCATCTCAGAAGGTGAGAAAGGCCAACAAATTTATTTATTGTTGGCTGCGTTGGGTCTTTGCTGCTGTGCGTGGGCTTTCTCTAGTTGTGGTGAGCAGGGGCTACTCTTCGCTGCGGTGCGCGGGCTTCTCGTTGCGGTGGCTTCTCTCGTTGCAGAGCATGGGCTCTAGGCGCGCGGGCTTCAGTAGTTGCGGCACGCGGGCTCAGTAATTGTGGTTCGCAGGCTCTAGAGCACAGGCTCAGTAGTTGTGGCGCACGGGCTTAGTTGCTCCACAGCATGTGGGATCTTCCTGGACCAGGGCTTGAACCATTGTCCCCTGCATTGGCAGGCAGATTCTTAACCACGGTGCCACCAGGAGAGTCCTACTTCATATATTTTAATTCACTTAATCATTAAAATAAACCAGGTTACAGGTGAAAAAGGTGAGGCACAGAGAGGTTGAATAACTTACCCTAAGTCATCCAGCTTGGAAGTGGCAGTGTCAGAGCCAGAACCTAGCAATCAGGCTCCAGAATCTGTCATCAGTTATGGAAGTGAGGACAGGCTTAGCAAGGAGGCTTCACAGCAGGATTGCTGTGACAGTGTTTCATGTCAGAGCATTTTTAGTTCCCCAGGAGTGCACACATTTGGGAGGGGGTCTCAGTCAGGATGAGCTCCCACATCAGATCACGGCCACTAGCCTCTCTGGTATGAGGCCCTTGCAAAGCCCAACCCACTCTGCCTGTCTCCTTCTTTTATGGTGAGTTCTCAGGAAGCCCTCTTGGGTGTCCGCATATCACACACACACACACACACACACAGATGCGTGCAGCCTGGCCTCCAAAGTTCCCCCACCTCCACCATCTGAAACACCTGAACCCAACAGTGGACGGGGTTCAAAGCATTTTCTTGGGCTTCATCTCAGTTTCAGTGCCAATCAGCAGATACAAATGGCTCCTTGCAGAGAGAGGAGGCTCGAACTTCACAGTCCTGAGTCAGGGGAAGGGCAGCTCCTGCCCAGCTGACCCTGAAACATGCATGTTACCGTAAAACTTCCAATCACAACCATTTGTTTGATTATCTGTAAAGGTGTCAAGCATTTACAGGTTATATTGGTCAGAGCTCTTGGTTTTAAGTGTCAGAAGCCCAGCTTAAAGCAGTTTAGACAGAACGAGGAACTTAATGGCTCAATGACCAAACTGTAGAAATGACAGGGATGGCTCATGGAAACAGAGACAGGTGGAACCAGGGCCTCATATCTCTGCTGGTCCCTGCATGAAAGCTTCAGTTGCTCCTTTGCTTCAGCTTTGTCCCTGTGGAAGGGATATGGCCCCTTGAAAATTCCTCAGATGAGGAAGGACTTTCTCCCAGGCAGAAGGTTGGCCCAGATGGAGGAAGTTTCCTGTCTTTGGGGACCGAGGGAATGAAGAAGGGAGAATGATCCCTTTTCAGACAGTGGGGAATGGGAGGCTGGGGATGGGGATCCCTTCCCTAGAAACAAGGGCAGGATTCCCCAACACAAAGAGTTCAGCCTAGCCTTCATTAATTCATTCAAGAAACAGATATGGGAAGGCCTATGATGTGCAGTGATGCGATAGACATCATGGGTGGGCTGCAGAGAAAGTGATCAACATGATCAACAAATACTTCAACAAGGTGAGTAACCAAAAGAGAGGGAGGTACTGTGGGACACCCAACCTAGTCTAGGGGTATCAGGGAAGGCTTCCAGGAAGCAGTGACTTCCAAGTTGAGACCTGGTGGACAAACAAGCATCAACCAGGTTTTGGCTTGTTTTTTGGCGGGGGATGGGGGGAGTGTGGTGGGATGGAGACTGGAATGAACATTCCAGCCAGAGAGAACAGCTCTGAACTAAAAGATCAATGTGTGAGGGCTGCAAAGAAAACCACGGTGAGGAGGAAGCAGACTGGAGCACTGGCATGGAGGACATTGTGGGCCAGAATGGATTTGATCCTGAGGGCAATGGAGAGCCATGGGAGGTCTAAGGAAGAGAGCAGTGGCACTGTCTGATTTCCCAATTGTGAGATCACTTGGGTCCTTGGATCAAGGTGGAGAGGTGCACCTCCCACACCAGTGGAGAGAACATTTTGAATCAGTTTTGCTCTCAGTTTTAAAAGTTTAGACCTAAAAATAATTAGAGAAAATACCTCAAAGAAACACCCTGAAAAGGAGTGGTTACAGAAAGGGGGATAGGTGTCCTTGTGTTAAGCAAAGAATGAGTGGCCAGGGAAGTGGATCACCTGAGGGTGGGCATGCTCCCCACTGTGCTGGTAAGCTGGGGGGAGGGATTCCAGGAGCCGTCTCTCATCCCCCAAGGACTCTGGCTGGTGACAAGGGGGCCCCCCTGCCTTCTTGCTGGGTCTCCACTTCTCCATCTGCAGGACTTGCCAAGATTGGGTGCAGGAGGCTGGGGGGTTGGGTGGGAAAGCTGCTAAATCCTCCTTAGGTGAGCTGCGGGGGTGGAAGAGTTCTCTATTCTCTTCTCCTGGAAAGGATTCTGTATCCTGTGGCCCCACAGTATGGAGGCCAATGGCTAAGTCCATGGAGCGTGTCCGTGGCCAAGTCCAGACTGAGTCTAGGTGGTTTTCCTGCAGAAGAAAAAGGCCTCTGCAGGAGGGGGTGGAAGCTGAGAAAGAGTGAAGGGGTCATTTGGTTACTCCCCAGTCTTGACATTCATCACACACACACACTCTGTGCTGAGGGTGCTGGGGACCAGAGAATCACACCCAGCAGCAGCGGGGAGAGGGACTGAACTGTGGGACCTGGGGGAGGGGAGAGGCAGGCTGGGCCTTGAAGGTGCAGGGCAGGGTCGTGTGGCCTTCAGGACAAGTCAGGAGAGAGGCGACCCTCCCCCTCCGCAGCTTCACACCGCGCCTCCACTACAGTCCTTCTGCCCGCTGGGCGCTCCAGCTGGTGGGTCTCGGCTCTCCAAAGGCTTTTTCTCTCCGCCCCTTAGCCTCTGTTCCTCTGTTGTGTCTGTCCCTGGCCTTGTCTCACTGAGACTGACCCTCCGTGTGTGTCTGTCTCACTATCACTGCCCTGTTTTGTCTCATCTCTCTCTTGATCTCCATCGCAATCCTTCTTTCCAACCGTGTCTCTTCCCTGTGTTTTCTGTCTCCACGCCTGCCTCACTTGCTTTCTCTGTTCCCCTCTCTGTCTCTCTCTTATCTTTGTCTCCTCTATCTCTGCCTTGTCCCACCTCCTTCCCTTCCTTCCTCTTGTACATGTTTCACCTTTGTCGCCACCTCTGTCCCTGTCTCCCTCTTGCCGCCCCCCACCCCACCGCCCACGTCTCCAATCTATCTCTCTCGTCTATGTCTCATCCTTATCTCCATCTGTGTACCAGTATCTCTCTTGTCCCTTTCTCCATCTTTCTCCATCACTGTTTCTGTCCCTTTCTCTCCCTGTCTCCGTCTCTGTCTCCTCTCTTCATCCACATCCTCTGTCCCCATCTCAGGCCCCGTCTCTTCCTCGTCCTTGTCTTCATTCCCTCTCCTGAGGCATCTCCGTAGTCCCTTCCGGGATGGGACCTCGCTGGGGGCGGGGCCGAGGGACTGGATCGGAATAACTCGGTTATCAGGACGAATTGAATTAACTTCTTCACACGAGCGCCGCCGGGCCTGTTTCCCCTCCCTTCTGCGGGGCCGCAGGTGGGGAGGCCAGGGAGAGGGGTCGGGACCCTACGGCTGGGCACGATGCATAGACTGAAGGTCTGGTCCGGATTGGGGCGGGATGGGGGACTCTAGGGATGGGGCCCCGCGCAGCCTGCCCTGCACATCCCGAGCTCTAAGAGGGCGGCGGCGACCCTTTGGGGTGGGGGTCGGGGGCGGCTGGGGGCGGGGCCTTGGCCGTCCAGGCCCCGCCCCGACGAGCTCGCCCCGCCCCGCCCCCTCCGCGGGGTCCTACGCGTTAAAAGGCGCGCAGGCCGGGTTCGGCTGCACTTGCGTTGCACCAGGGCGGAGCGCGGCCGCGACGGGGCGGGCGGACTCACGAGCGCTCAGAGCCGGCCTCGGGTCCTCGGCCCCTGGCGCTCCAACCCCCATCTTGACCCCCACCCGGCCCGGGACACCAACTCCGACCCGGCCCGGCCCGGCCCCCGCCCCCGCCCCCCGGGCCGATGGACTACTCCTACCTCAATTCGTACGACTCGTGCGTGGCGGCCATGGAGGCGTCCGCCTACGGCGACTTCGGCGCCTGCAGTCAGCCGGGCGGCTTCCAGTACAGTCCTCTGCGGCCCGCCTTCCCCGCGGCCGGGCCTCCCTGCCCCGCGCTCGGCTCCTCCAACTGCGCGCTTGGCGCTCTACGCGACCATCAGCCTGCGCCCTACTCGGCAGGTGAGCCCAGCCCCGGTACAACCCTCCTTCCAAA